>NW_027202605.1:0-382500 GCF_024711535.1 Dipodomys merriami | reverse complement strand
CTAGCCTTGAGCTGAAGACCTGAGGGACATGGCCCAGGCCCCAAATTCAAGGCCCATGACCAGACCCCCCAAAAAAAATTACTGTAAAGGTGATATATATATACATATGCATCTGTACATACATATATCTGTATCTCTATATATACATATATATGTACATATACATATGTATGTACATACATATACATATGTATGTATATGTATGTATATACATACATATACATATGTATGTATATCATACATATTTACATCTATGTATATATAATATGTGTGTATACATATATACCTCTGTGTATATATACATATATACATATATATACCTATGTATATATACATATGTGTGTATATATGTATATATGTATATATGTATATATACATAGATGTATATATGTATGTCAAAGTTACATAACCCAGGTATTGATTTCATTACTTGATTGATTACTCAATTGATTTCATTGATTTCATTACTTGTTGAACAATATGCATTTTTGCACAATTCCATCCCCTTTGGAAAGCAGCATTTATTTCCATATAACACAGTAAAATATACCAATATTAGGTATTGATCTCATTGTCTGGGTGCTGTCCCTGACCATTTTATCTTAAGGATCTATCACTGGAGCCATCTATCAATTTCTACCCCTGGATTTTTAGGTGATTAATTGTAGATAAGTGTTTCATTGACTTTTCTGAAAGGGCTGGATGAAATCTCAATCCTCGGGTCTCAGGTTTGCTACCATGAGACACTTGTGTCCAGCACCTTTAAATATTATTATATGCACTATGTTATTTGTGGTATGTTTTTTCTTTTCATCATTCACGAGGTTTGATCTGTGGACCTGGGCTCTGTCCCTCAGCTCTTCAGCTCAAGGCTAATGCTCAAGGCTACTGGACCCACAGCACCACTGTCAGATTCTTCTGTTTATGTGGTGCTGAGCAAACTAACCCAGGGCCTCATGCATGCAAGGTAAGCACTCTCCACTGAGCCACCTTTCCAGCCCCTACAGTAGCATTTTCAAAGGAATATATTAGGCCTTAGATATTTGTTTGTTGCACAGATTCAACAAACCATAGAATCCAAAGACTTGACAAAGTATGGTACCTATAGTAAACATGCAGCCTTTGAAAAAACTGTCATTATCCGATGAACAATGCATTGTAACAACTATTTAGTAGGATTTAAATTGTAATAGGTATCAGAGGTGATTTACGGTGTATATAATATTCCCTGGAAATTATATGAGAGGTGATTTGCACTGTGTAGAACGATGTGTGCAGGTTACATGAAAACAAACTAAGAAATACACATCAGATGAGACAAACATAATAAATAGCAAAGTAATCACTAAAATGAAACCATGTTCATATTGTAATATAAAAATAGTAAATATATCAAGTACTGTCTGATTTGAACAGAAGAAAACATACTCAAAAAACTCAATAAGCCAAAAAGACATACATTAATTATTGAGAAATAAAAGTAAATCAGTATAAACATACCATAAGCAACAATCAATACTGAAAAATACAAGTAGTCATAGTAGGAAAGGAAAAAAAACCTCAGCACAAATTGTGTTACCACAGATACAGAGCATTGATAATAACAGGCAAATTATAAATCTGTATAACAAAAGTTCTATTCTGAAAAGTAAAGTCTACAAAGACATGATTAAAAGGACAAAGAATGATAATTTCTTTAATGTATCATTATGATGGGAGAAGTAATACTCCTCTTAATCACTGAATAACTAGACAAAAGATCACTAGAAACACATGGATGACATTATCTTTACAAAATGCTGTTTATAAAGCACTATGCAGTTATATTTACCAAGACAGACACACTGAGAATAGATCTGAAGACAAATTGTCTTGAAATCAGTAAGACAAATAAATCTATAAGTACAATGAAATCCAACAATATGTTGCTAATAATCTAACAGTAAAACAAACAGAAGGAAACTAGAATGGATATGTAAAAATGTATGCTATCATTGTGATTTATTCAATATTAAGGGGAGCCACTTTCTTCACTTGTGAAATAAAAACAATTGCTTTCAATTATGTATGGTGTTTTCACATGTATATCTTCTGGCGGGTGTGGCAGAGCCATAGAATGTGAGGGAAAGAGGGTGATGAAAGTGAAGTATACAACTCAAGAGTAGAGATAGGAGGGAGGGATTGTGAGATAGTGAAAACATGGAAGACACTGTATGAAAGGAAAGGTATTTATTACCTGACTCATGTCATTATAATCTCTGTATATATGACTTGCATAATAACATCAAATTACCTTAATTATAAAACAATACCTCCAGCATAAACGATTTGCTTAGTGAAGAAAATCTACCACAGTTAGAACAGTTACAATGGTTAGAAACACAATACAACACTTAATTTGAAAGATAAACTATTTCAGTTTAGGTTGCATATCAATTCTACATATACCAGTAATAATAAACTGTTTCATTGTAGTATCCAATTAAGTGTTAATGTTAAATGTTGAGGTAAGAAAAACCAAGGCAAGTACTTCTGGCTCAAGACTGTCATTTTAGCCTAGCTACTAAGGAGGAAATTGAGGTCTGCAAACCAGCCTGCATAGACAACTCAAACTAAGCAGCTAATGAACAGGTTAGAGGTATGGCTCCAGTGATAGTGCCAACAGTGAGTGAGGAAGGTGACTGACTGTGAGACCTTGAATTCAAACTCCAATAGTAGCTCAAGAAAACCATGAGGTATGTGTATTATTGTGTTTCTAAGTTAGAAACCTAACTGTAGTGATACTAGCAAGTCTTCATCTCAGATATAAAGGGAAAAGAAGATGAGTGGAGGAGGGAGAGAAGGGAAGCAAAAAGTCAGGAAGAAGAAGGAAGAAGAGAGGACAAGAGAGTACTGGAGAGGAAGGGAAAAGAGGGAAAAGGAAATGAGAAGAAGGAGAGAGGAGGGGAGGAAAGCTTCATGGCATCAGATTTGACAGTAACTGCTCAGGGAAGATTGCTCAGTGGTAGAGTGCTTGCTTTGCATGCATGAGACCCTGGGTTCGATTCCTCAGCACCACATAAGCAAAAATGTTGGAAGTGTTCCTTTGGTTCAATTTATAATGTACTCACCTTGAACTGAAGAGCTAAGCAAAAGCGCCCAGGCCCACAGTTCAGGACCCACGGGTGAGCAAAAGAAAAAAAAAGAAAAAAAACGAAAGAAAGATTTGACTGTAACCCCAGAAATACAACTCCAAAAGTACCTGCTGGAAAAAACAAAGAAACAAACAAACAATGTGAGTCTCTGGTGGATCAAACCTGTACTGAAGAGGGTGAGATCTGAAGATTGGGTCTCAAAGTCAGCCTGGGCAGGTAAAGCTGTGAAACTCTTACTTCTAATAAATCACCAGAAAACCAGAAATGGTGCTGTGGCCAAAGTGGTAGAGTGCTATTCTTGAACTTAAGAGCTGAGGGACAGTGTTCAGGCCCAGAGTTCAAGTCCCATGACCTACAATGAATAAATAAATAAATAAGTAAATAAATACATATGTAATAAAACAAATGAAAACCTTGTATATTGAAAAACACTACCAACAAAGAAAAAATAGCATGGTATGAGAGAACTATGTGCATACCTCTAAATAGATTGCTAACTAATATGAATTAGAAAATATAAGGAAAATCCTTCAAGTAATCCACACACAACAAAATCTAATTTTAAAATGGGAAAAAGATTGAAGAGACTTTTCTAAAAAGGACATACACATGTAGTTGATTAAAATATAAAAGTAGCTTAATATCAGTAGTCATGAGAAAAATTCAAATCAAAATTCCATTAAAATAACTATTTTACACATGCTAGTATGGACATAGTTTTAAATAAAAACTACAAAAATACTCTCAAAGTCTAAAAAAAACTAGAATAGATGTGAAAAGAATATGAACCTTGGTGCATTTCTCTCAGGTATGTAAAACTATCAAACATGAAGCCAGGTGCCCATGGCTCACGCCTGTAATCATAGCTACTCCGATGGCTGAGATTTGAGGATCACAGTTCAAAGCCAACATGGGCAGGAAAATCCATGAAACTCTTATCTGCAATACAACCACCAGAAAAGCAGAAGTGGTGCGATAGCTCTAGTGGTAGAGTGCTAGCCTTGAACTAAAGAGCTGAGGGACTGCGCACAGGCCCAGTGTTCAAGCCCCTTGATTGACCAAACAAACAAACAAACAAACAAACTATCAAAGATGGTAAGAAGAGTCCTAAAAAGAACTAAATACAGAATTATATAGGAATATGGTCCAGCATTTCTACACTTGTATGCAACAGCAGATAAAGCAGGGAGTACAACAAATGCTTGGAGAACCACTTCTCAAAATCTACTCACAATAAGCAAAACATCGAAGCATGTAAAACAATAAATGTGTTCAAATGCATGGATGAACTTTAAGTAAAATAAGCTAAATAAAACACACCAGTCATAAAGGAACAGTCATGGTATAATTTCCCTTACTGAGCTTTCAAGGACCAACAAACTTGTAGAGCCCAAATATAGGATGATTCCAGAGACTGGGATAGAGAGGAACAGGAGCTGCCTATTCAATGATTAAACAGCTTCACAGATGGAAGATGAAAAGTGTTGTAGATGGATGGATGGAATGGCTTCACAACAGTGTGGCCCAATGTTCTATCAATGAACTGTACACATAAGAATGGGTAATGTAGCCACACACAGTTTGAGACACAACTATTTTCTCTGGACTTGGGAAACTCAAGAAAGGTTAGTTGCCAGCCTAGGCTACATAAGAAGATGAAGAGCTTGCTGGAGGTGGGTGGGGGAGTGTAGCTGAGGAGATGGGAGGGCTGGGATGGTAGGGGAGAAACAAAGAAGGAGGAGGCAACAACGTTTCATAAGAAATGTACTCATTACCTTGCTCATGTAAGTGTAATCCCTCTGTAAGGTATTTTCACAATAAATAAACTTATTTAACAAAAAAGAGCCTTCTGGACTACATAGCAAGACCTGTCATCAAAAGGAACATGGAAAAATCAAATTTTGGATTATATGAAGACATATGAGTGACAGACATATCTATTTTACCTACTAAAATAACAAACAAACTGAAAGTGTTTGAACACATGCTAAAAAAGTGTTTAGTTGGAATTACACTACTAATAATAGCATTAATAACAAACACACATGGACAAAAAATACAAATTATTATAATCTGTGTAGGTTTTGCAGATGTTTTCACTGACTATTGCTCAAATGTGTCACATATTCCTGAATCATTTCTCCCACTAGATTCCAAAGGACACATTGCCACACATTCTATTTAGTATTGAAGTTCCTGAGATTAAAGTTTACTACATAGCAAATTTATGTCAGATTTTGCTATTAGTGATATTTCAAATATGAAAACCACAGTCACTGTATTATTTATTTTCACAACCAGCTTCTATGTTATAATGTCAGTGAATGCAAATAGGCAAACAGAGCAAGAAGAAAAAGGAAAACTGCAGGAACCACATCAAATGAGGTTAAACCAGAGAAAGATAATAGAATCTGAGGAACTCAAATTATTTTATGTTTAGCAACAATTTTCCTGTATAATGAGTGAGAAAAATGTCAATTTTAAGAGCCAAGTCACCAAAAGAAAACTGATCAGTAAGAAAATCTACTTCCCAGATAAACCATTTGAAGAAAAGTAAAATTAAGAGCCAATTGGAGGAAAGAGAAACAGAGAGAATGAAAGAGAAAACGAGACAGAGAAAAATAGACAATGAGAGAGAGAAAGAGAGAAATAAAGCTAGTGAAGCCACATGGTGGTGGCTCATGCCTGCAATCCTAGCTACTCAGGAGGCTGAGATCTGAGCATAGAAGTTCAAAGCCAGCCCAGGCAGGACCATCTGTGAGACTCTTATCTCCAATTAACCACTAGAAATCTGGAAGTGGCGATGTGGCACCAGTGGTAGAGTATTTGCCTTGAGCTGCAGAGTTTAAGTATAGCACCTAGGCCCAGAGTTCCAGACCTATGACTGAAAAAAAGAAAGAAAGAAAGAAAGAAGGGATGGTAAAGGGAAACAAAGGAGGAGGCAACAATGCTTGATAAGAAATGTATTCACTATCTTACACATGTAATTGTAACCTCTCTGTATGATATTTTCACAATAAATAAATGTAATGCAAAAGAAAGAAAGAAAGCTAATAAACATGAAAAACAGAACTAATTGTGAAATTAGGTAAGAGAACTCCTATGAGAGCACCATAGAGAAAAACAGAGATTTCTATGAATACCAATCAAATAGAGCCTAAGTTTCAAGTAAAACAAAGAACACAAAGCAGTCCAAGAGTATTTACAGAGATTAATTGAAGTACTTATAGCTCACTCAGTCCTGTAGAATATTTGAAGTTATATTTGACCACACTGTTTCAGCAAATCCAGTAAAATTTCATTAGGATAGTTTACTATTACATATGAGGATGTGATGTCTCAGCAGTTGCTAGCCATCCTTCAACTTCTATGAGAAGTCATCTCCTAGGTGTCACTGAACCACATAACTAGTGGGACAACTTTCTCTCACACTAGCAAAAGTAGAAACAAACTGAAGCATATCTGCTCTTAATATAGAATATCTGATTTTATAATCTGCTAAATCTCCAAGCCATCTTTAGTTTTTTTTGTTTGTTTTTTTTTGTCGGTCGTGGGGCTTGAACTCTGGGTTTGGGTGCTGTCCCTGTGCTCTTCAGCTCAAGGGAAGGGCTCTACAGCTTGAGCCACAGCACCACTTCTGGTTTTCTACTGGTTTATTGGAGATAAGAGTCTCCCAGACTTTCCTGCCTGGGCTGGCTCTGAACCCTGATCCTCAGCTCTCAACTCCTGAGTAGCTAGGATTACAGGTGTGAGCCACTGGTGCCCGGTTACATCTTTAGCATTTTTAGAAATATGTTCCTGAAGCTGAATCTTTTTTTTTTTCTCTTCTTCAATCTTGGACACCCTTAAGTTCATAATGGAATGTCAAACAAAGTGAGACATCAAAGAATCTCACTAGAGATCTTTCATTCTTTCTTGCTCTTGACAATGAATAAAGATTCTGGAACCATGGCTAGGAGCGAAGGCAAATATGGAAGTCAGAAAAGAACCTGTGTGATTTTACCCTAGATGTTCCTGCTCAAACCATGATATGTGTGCTGGAAAAGCTTAAAGCCTTCTTATGGGAGAAGAATCATTCCTGTCTTAAGAAGAGCATTAAAGTGTCAACTAAAGACATATGCACAGGGGCTGGGAAGGTGGCCAGTGGTAGAGCGCTTGCCTTGCATGCATGAGGCCCTCGGTTTGATTCCTTAGCACCACATAAGCAAAAAGAAAAAAGCCAGAAGTGGCGCTGTGACTCAAGTGGTAGAGCACTAGCCTTGAGCTGAAGAGCTAAGGGACAGCGCCCTAGCCCAGAGTTCTGGCACTATGACCGGACCTCCCCACCCCCCCAAAAAAGGACATATGCTCGGTCAATTAGTAGGTAGATCCACAGTATAAAAGCAATTCATAGCTAGGTTAATATGCTTATAGTTCACATAAAAACTAAAGCTCCTACAAATGATTGTTGAAAAATTGAAACCAAAAAAGGAAAACATGCCATGCCACCTGTTGACTGAAAGTAATTATCACTGAAATACACCTAGTGATATAAACTATTTTTCTATTAATGTACCATAAAGATATCTTAGGCCTCCATTGAGTATTTGTACTCTACCTCATTTATTTACATATTCAAACATGTATGTTAAGAACAGTATTTTCACACAAAGTTATAGAGATAAAATATATACAACACATATTTTTGTTTTATAATATTTCAATAATGGTTGTCAAATGGCACGTTTCCCTTTATGCAAATAATTAGCATACCTTGGTACAATGACTTGCAATTTGAGTTTGAACCTGCTTTGGCCAAAGGTACATCAGTAATGATGACATAAACACAGATTGAGAAGTCCATCACTTGCCTACGTAGTCATATTAACAACCATGACCATTCTGCTGGAGATACAGGACCTCATAAAGATGCAACATAAAATGCTGGTCAGAGGAGTGACGAAATCCCAGTCAACCATCCCCAGCCAAGGCACCAGTAGATTGAAGTCTTATGTATTACTAAACAATATTAACAGAAAATACACCCCAAAATGTAGATCCATCAAAATTAAAACCAACAAATTATATCACAATGTGCTTTTGCTTGTAATTATTGGTTGATTACACAGGATATTCTGTTATTCAGAGTACTGGTGTAATTTTTACAATTACGTAGAATGGTAATTGTTAATATAAAATACATGACCTTTGCAGTGACATATACAAAAAGTGAAAATCTATTCTGTATACATCATTGAGGTTGTTTTTTCTCAGACAGACACTATGAATCCTTTAAAAGCAATAATTTCACATTACTACTGGGTTTTTCTGTCACAAGAATGTTTTCTTACTTTGAAAAACTGAAAAGAATTTATTATACACTAAGTGTTCACATTCACAATACTTAAGATCAAGAGTATACAGATTTCAAGGTGGGGGCATTTTCTGTGTGTTTTGGGATTTGGACTGTCCTCATACACATTAGTGACTGAACATCCTGCCTTAAAATTTTTAAGTTTTCTATTTCATATTATTTCTTTAGAATATAATCTGAATGTTAAAAACAGCATTGTAACTGGGCTATCATGTCTATTAGCTGTAATCTTAAGTGTTCAGAATACTGAGATCTGAGGAAAGTTAGTATTATCCCAACCTTTAGTCCTCAGCTCCACCCAGACCTGAGCTCCTCCCAGACCTAGAGTTCCCTCCATACAGCTGGCCACTCCCTCTGTCATCTCAGACTCACCTGAGCATGTACTTAACTCACTTCCTGCCCCCCAGATCCTGTTGCAACCAGAAGAGGGACAAATGCTTGTGCTCCCTCTCCTGGGAAACATGGTCCTTCTAATAAACCTTATAATAATCTTTCTCCTGTGCCTGCTTGTGGTCCCCTGGGATGGGCATGAAGGAACCCTACAAGGATCACAGATTGAAGTTATGAGGATATGAAAGTCTGAGAGATTTATCTCCAATACACTAGCAAAGGAGTGGGAAGTGCGAATGTGGCTTAAGTGGTAGAACATTATCATTGAACCAAATAATTTCAACGTCAGTTTCTAGACCTTGAATTCAAGAATCAGGACAGGGAGACACATAAAAAGGCATTGTATTGTACTCAAATTTTAACATATTTTAACAATTGTTATATTTAACAATAGTCATATTTTAACAATTGTTTTTGGTGTATAGGAAATCTCTCTCATTTATTTTGTCGGTGTGCGGCCTGAACTCTGAGCCTGGGCACTGTCCCTCTGACCTTCAGCTCAAAGCTAGCACTCTACCACTTGAGCCACAGTACACTGCTGGCTTTTTCTGCTTATGTGGTTCTGAGAATCAAACCCAGGGCTTCATTCATGCAAGGCAAGCACTCTACCACTGAACCACCTGCCCAGCCAGTCTCTCTCATTTTAAGTGATGTAAAATAGGCTAATTATATTAGTGGAGAAATTGTAATTTGTCAGAACAGACACATCAATTGGAGTATATCTTGCCAGCAACATTTTGAAAGTTTCAAAAGCCATAGGAAGTGCAGAGGGTGAAAAGAGGATCACTATGTTTATATAAGACATTTTCAAGGAATGTTTACCATTCATTGCCTTCAATTCACAAAAAGCTAGTTTATAAAATCACATGTCTGAGTACCAGAATCTCTAGGTTTAGGAGTATAAATGCACAACTCCTGACTCTCCTTGTCTCGAAAATCAGAGGTTTGTGAACCCCTTTCTGGCACCTGGAGTGCTAATGGCAGAACAAACCTATAAGCTCATAAAATATCATCCACCCCAGACTGGGGAAAGATGGGAAGGGCAGACTCGGGCAAGGAGCCTCAGCTCGCTTCCAGTTACAGCTCCCAAGTTCCCCTGAAAAACAGAATCTGGGCTTGTGCTCTGACTATGGAGTGCAAAGCTGCACTTTAGAGCACTTCCAGTGGCAAGGGAAAAGCAAAGTAACCCGAATTTGCAAAATAAAAACACAGTGAGCAAGGAGGAACTGGCACCTCTTCCTTCCTCCACACCCCATCCCCCACCCCACTCCCAAACTTTCAAAGGATCTATTCCTCCATAGAAACTACAATTCCCAGAATGCAATGCACAATTCACCTAGAGGAAGTGGGCTTGTTACAGGGTTTTGACTGGCACAAGGCACTTGGTCCTAAGTGTGCATGGATGCATGGGGAACTTTCTCTCCCAGCTGCGGGAACTTAGGTGAGTTTCTTCTTGAAAATTCAGTTAACCAACATAAATATTGTGAGACCAATTAAAAACACAAATGTATTAGGAGCATTGCATAATTTGGCTTTTTAATTCTTAGTTCTTTTAATATAATTGAGGTTATGAATCTACTTAGTTTTTATTTTTGTTTTTGTTCATAAAGTACGTTCTGCTGAATGTAAATTATGTCTCTGTTTTTCCTTAAAGTTTTGAATATCTCCCCTGTCACTTTACAAAGGTATTTTCAGCTGGGTGCCAATGGCTCATGCCTGTAATCCTAGGTACTCAGGAAGCTGAGATATGAGGATCCAAGTTCAAAGCCAGCCTGGGCAGGAAAGTCCATAAGTCTTATCTCCAACTAACTACCAAAAAATGGAAGTGGCCTTGTGGCTCAAGTCGTAGAGAGATCACTTTGAGCTGAAAAACGCAGGGACAGTGCTCAGGCTGGGTTCAAGCCACAAGATCAACCAAAAAAAAAAAAAAAAAGTACTTGCAGACAGTAAACTGATTGATTCTGGCATCATCTTCCTCTGCCCTAATATATATACTGGAATAAAATAAAAGAATTTAAAGACAGATATACTTTATAATCTTTGAATTAAATGGATTTGTCAAATTCTACTCATTACTTTCCCCCAAACTCCCAAATTCCATCTATGAAATTTTAAGGAGTTTTTGGTTATTTATGTCTGAAATTTGCCTTTCCTTATAAAGTTTTCCCCTTGTTTTGTTGTTGGTCCTGTGGCTTGAACTCAGAGCTTGGGCACTGTCTGTGAGCATTTGCTGTGCTGTACTTGCCTTTCTTTTATTAATTGCTTCAGGAGACTAGTGAAAAGTTTCCTCCTAGGGGTTTCTTAGAAAATGGTACTCCTCCTCCAAGACTCTTCAAAATAAATGGTTGTCTAGGTAGATCAGGATGAATGTGGGAGGAAGTAGAGTTCAGGGCAGGTCTATGTTCATGTGAAGCTTGATTACTTGCTCCAAACCAGCCTGTTTTTTTTCTTTTCTGTTTTGCATATCCTATTTTGTTTTGATTTTCTACCTCTTCTCTGACCCTAGAAGTTCCTGTCAGCAAGTCTAGGCCACATATCTAGGGGACCTCAGACTTGTCTTCCCAGACTGTATCCATTACACTGTGGAATAAATCTTTTGCCTCCCTCCCTCATATCAGACATTCTAAGCTTGTCTCTTAAGGGTTTATTGTGATTGAAGATGATCCTTTCTCCACATTGGGAAGGATTGTGTAGGAAACTTTCATGCCTGATATTCAGTCCTCCAGTGTAAGGGTTTTCCATCCCTCTTTTAGTGGGCCTTAGCTATTCCTCATGAAAATGGAGATCGTGAGGCACGTTTGGATGTATAGACGGCAACACTGGAGCACTTACAAAATATGAAGGAAAAAGAATTCTTTCTTTCTGTAAAAGTTAAAAGTAAGTTCCTGAGATGCAAGGATATAAGGATCAGGCAAAAATGGGTGCTTCCTAGACTAGCTGTGTCCCATAGTTGTCATTGTTCTTGGTTACATTTTTAAAACATTCACTTCTAAGTTTTATGTTTATTGTACTAGTATAAATAGAATTTACTTCCTACATTATTTTTGAATTGTTCATTGCTCACAGATGTAAGTCTCATTATTATACAAATATTATATCCTCTACTTCATTGATCACAGTTAGTGACTATTGCAGATCCTGAGGTAGAAGGTAAAAATATGGTAAGTTATTCAGGGATATATTATGGGTCGGACTTCCTCTGGAGGAAAAGGTTAACCAATGGAAAAAGATGGAGCTTATGCATAACACTTGTAGAATTCCTTAGGCAGGAGATGTGGTGCATCCCTCTTGGGTTCCACTATACCCAGCGATTCCAATGGTTGCGATGATCCATCGCCTTTGGATTTCACACCTTGTCCACAGTTCTAGTGGCAGGAGTCTCCCAGTATGTAAGGCAGGACTTGTCTCAGAGGAGTGATGTGATCAGTGGTACCTTGCTGGCTCCCATGTTTGTCAGTTTGTGTGGACAAGCTCACCCTGACAACTTGAGCCTGGCTCAAGTTAATGCCTCTCACCATCCCATACCTCTGTTTCAGAGACCTGTCCTGTTTCATGGTTTTGTTTCATTTACTGTGCAAGCTTGTGTTATGTATCCATATAGGCTAGTATTTGGGCTGGGTATGGTTTTCATGGGTGAGGTGGTGTTTAATGCCTCTTGCAGGAACAATTGTGTTCTCACTAACTGCATGAGTAATCCTAGCTTACTATGCAATCCCCTTAACTTACATTGCATGTTCAGTTGATAGAACCTTGGTATAATAAGTTTAGGTCTCTGTTTGCTATCAAGGTTCAGAGGATTCTTTGCCATTGCCGCAGATTTTGGGGAATATTGGTTGCCCACATTATTGCTACCCAGACTCTTATTGCTAGTGCTACTGCTTCTCCTGTGACCCTTGTAGAAACCATATATACAGAAAAACGTGTTAATACTTTAGTTTGAAATGTTTCTGTTTTACCCTTGATATTCAGGTGGGAGTAGATAAAATGATGGTGATATGTTTTATGATTTGGAAACAGCAATGATGTATGTTGATAATCACATAGACCTGCTAAAGACCCAGTTAAAAATGATGTGTCATGCTAATTGTCAGTACATCTGTGTTATCCCTCTTAAATATGATGGAAATATGACTTGTACCAATATCCAGTGACATATTTGAGGAACCTTGCCCTCTGATCATTTAAGCTTAGGCATTATGCAGCTTCAGGGTCAGATATCTGGTATTGGTCACTCCACCATGCAGGCTTAGCTGTATCACTTCTCCATTACCTGTAGGGATTCACCTGGGGAAATAGCACTCTTTTTGTTATTTCTTAGGCATTTTCCTGTTTATTGTTTTGGTATTTCTTTATTCTTCCATTCTTCTTGAGATGTATGATCTGCTGATTTTCCAGGTTCAGGCTGATAGACACTTGCTCAATTTACAAAATGAAATAAGGGGAAGTGGTGCAGACCCTGAGGTGCCAAGAGCTGGAAAGGTGTGAGTAAAAGCTCCACAACCACAGACTCCAATCTTCAGGGCTATAAGTACTTGCCCTTGTCATAGGAGGGAGTGTTCCTTTTAGCTTCTGGGTCTAGGGGCTTACCTCTAGGTGTTTGGTGGACTAAGGTTGAACTAGAATGAGGAAAGATGCATATGGTCTGCACTTGTTGACTCAGTGAGTACTAGAACAATGTGATGCAAGCACTGGACCCATCTAGAAAGTGTCTATAGCTAAGTTATTGCTGAAATAAAGAGAGATTCATCATTGGCCTTCTCTCAGTCTGTTCCATTATCATCCAATTGCCCTTCCAGAGCACTGTTGGTGTTGTGGCTGTCCCGCAACAGTAGTAGAGTGCTTACCTAACATGTATGAAGCTCTGGTTCAAGTCCTCAGTACCACATACATAGAAAAAGCCGAATGTGGAATTGTGGCTCCAGTACTAGGGTGCTAGTTTGGAGCAAAAATTTAGGGACAGTTTCCAGGCACTGAGTTCAAGCCCCAAGGCTGGGACATAAAAGAAAAGAAATGCAAGCTGGGTGCTGGTACCTCATGTCTTTAATCCTAGCTATTCAAAAGGCTGAAACCTGAGGATCGAAGTCCAAAGTCAGCCTGGGCAGCATTGTCTGTGAGACACTTATCTCCAATAAAAACCAGAAAAACAGAACTGGTGCTTTAGCTCACATTGTAGAGAACTTGGCTTAAGCTGAAGGGCTAAGGGATGGTTCCTAGGCTCACAATTCAAGTGGCATAACCAAAAACAAAACCAAACCAAACAAAAGGATAAAAGAATAAAGAAATTCATCATAAATGTAGGCTTGAACAATGAAAACTATATTTCAGGGATGGAAAGACGGTTCAGTGGTAGAGTGCTTGCCTTGCATGCATGAGGTCCTGGGTTCGATTCTTCAGCACCACATAAGCAGAATAAGCCAGAAGTGGCACTGTGGCTTAAGTGGTAGAGCACTAGCCTTGAGCTGAAGAGCCGAGGAACAGTACCTAGGCCCAGACTTCAGGCCGATGACCAACAAAAGAAAAGAAAAGAAAAGAAAACTACATTTCACAGATACTGTTGGAAGCACCCCAGTTTTATCACTTTGTCTCTCAGGAATTTAGTTTTAGGGAGGATTATTTTTTGTGGTTGTGGGGCTTGAACTCTGGGCCTGAGCACTTGTCCCTCAGCTCTTCAGCTCAAGGCGAGCGCTCTACCATTTGAGCCACAGTGCCACTTCCCAGGAATTTATTTTTAAAGATGAAATTATTTTTTCTTTATATTGTTAGAGGTGCTTTTAAGTTGAAGTCTATACATTCAAATATGCTCTTTGATTCCCATTTTCATGAGGAATAGTTCAGCTCCACAATAGAGACATGTTGAACCCATACACTGAAGAACTAAAATCAAACGTGAAAGTTTCCAATCCGGTCTTTCCCAATTATTTTTTATGGAAGGGATTTCAAAATATCACAATAAACACCTAAGAGACAAGTGTAGGTTCTCTGATAAGAGAGAGGGAGACTGTTGTAGACCCTGTGGTGCCTGCCAGGAGCAGGCAAAATGGGAGCAAAAGCTTCAGAGCCATTAACTCCCACCCTCAGGACTGCAAGTCCTTGCCCTTTCTTGGTTTGAGGAAGTGTGTGTTCTAGCTTTTGGCCTGGGGCTTTAACTGTCTGGAGGCTTGGGTGGAAAAGATGTATTGAAATAAAATGAGGAAAGATGTGTGCTGTTTGCACTTTTGGGCACAGTGGGTCTAGACCAATATTACGCAAGCATTTGAGAAATATAGCAGAATTGTGCCATCAGCCATCTCTCTGTCTCCTTAATTATCATCCCATTGGCTCTCAGAGCCTTGCTTGTGCTCTGATGGCATTGGGGCAGGAGACAAAAGATTTGTTGCACACTTTCATGGATAACGTCTGAGAAGATAAGTCTGAGGTCCCTTAGATATGTAGCCTAAAGCTACTGAGAGGAACTGTTAGGATCAGAGAAGAGGTAAGAATTCTAAAGAGATTTTCACATGCAAAATGAAAAGACAAAAGCAGACTGGTTTGCAAGTGATTAAGCTTCACATCAACATAGCCTAGCCTAAACTTTACTCTTCTATCTCTCCTGCATTCATCCCTGACCGCCCTAACAACTATCTCTTTGAAGGGAAATGGAGGTGATGTGCCATATTCATAAGAATCCCTGTGTGGGAACTTTTTCACTAGTTACCTGAAGAAATTATTAAAGGAAATGCAAATAGAGCATAGCAAATGCTCACAGACAATGCCTGAACTGTGAGGTCAAGCCACAGGACCAACAACAAAACAAAACATAAAATTCTTAAATGAAATGCAAAATTCAGCAAAAAAATAAAGACTCATTTGATTTAATAGATAGAATTGGGGAGTTTCTATAAAATTAATTGTTAGATTTTGTGAAATCCAAATCACCAGTAGTATTATGCTGCATATTTACCTAACAATCTCACTATTTTATGCCCGTGTTTACATTACAGCAATGGTAAATGACCCAGGTATAAGTTTAGTGGCGGTGAATACCTTTGTAAAGTAAGAGGGGATGTATTAAAAAATTTAAGACAAAAGAGAGATAAAATTTACATTCAGCAGAAGGCAGGCATTGAATAAACTGAAAGGTATAAGCAACGCCGTCTCATAACCTCAAGTTCATTACTAGAACTAAGAATCAAAAAGCCTATACATCCAATTCTCCCCATATAAATCCATTTTCTGGGTGGTCTTATGTATTTCAATAGGAAACAGTGGTTTTCAAGAAGAAACTGAGCTTAACTCCCACAGCAGGCAGAGAAAAGTCCCAATGCACACAAGCCACTTGTTCCCAGGTATGTAGCAGGGTGGCACCGAGCATTGTAGGAATTATAGTCTCCATGGAGGATATTTTCTTTGAAAGTCCTGGGTTGTTTTTGTTTTCTGGAGGTTGGAGGTGGGGCAGAAGATGCTTTTGCGCATGCGTCTCCCCGCCCACCATAGGCCTTTTAAGTCTGCCTCTTCAGGATTCTTTTCTTTGCCTTGTCGCTGGAAGTGCCCTGAAGTATAGTTTGGCCTTAGGAGCCAGGAGTCCGGCGCCCAGCTCTGTGCAGTGGAGCTTGGGAGCTGTAACTTGAGGGAATCTCAGGCTTTGGAACTGATGTCAGGTAGGAACTGTGCGATTGCTGGGGAGTCTCCCCTCCATGGGTTTCTGTTTCTTTTTCTGTTTCTGTTTGTTTGGTGGGGCGTGAACTCTGGGCCTGCAAGCAGCATTCCTGAGCTCCTCAGCTCAGAGGGAGAGCTTTACACTTGAGCCAAAGCGCCTACTTCCCTCCACGCTTTTCTCCAGTCTGGGGTTGATAATTTGCTTGAAGTTCAGGAGTTTGTGCTGCCATTAGCCTCTGGGTCTTCAGATGCAAGAGCCTGATTCCCAAATGTCTCAGAGCAAGCTGGGCGATTGTCCAGACTAGGAGAGCCCAAGAGCTGTGCATTTGTACTCCAAGACCAAGGGATTCTTCTATTAACTCATGTGACTTTATTTGCTTTGCCCAGGTGTAAGAGGAGTACAGGAAGAATTCTAGTGAAATTGTGAGGTGTGTGCCTGCCTGAGTCCTCTTACACTGCAGTTGTATTTGGGGCTTCTGTGTTGTTTCTCTTAGACATGTTTTAATCTATTTGGCTTGAGTTTTTATTTTCCCGGCTTGAGTTCCCAAGCGTTTGTACACAATCCTGTTTCTAGAGACAGCTGTACATGGGATATTGGAGTAGTGAGTACTGGGCCTGTATGTTTAGGAATGAAGCCTAGCAATGTTTGAAGCAGAGCACCCTATGAAAAGGAATCTCCACCCTAAATGAACAGACCTGGTCAATTCTGGGAAGCCATATAGAGCAGAAGCAGAAAAGCACAGGAAGGGGAAGATGTTGCTAGCTTCCCTTGCCTTATGCAAAAATTGTTGCCACTTCCCTGAGTACCAGATTCACCTGGTACTCTTTCCTACACCACTTTCAATCACTTTTTGCTGTTGAAACATTTAAACTAATTTCTTGCAGTGTGATGTGATGGATTGAGGAATAAACCAGAGCATAGTTATCACAGGGTACCTGAGGCAGTGGTTTGGGATGGTTGGGCAATTATTTTGACTGAAAGTATTTATTTATGTACAAATCCCTAATCTTCTCGCTAATTTATGCAGCCTGTTTCCAATAAGACTTCTAGTATGTAATCATTGAAACTTCTCTTAAATATGCCATCTGTGGATTTGCTAATGCTAGCTCTAATCAGTTGGTTGTGCCTGGTAGTTCAGGTTGGTCAGGGACCTTTGGTCTTATAAGAAAAATCACAGAAGAAACCTTGGGGTAATATGTCTTCTCAAGGTTGTATGCTTTGTAGATGTTGCCTATCATCAGTTGTGTTACTCATTTATTGTGTATTTTATGCTGTACATTTTTTTTGCCCTGTATCTCCAGTAGGATGGCCAAGGTTCTTCCCATGACTGTTTAGGAAAGTGACCAGTAGGAACTTCTCAAACCAGGGTTTACATCATCTTTACTCATGTTCCTGTGGCCAAAGCATGCTAAATGTCAAATTACAAGTCATTGCATAGGTGCGCAATGGGTACAGTGAAATTTGCCATTTGACAATCATTATTGAAATAAGATCACACCAGAAATAGTTTCTGTATATATTTTCCTTTATAACATTTGATAAAAACTACTGAGTTACATCAGACATGCATTCCATGGAGTTTAAATATGTACATCAATGAGGTAGCACATAAATTCCAATGGATTCCTAGGATACCTTTGCATTAAAAGAAAGCAATTCATACATCCTGAAGTACATTCAGTAATAACTACTTTTAGTGCAAATGTGATATGTTTTTGCTTTCAATTATTCATTTTTGGGGGGAACTTTCATTTTTACAAATTTAGTGAGTATATAAACATGGAAATTAGTTGCTTTAATGATATCTATGTACCAGGAAATTGACTGGATTTGTGTTTATAGGAGAAATTAATGTTCTTGAGACATTAAAGATTCTTCACTTATTAGAAAGCTTTATGCTTTTCCAGACCATGTATCATGTTTGCAAGAGGAAATTCTGGGGCAAAATACTCACAGATTCTTTTGTGAATATGTCATTTGCCTTATATCTCAGCCATCCTTCCAGAATCTTCTGTTCATTGTCAGCAGCAAGAAAGAATGAAAGGATCTCTGGTGAGTTTTTTTTTCAATTTTTATTTCTCATTTGTTTTCCATTCCATTATATAAACCTAAAGATGTTCAAGAATTAAAAAACAAGGGGGTGGGAAGGTGGCTCAGTGGTAGAGCGCTTGCCTTGCATGCATGAGAACCTGGGTTCCATTCCTCAGCACCACATAAGGAAAAAGAAAAAAGCCGGAAGTTGTGGCTCAAGTGGTAGATTGCTAGCCTTGAGCTGAAGAGCTGGGGGACAGCGCCCAGGCCCAGAGTTGAGGCCCTTCGACTGGACCCCCCCCCCAAAAAAAGAATTGAAAACAATACCAGCCACACAGATTCAGCCTCAGGAACATATTCTTAAATCAGATAAAGATTGCTTGTAGATTTAGCAGATTAAATGGTTATATTCTTTCTAAGTTGAATGCATATTTGTTTCAGAATGTCTATGTTTTGTGTTGTCATAAAGTTGATTCACACTTGTTATGTGATGTAATGACACCAAGGAGGTTATATCTCATGAAAGGTGAAGGATAGATTGCAACCAGATCACATCCTCATGAGTAACATTAAACTAATTCAATGACATTTTCCTGGAATTGCTGAAATAGTCTGGTCACACAGAACTTCATGTGTTCTTAAGGAATGATTAACCTATATGTCCTTAAATTAATCTCCATATCTACTTTTTGAGCTACTTCATGGTCTTGGTCTTACTTGAAACTATATTTGTTGCTAAACTTTATGGTCTTCCTACAAAACCCTGTTTTCTAAAGTATCCTCACAAGATTCCTTTCCTCTATATTCTCCCTCCATTCTTGATATTCTACTCACTAGTGTTGGTTATTTTTCTCTTCCTCAGTCTTTGTATCTATCTTTGAATCATTTTTTTTTTTACTTTTTGCATTCCATCTTTCCTCCATATGTGTCTCAGTTGTTTCTTTTCTTCAAATGATCTATCCTGGGAGCTAGTTTTTCTTAGTAATCAGTTTTACTTTGCTGACATGGCTCTTATGATTAGCATTTTTCTTACTCATTGTATAGGAAAATTGTTTCCTAGAGAGTTCTACAGGATTCCAGAACCAAAGACAATTAGAGAAACACAAAAACATAAACAGATAGACTTAGGGGAAATTAGGGTTTTGAAGGCTCTCTGGCACTTGGTCCCTGGGTGCCAGCAAGCAAGAATATTTCCTTGAGTGCACATAGGGAAGATTACTATTGATAACATGTAAAAATGAAGTATCTATATTAATATTACAATCAGAGCCACAACCGGTTGTGGGGGAAACATATTTCCTTATTCTCCTGAGACAGAAGACTGGTACCCAGAGAAAATGCAGACATGACGTTCACCTTACCTAGCCCTCAAGGTCAACAGCACCTCAGTTTCAGCTGCTATCTTTCCAAAACTAAGGAAAAGGCCTGCACTCCAGTTTCTAAACCCTCTCCAGAATTCTCTTTTAAGCCTTCTGCAGCCAGCTCTCAGTGCTCTCAGTGCTGTGAGGCTGGAATTCCAACCTCTCCATCCTTTTCCCCCTCAGCTCAACTTCAGAGTTCCATACAGAAAAGTAGTTCCTTCCCCTAATTGATACTCTACAAGAAAATCAGATTTCTCCTGCTTCTGTTATCTTTGGTCTAACTTCATTTGATGTGGTATTCAGTTTTGTTTTTCCATCCCACTATTTTTGAATATTTTAATTTACTGCCAGTTTAAGATTTGAAGTACTTTTGATAAAAAAAATAATACTGTGATGAGGTCTTCTCTATTAGAAATATCACTTGTTGCAAAATCTCACAGATGTTTGCTCCAGAATTTATTTTGATCTCTGAGGAATTTCAGTATTAACTAACAAAAGTTGAAATATATCCTTAACGATCTACTGTTGAAATGACTCAGGAATATGTGCCACATTTGATCATTTGGTCATATTTATCATTTTTGTCATCTTGAGTGTTCCTTGACCCTGCATAAATTTGCCTCCACCTTCCGTGAAGGCCTATTAAAATGAAAATCTTGTCAAGGAACATTTTATTCCCCTCCTACCTATATTTTGTATTGTAGAATGTAGGCAAACTTTACAAAACTTCATGGTAGCAGTTCTTTTTTATGTAGGAAGGAAATATCAGGGTATCTATGACCACATTTCAATATTTAGTATTTAAACCAAACATGGTTAACCTAGGATATTTTTTTCTTTTTCTGAGGGGGGAATCAAGTCGTGGGGTCTGAACTCTGGGCCTGGGCGCTATCCCTCAGCTCTTCAGCTCAAGGCTAGCACTCTACCACTTGAGTCACAGCGCCACTTCAGGCTTTTTCTTTTTGCTTATGTGGTGCTGAAGAATCAAACCCAGGGCCTCAGTCATTCAAGGCAAGCGCTCTACCACTGAGCCCAACCTAGGATATTTTTATATGGGAACTAAATCAAATCTTATAAGGGCCCAAAAAATCATTAGCTTCTTTCTGCAGTACTGCTACTGTTTTTTTAACATTCATGTGGACAGTGATTTTCATAGATCTGGTCATGTTCTATGTTCTGTATTCCATGTGATATTCTGAATATGTTCTGTTTGCTTATTATAGTACTTGTTAATAGAAGATCTAAATAGAATGTATGGTCATGTAGTACATGTAAATGCAGGAAAAATATTTGTGTAATTCATTGTTACCCTGATATGTACTAAAATTTTATCAAAAAATGATAATATAATTTTTAAGATACCACCTTAGGCTTATTGTTGTCATGACAGATTATTGTCTCCTTAGAATTTTTTTTTTTTGGCGGGGGGTCTGGTCCTGGGGCTGAACTCTGGGCCTGGGCGCTGTCCCTCAACTCTTCAGCTCAAGGCTATTGCTCTACGACCTGTGCCATAGCGCCACTTCTGGCTGTTTTCTTTTTGCTTATGTGGTGCTGAGGAGTAGAACCCAGGGCCTCATGCATGCAAGGGAAGTGCTCTACCACTGAGCCACCTTCCCAGCTGTCCGTAGAATTTTTACCTTGTCTCTATTGCTAGCAGCAGAAATGTGTTTGCATGCATTAGGGAAACTGTAATTTTTTATTGGTCTTGGGCTTCAATTCTGGGCCTGGCTGTTGTCAATCAGCTCTTCGGGTCAAGGTGAGTGCTCTACCCCTTGAGTTACAGTGCTAATTTCAGTTTTCTGGTGGTTTATTGGAGATAAGTGTCTCATGGACTTTCCTGCCTGCACTGGCCTTGAACCATGATCCTCAGAACTTAGCCTCCTGAGTAGTATGGATTACACGCATAAGCCACCAGCACCCTACAAATCTGTGTATTTTAATGACCAGGTTTATATATTGTCAAATATTTCTAATTTGCTATTTAATTCTCCCAGTGAATAGATAACACAGCAAGCTGCAAACATTTTATGTAAGACAAAAGCATACCTGCAGCATAATGAAATTCCAGATTGGAGTTCTCATAACCCAGGTCTGATTTCTTGATGGACATGTGCCATTACAGAATTTATCATTTGATGATGTGGCTGTGTACTTCACCTGGAAGGAGTGGCAGGATCTGGATCCTGGTCAGAGGACCCTTCATAGAGATGTGATGCTGGAGACCTATAGCAACCTCATGTCCTTGGGTGAGCAAAGGTCATTTTTACTTGGAAGATCAAGTGTTTTTATTTTATTAGACATTAGACTGTTTAGGTTATTTAGAGATAAGATTCCAGTCCATGGGAAGTTTCATTTCTTTCTAAGGGAAACTTCAACTTGATTATATGTAACTCAAGAGCTAATTTTATTCTCACTATTTAATAAAGCAAATCAGTAGTTGGAAAAAAATCCTAAACTATGTTCCACTAATACGAGACTGACTTCCCAGACTTGGAATGATTATTGAGGTGGATCTGCAGTCTAGATAGAATATACATTACTACTGATTATGATGTGGAAATCAGTAGTTGAAAGTGTGTATTTGTATGCCAAACCCGATATAGAGTTTAGTGCTTCAAGCTTTGAATTCTAGATACTCTGGAGGCTGAAATCTGAAGATTTTGGTTTGAAGCCAGCAACTGTAGAAAAATGACCATGAGACTCTTATCTTCAATTAACCATTCAAAAACTAGAAATGTAGCTAAGATTCAAACTAGTACAATGCTATCTTTGAGCAAAAGAGCTGAGTTCAAGCCACACAATTGGCACAATAAACCAAAGTTGGGGAAACTCCACAATTGGGCTGTTAAGAATTGAGAAACCATGGGCTGGGAAGGTGGCTCAGTGGTAGAGCGCTTGCCTTGCATGCTTGAGGCCCTGTGCTTTGATTCCTCAGTACCACATAAGCAGAAAAAAAAGCTGGAAGTGATGCTGTGGCTCAAGTGGTAGAATGACACCAAGACAGGAATTCTGATCAAACTGCCAATTTTTATTTTTCACACAAGGGTATGCTTGGAATAAGTAAGCTTTTCCATTGGCCGAAGCAGCTGCAGGGTGTTTGCTTAGGGCAAGGTGAAAAGGTGGTTGTTAGTAGCTGCAGGGTGTTTACTTAGAGCGGGGGGGGGGGGGGGGGGGGTGAAAAGGTGGGATCTGTAAACTCAGCCTCAAGATATTCCAGTGAGATAGTTAAGCCTATTATGTTGAGAGACTTAACTTTTGACTCCCAACACTCCCCCCCCCCAAAAAAAATTGAGAAATAAGATTTAGTAGCAAGCTTGGAAACAGGATGTCTGCGACCTTACATTAATGATGACCCAGCAAGAGCAATAGTTCTCCACTATTTCTTAATCACAGGGCTCTGTGTTCCTAAGCCTAAACTGATTGTCAAGCTGGAGCAAGGTGCAGAACCATGGATAAGAGAAGGCTCAGAAGAGAATTTCACAGGTGAGTTAAAGCATCTTGAATGGTAATGATGGGTCCAGAGCCCAGTTGGTCTGTTTAACTTGAGCTGTACAGAGCAATAGTATTCCTAGTGCTGCTGAGTCATGTATGGCAGAGAAGTAACTGATCCTTTGTCTCAAGGAATTGTCAATCCAGAATTCACGTGGAGACAAACTGAATTTGGTATGCCAGTGTAGTTAATGTTAGCAATTCTCTTGTCTTTAGAGAAGTCATTCTTGAAGAAAGAAACACAATGAGAAATGTAGAAAAGGTGATCTCATTTTCCTTTAAACTAGTATGATGCAGGTGGGAGGAAAATAGGAGTATGCTAGGGCTGCTATCCTCTGATCAGGACAATTTCTTGTCAGTGGTGCTGGGCATAGAGTGAGATTCAGAATTGAAGCATTAAGAGTACATACATGAATAATTTGAGTAAATATTTCTTGGATCAAGAAAAATCTGAAAAACAGAAAACATTGTTTTCTATTGTAAAATGGCAGTACTACTTTCTTAATTACTACATTGTGTAGAAAAGTATATATTCTGCATAAAACAATGCTTTATTATTTGAAAATCTTGTAACAGAATGTGAGGAAATATCTTTACATTAAGGAATTTATGGATCTCATTTATGTTTTTGTCTATTTTTCTATTATTCATTTAAGATGTCCAAGAAATGGAGGATGTGATTAGCACCTGTCAGGAAAATCACAATGAATATCTATCTGAAGTAACAATCATGAATAGTAACCCAGGGGAGGAAAAAGTGAGACTTATAAGAAGTTTTAATTTGAGCTCAAAACAGAAGTCAGAACTGATTAAGAATAATGGGAACTCCTTAGGGATGAGGATAGAAAAGCTCACTGGGTGTCAGAACATGGATGCTTTCAGTGAACCTGGTAAGATATGTGCTGCATATAGACCTCATGTGTCTTCTGTAGTTGAAGAATATAAACAGTGTGGAAGGTCTTTCACTGAGAAGACACACCTTATTCTCCCTCAGAGAACACAAACAGGAGAGAATCCTTATGAATGTAAAATGTGTGAAAAGATTTTCACCTGTAAGGCATATCTTACTGTCCACCAGGATTACAGGCGTGAGCCACCAGCACCCGGCAGAAATATATTCTATATGCATTTTTCTATCTAACTTTGGGTGAAAATTACTGAGTTACATCATACATGCTTTCCATGGTGTTTAAATATGTAAATGAATGAGGTAGAACACAAAATACAATGGATGCCTAGCATTCTTTTGCATTAAAAAAGCAGTTCATGGGCTGGAAAGTTGGCTTAGTGATAGAGTGCTTGCCTTGCATGCATGAGGCCCTGGGCTCGATTCCTCAGCACCACATAATCAGAAAAGACTGGAAGTGGTGCTGTGGCTCAAGTGGTAGAGCACTAGCCTTGAGCTGAAGAGCTGAGGGACAGCACCCAGGCCCAGATTTCAGGCACCAGGACTGGCAAAAAAAAAAAAAAAAAAAAAGGAAAAAAAAGCAGTTCATACATCCTGAAGTATATTCAGTAATAACAAATGACTTTTAGTGGAAATATATGTTTTTGCTCTTAATTATTCAATAATTTCAGTGGGAACATTCATTTTTTCCAATTTAGTGTGTACATAAATATATAAATTAGTAGGTTTAATAATATCTATCTATCAGGAAATGGGCTGGATTTGTGTTTATTAGACACTTTAATACTCTGCCTAAGACATTAAAAATTCTTCGCTTATAAGAAGGCTTTACGTTTTCACAATAAAAAATAAATAAAAATTAAAAAAAGAAGGCTTTACAGTTTTCCAGTCCATGTATCATGTTTGCCAGAGGAAATTCTGGGCCCAAAATCTCACAGATTCATTTCTGAATGCATCATTTCCCTTAAATCCCAGCCATGCTTCCAGAATCTTCTGCTCATTGTCAGCAGCAAGACAGAATGAATGGATCTCTGGTGAGTTGTTTTATTATTTTTCATTTGTTTTCCATTCCATTATATGAACCTAAAGATGTCCAAGAATTAAAAACAATACCAACCACACAGATTCAGCCTCAGGAGCATATTAATAAATCAGATAAAGAAGGCTTATAAATTAGCAGATAAAGATTGCTTCTAGGATTAGCACATTAAATGGTGATATGGTTTCTAAGTTGAATTCAGATTGGCTTCAGAATGTCTAGGTTTCATCTTGTCATAAAATGTAGTCATACCTGTTATTTGATGTAATGATACCAAGCAGGTTAGTTCTCATGGAAGGTGAAGGATAGATTGCTACCAGATCACTTCCTCATGAGTAACATTAAACTATCTCAATGAAATTTTCTTGGAATTGCTGAAATAGTGTGGTCATGCACACCTTCGTGTGTTCTTAAGGAATGATTAACCTGTATGTACTTAAATTACTCTCCATATATAGTTCTTGGACCACTTCATGGTCTTGGTCTTACTTGAAACTTCACCTGTATTTGTTGCTAAGCCGTGTGGTCTTTCTACAAATTCCTGTTTGTTTTCTAAAGTATTCTCACGAGATTTCTTTCCTCTATTTTCTCTCTATATTTTTGATTTTCTACTCACTAGTGTTGGTTATTTTTCTCTTTCTCTCTCTTTGTATCTATCTTTCTATCATTTTTTTCTTTTCTCATTCCCTCTTTCCTCCATATGTGTCTCAGTTGTTTCTTTTCTTCAAATGACCTATCTGGAACAAGATTTTCTTAGTGATCAGCTTTAAGTTGCTGACATGGCTCTTAGGATTGACATTTTTTTTTACCTGTAGTATAGGAAAATTATTGCCTAGAGAGTTCTATAGGATTCCAGAAACAAAGAAAATTAGAGAAACACAAAAACACAAACAGATAGACGTACGGAAAACCAGGGTTCCAAAGGCTCTCTGGCACTTTGTCCCTGTGCGCCAGAAAGCTAGCATAGTTCCTTGAGTGCACACTGGGAAGATTACCATTGATAACATGCAAAAATGAAGTATCTATATTAATAGTACAATCAGAGCCACAATTAAATCTTATAAGGGCCCAATCAATCATTAGTTATTTTCTGGAGTACTGTTACTGTTTTTTGAACATTCATGTGCACACTGCTTTTCATAGATCTAGCAATGCTCTATGTTCTGTATTCCATGTGGTATTCTGAATGTGTGCTGCTTGCTTTTGAGAGTACTTATTAATAGAAGGTCTAAATAGGATTTATAGTGAAGCAGTATGTGTAAATGAGGAAAAATATTGGTTTAATTCATTTTTACCCTTGTATATACTGAAGTTTTATCAAAAATGATAATATAATTTTTCAGACACCTCCTTAGACTTAATGTTATCATGCCAGATTATTGTCTCCTTAGAGTTTTTATCTTGTCTCTACTGCTAGCAGCAGAAATGTGATTGCATGCATTATGGAAACTGTAATTTTTTATTTCTCTTGGGGCTTGAATTCTGGGCCTGTTTATTTTCCCTCAGCTCTTCAGGTTAAGGTGAGTGCTACCACTTGAGTGACAGTGCTACTTTCATTTTCTGGTGGTTTATTGGAGATAAGTGTCTCATGGACTTTCCTGCCTGGGCTGGTCTTGAACCTTGATCCTCAGACCTCAGCCTCCTGAATAGCTAGGATTACAGGTATAAGCCACCAGTGCCCTGCAAATCTGTGTATTTCAATGACCAGGTTTATGTATTGTCAAATATTTCTAGTTTGGTATTTAATTCTCCCAGTGAATAGATAACAAAGCTAGCTGCAAACATTTTATGTAAGACAAAATCATACCTGCAGCATAATGAAATTCCAGTTTGGAATTCTCATAACCCAGGTCTAATTTCTTGATGGAAATGTGCCATTACAGAAGCTGATGTCATTTGATGATGTGGCTGTGAACTTCACCTGGAGGGAGTGGCAGGATCTGGATCCTGGTCAGAGGACCCTTCATAGAGATGTAATGCTGGATACCTATAGCAACCTCATGTCCTTGGGTGAGCAAAGTTTATTTTCACTTGGAAGTTCAAGTGCTTTTATTTTAGTAGACATTAGACTATGTTATTTAGGGAGAAGATTCCAGTCCATTCCCAGGTAAAAAACTGGTAGTATAAAAGCCAGTCAAATTTGAGTCTGAGAGCTTGGTGCTGTTTGTCTTTCACACTAGTGCTTGAGCCACAATTCTATTTTAGCTTTTGTTTTGGGGTATATTCTGTATTTCCGTGCCCAGGTTGGTTTCATGCCTGCCTCTTCTGATCTCACCTCCTAAAGGTAGGATTACAGGTGTAAGCCTTTGGACCATTACATTTTCAAAAAAAAAAAAAAAGATTAGGAGTCATGGGAAGTGTCATTTTTTTCTAAGGGAATCTTCAACTTCATTATATCTAACACAAGAGCTAATTTTATTCTCGTTTTTTAAGAAGGCAAATCAGTAGTTGGACAAAAGTTCTAAGCTATGATCCACTAATAGGAGACTGACTTGCCAGACTTGGGTAATTATTATAGGTGGATCTACAGTCTAGAACGTACATTACTACTGACAGTATGCTCTGGAAATCAGTAGGTGAAAGTGTGTATTTGTAAACCAAACCTGATACAGGGGTTAGTGCTTCAAGCTACAAATCCTAGATACTCCGGAGGCTGACATCTGAAGGTTTCAGTTTGAAATCAGCAGCTGTAAAAAATTGACCATGAGACTCTTATCTCCAATTAACCATTCAAAAACTAGAAATGTAGTGAAGACTCAAACTAGTAGAATGCTAGCTTTTAGCAAAAGAGCTGAGTTCAAGCCACACATTTGGCAAAATAAACCCAAAGCTGGATGCTACTCCACAATGGAGCAGTTAAGAATTGAGAAACCATGGGCTTGGAAGTTGACTCAGTGGTAGAGGAATTGCCTTCCCTGCATGAGGCCCTGTGTTCGATTCTTCAGCAGCACATAAGTAGAAAATAAAAGCCGGAATTGGCATTGTGGCTCATGTGATACAGTGTTAGCCTTGAGCTGAAGATTTGCCGGACAGTGCCCAGGACCAGAGTTCAGGTCCCACAACCAGACTGTCCCCACAAAAACAATTGAGGAACCACATTTAGGAGCAACCTTGTGAACAGGATGTCTGCGACCTTACGTTAATGATGACCCAGCCAAGATAAATCGTTCTCTACTATTTCTTATTCACAGGGCACTGTGTATCTAAACCAGAATTGATTGTGAGGCTGGAACAAGGTTCAGAATCATGGATAAGAGAAGCTTCAGACAAGAATTTCACAGGTGAGTTAAAGCATCTACAATGCTAATGATGGGTCCAGAGCCCAGTTGATCTGTTTATCTTCAGCTGTACAGAACGATAGTATTCATAGTGCCCCTGAGTCATGTATGGCAGTGAACTAGGTAATCCTTTGTCTCAAGGAATTGTCAATCCAGAATTCACTGGGGACAAACTGAATTTGGTGTACCAGTGTAGTTAATATTAGCAACTCTCTTTGTCTGTGGAGAAGTCATTCTTTAAGAGCAAAAGACAATAGGACATGTACAAAAGATCTCATTTTCTTTTAAACTAGTATTGTGCAGGTAGGAGGAAAATAGGAGAATGGTAGTGCTGCTATTCTCTCATCAGGACAATAGCTTATGAGTTGTGCTGGGCATAGAGTGACATTCAGAATGGAAGCATTAAGAGTATGTAGATGAATAATTTGAGTAAATATTTCCTAGAAAAAAATAGAAAAATCTGAAATACAGAAAAACATTATTTTCCATTGTAAAATGTCAGTACTACATTCATAGTTAGTATATTGCAGAGAAAAGTTTATTTTCTGCCTAAAACAATGGTTTGATATTTGAAAATCTTGTAACACTTAAAATGTGAGAAAATACCTTTACAGTAAGGAATTTATGGATCTCATTTATGTTTTTGTCTATTTTTCTGTTATGCATTCTAGATGTCCCACAAATGGAAGATGTGATTAACACCTGTCAGGAAAGTCACAATAAATATCTCTCTGAAGTAGCAGTCAGGAATAGTAACCCAGGGGAGGAAAAAGTGAGACTTATAAGAAGTTTTCATTTGAGCTCAAAACATAAGTCAGAACTGATTAAGAATAATGGCAACTCCTTAGGAATGAGGACAGAAAAGGTCACTGGGAGTCAGAACATGAGTGTTTTCAGGGAAACTGGTAAGATGTATGCTGTATATAGTCCTCATTTCTCTTCTGTAGTTGAAGAATATAAACAATGTAAAAGGTCTTTCACCGAGAAGACACACCCTATTGTCCCTCAGAGAACATACACAGGAGAGAAACCATATGAAAGTAAAATGTGTGGAAAGATTTTCACCAGTAAGGTATATCTTACTGTCCACCAGAGAAGACACAAAAATGAGAATCTTTTTGAATGTAACATGTGTGAAATGTCTTTTACCTCGAAGTCAAACCTAACTCTGCACCAGAGAATGCACACAAGAAAGAAACCTTATGAATGTAACATTTGTGGAAAATCTTTCACCTGGAAATCAAACCTCACTATCCACCAGAGAACACACACAGAAGAGAAAACTTATGAATGTAACATGTGTGGAAAGTCTTTCGCCAAAAAGGCATGCCTTACTATCCACCAGAGAACACATACTATAGAGAAACCTTTTGAATGTAACATGTGTGTTAAGTCTTTCACCCAGAAGTCAACTCTCACTGTCCATCAGAGAATACAGGAAAGAGAACTTATGAATGTAACGTGTGTGGAAAGTCTTTCACCCAGAAATCACACCTTACTTACCACCAGAGAAGACACACAGGAAAGAAACCTTATGACTGTAACATGTGTGGAAAGTCTTTTATTCGGAAGTCAGAGCTTACTGTCCACCAGAGAAGACACACAGGAAATAAACCATATGAATGTAACATGTGTGGAAAGTCTTTCACCCAGAAGGCACACCTTACTGTCCACCAGAGAACACACACAGGAGAGAAACCTTATGAATGTAACATGTGTGGAAATTCTTTCACCAGGAAGTCAAACCTTACTGTCCACCAGAGAACACACACAGGAAAGAAACCTTATGAATGTAACGGGTGTGGAAAGTCTTTCACCCAGAAGGCACACCTTACTGTCCACCAGAGAACACACACTGGAAAGAAACCTTATGAATGTATCATGTGTGGAAAGTCTTTCACCCAGAAGGCACATCTTACTGTCCACCAGAGAACACACACAGGAAAGAAACCTTATGAATGTAACATGTGTGAAAGGTCTTTTACCTGGAAGTCAAACCTTACTGTCCACCAGAGAACACACACAGGAAAGAAACCTTATGAATGTAACATGTGTGGAAAGTCTTTCACCCAGAAGCTACACTTTACTGTCCACCAGAGAAAACACATGAGAGAAACCTTAAGAATGTAATGTAACATGTGTGGAAAGTCTTTCACCCATAAGTCAAACCTTACTGTCCACCAGAGAACACACACAGGAAAGAAACCTTATGAATGTAACATGTGTGGAAAGTCTTTCACCAAGAAGTCATACCTTACTGTCCATCAGAAAACACACAGGAAAGAAACCTCATGAATCTCATATGTGTGGAAAGTATTTCAGCCAAGAGCTACAAGTTACTGTCCACCAGGGAGCACACACAGGAGAGAAATTTTATGCTTGTAAGCTTGTGGAAATTCTTTCACCCAAAACATACACCTTTCTGTCCATCAGAAAAAAACCCACCAGAGAGAAATGTATGTAGCAGGCATGGAAATTCTTTCACCTGGAAGGCACAACATCCATCACAGAACACAAGGAGAGAAACCTTATGAATGCAACCAGTGTGGAAAGACCTGGAGGTCACAGTTTAACACACATAAGTTGATTCACACAAATGAAATAACTTAGGATTGTACCAAATGGGAAAGTCTTTGATCTGTAAGAAAATTAAAATTGCAATACAGAACCAATACAGGATAGAGACCTTATGATATAGCAGATGTGGAGTCCTCCAACTACAAGACACAGCTCAGGGTTCATCACAGAACACACGAAACACACACACACACACACACACACACACACACACAGGAGGTCAGGTGCGGCTGGTGCCCTATTGGCCACATGGTGGATGGTGGGGTCTGGCATCTTGTCTTCATGCAGGGGGAAGGAAATTCCCCATCCATCACTTGCCTCCCAAATGATGGGTGTGGCTGGATCCCTGGAATCAGGCATGGACATTTGGCTGATATGTTAAGCAGTCTGTTAGTTCAGTTTGTGGGACTGGGAATTTCCTGTAGCCCTGCCTCCTGCTTAGGCCCTATTTAGGCTGCACCAGCAGTGGCACCAGATGCCATGCCACATGTCCCTGTGATCATATCCTGTGTCCTGTCTCCTGGCTTGTCTCTGGTCATCCTAGTGTCCCAATTCATCAATCTCTTGGTGCTGATTGGTTTCTTGGTGTAGTTTTTATTCCATTTTTCCTTTCTGTCCTGTTTCTAAGTTGTCTAAGTGTATTTGTGGACTGCAAGTCTTTGTTACAACAGGCTGCTTGCAGACTGCTAGCTGTGTAATAGACTCCAGTATTCCATCTTCCATAATGTGGCTTCCAACAAATATACTCTCTTCCTTTACAGAAACACAAAGGTTGACCAAACATTACAATTTCCAGAGCCAAGATAGATGCCATTGTATAGTTATGTAATTAAAGATATCTTGGAGGCATTTAGAAAAAATGTCTGTTACATCAGAAAGTGCTTAATTAGTAAACCAAGACCAAGACTCCAGATCCTATATAAGCCAATCATTCTAGATATGTCCAGAGCAATTTGGTTACATGAAGAGCTCTACTTTCACACTTTCATGAAGGAATGTTTTTGTTCCAATATCAGGTGTTGAACTCAGGAACTGAGTTGAAGCCAGGTGGAGCTGGTTTCAAGATGAGATTCTCTCATCTTGGCCTCTATAAAAGCTAGGAATCAAAGCATGATATCTGTGGGCTGTTCTGAAGAAATCTACCTCTGGGAGCAGGAGGTTTCCTTCAGTGCTTCAGCTCAGGCTTCCTGTGGCTTCAAAAATTTCAGTATTTATTTCAATTGTTCAAAAATAAAACTCCTCTTGACAGTATTTTCACAATAAAAAAAGAATCCTTAAATCCTGTCTATGATTCTATTTATAAGAAAAGGACAGTGGACTTCACATTGCAAGATTTAGCTAGTTGCTCCCTTGACCTCTTCCCTCACACTATTCACCCTTCTGCTTTTTTGTGTGTGTGGGGAGGGGGAGGTCCAGTCTTGTGGCCTGAACTCTGGGCATGGGTGCTGTCCCTCAGCTCTTCAGCTCAAGGCTAGCACTGTACCACTTGACCACAGGGCCACTTTCAGCTTTTTTTTTTCTTTTCATTTTTGTGGTGCTGGGGAATTGATCCCAGGACCTCATGCATGCAAGGCAAGTGCTCTAACAGTGAACTAACTTCCCAGCCCAACACTTCTACTTATCTACAGAGGCCTAGTAAAAAAAAAATAGGGGATGTGGCACTGTAGTTCAAGTGGTAGAGCGCTTGCCTTGAGCTGAAGAGCTGAGGGACAGCACCCAGGCCCAGAGTTCAAGCCCCATGACCGACCAAAAAAAAAATTAATGTAAAAAATTGTGTGTGCCTTTGGCCTTCCTACTTGTACCACACACACACACACACACACACACACACACACACACATACACCATCCATTTGGAAATCACTCATTCTCTCATGTTTACAAACAATGCTTTCTGAGAAGGGATGTTTTACAGACTGGAGTCCTACCTAAGCCTGTGATATAGCTCAAATTATGAACCAACATATTTATTTAAAGTATGCCTGATGATAACATTTTATTAATGTTTTGTATTATTTTTGTTATTTTCATTTGGCCAACACTTTGTTTGAACTCAGAATTTAAGGGACTTAATACTCACTAAATGGGAAAAATACTTTTTCCTCCTTTTAATTTAAGACCAGCAATTAAAAATGAGCAATTAAACTGCCTCATGTGTGGAATCCTAGGTGCTCAGGAAGCTGAAATTAGATAGTATTAGTAGGCCATCCCATGCAAAATCTTCATGAAAATGGTATCTTAGCCAATAAAAGCATGGCTCTGGTCATATGTGCCTATCTTTTTCTACTACCCGTGAAAGGTAATTATAAAATTAGTGTGTCGAAAGGCCCAGGCAGAGAAGCAAGACCCTAAGGTGAAAAATCAGTGATACAAAAGGGCATCTTGTATAGAAGGTAAAGGAAGTCTCACAAATTTTTGCCCCTGAATTCAACCTGAGGACCAATAATATGATCTGTGTAAACAATATATTCTTCCAAATATTTAGTGGAAGAATTTGGATATGGATTACAGAATGATAAGTAAACAGTCCTTTACCAAGTGATTGCAAAAGGACCTGCATCCAGTTATGTGGACACCATGAGTCCTGCTTGGATCAAGTAATTAAGATCTCCTGATCTAACAGGGCACTGGTGCTTCACATCAGAATTCTTAGTTGCCCAAGAGTATGAGGTTTAAAGATCACAATTGAAAGGCAAACTAGGTAGGATTTGCTGTGAGAGTGTTATGGCCAATTATCATATTTCCTACAAGTAGTGCTGTAAATCAAGTTGATAGACTGTCAACAATTTTGTCCCTTTGTTACCAAAGCCCAGGGACAGTACCGAGGCCCTGAGTAGAAAGCACTCCAAGGCCACGGAAGATATTTTGTAAAATGGATTTTTGGCCCTTGTGCAGAAAAGTTACCATTCTTGTATAAGCCTACAGTCCTCCATAGGGTATAGTCATTGTGCTCAATTGAAGTTGATTTTGAAATATCTTAAAAGCCAGGGTAATGATAGAGTGTTATGAATAGTTGGCTATCTTTTGTCATGTGAATTCACATGCACATATCTTTATGTTTCTGACTAGTTCATAGGTCCTTGCAGAGGTTCAAGTTACTATGCAGGACAATGAGACCTTCAAAGAAAGAACCCAACATATAAAATGTGGCCAAATATTTCAGTATACTTGAAACAGTATCATAAGAAAAGAAGGAATCAAGTAGTGATTATTTAAGGTCCCAGAATAATAATATATTTGAACGAGAAGACTGTGGTCTTTTGCTGTGTGGACATAGATGTAGGAGAAAAACTCTTTTCAGTCTGAGCTGTTCAGACCTGTTTAAGCATTTTTGTTGTTTTTCCCTTTCTGATTGCACTTTATTTCAAGGCCACTCCCAGGGGCAAATGACAGGATATTTAGTTTCAGCTCATTCTAAAAGCTATGTCCTCAGAAGAGAAGTGGTCATCCATGATGAGTACATATTCACCCTAGACATAATCACTAAGAATGGGTTAAGTTACACAAGTTTTCAAAATGTCAAGAGTCCTACCACACGGTTCATCCTGTCGCCCTTTTCAAAATTAGGCTTTTTAAGAGTTCTGCCTTTGTATGAATATTTCAGTTCTAAATTAGATTATTTTCAATAGCCATTCAGTGAATGTTACTGGATAAAGTATACAAATAAACTCATATTTACTTTAGAGAAAATTCTGATGTCATCAGCAGGGGCAGTTAATATGACTCAAATTGAGGACCCAAAGATTCTGCTCTCCAGAGATCTAAATATTTAACCAAGAACCTATAATTCCCTAGCTATATGAACCCTAATGAGAGAACAAGATGTTAGGCGAACCCTTGTTTCTTCCTCAGGTTAACCTGGAATGATATACCTCAGAGTGACTGGAAGGGAAAGAAGCTGGGATACTGAGCACAGTGGGTACTGAACAAGGCTATCATAGGATTTTCACTAGACCCTCAGGGACCACCCAAGGCCCCCTTGCTTTACCTTGAGCACTTATATCTTTATGTTTGTCCAGCTCTAGGTCATTTTTCCTCCCATAATTAGCTTAATTTTAAGTGTACATTTTTTTGTTTGCTAAATGAATTGAGAACTTCTTTTAAAATTATCTTTCATTTTTCTGGATCACTTACACCCTTGTATGAAGTCTCTGTTATAGAGGTCTCAGTACTTTGAGTAGATGACTACCTGGAGCATCCACAGCCAACCATCTTTGCCTCACTTATATATGGGATCTGAGAAAAACCCAGCCAAAACTGTATATGTACATTCTAACTTAAATGTTTTTTTTTTTTTTACCAAAAGTTTGATGTGGAGACTTCATCTGATGTGGTGGAAGTTGGTTCAGCTCATGGTCTATGCCAGAACTCAAAATGGAAGGTACAGGAAAGAAAAGTTTGGTAAGGAGCCAGCTGAGGAGAGGAGGGCAGTGCCAAAGTCTTCATGCAATAGGCAAACCTGGCAAGCCCCTTGGGACAGGAGTGAGAAGCCCAGAGCAGGGTATGTGCTCCCCATCAGTCCACCACCAGCACAGCATGGCACCTGCAGCATGGGCCAAGGTGCACACGTGTTTCCTGCAGGGCTGACTGTTGACACAGGGACCTGTCAGAGCAGTCAGTGGCCTAATGTAATAGTCTTGTCCTATGTAGATGATACAATTACTTGTGGACTAGAAGAATTGGTAGTAAAACATTGTTAGATGAACTAGTAAAAATTCTTCAGGGTGTGTGTGTGAATGTGTGTGCCCTAAGAAGAAAAGAAATTGAAAAGTAGTTCAGAGAGAACTTCAATGACAAGTGTGGGACTTGAGTGCACAGCAAAATAGATCCATTATTATCACGACAAATAGGTGAAAAGGAAGGGTTTCCTTCACTTATTTTTACCAACCCTTACAAATCCCATTGTGTTCAAAATAATAACAGAAATGTATGCGTTAATGCTTAATGTTGTACAACAGCTAGTTTATAAATGACAGCAGAGTTCTGTTTGCGGTCCCTGAACTCTCTGGAAAGGAGGGCAATATTATTGGAAGTGAACTTATGTCACTTGTAAGTTTGTCTTTTAAATTCCAGAGGAAGCATTGATTAATTTAAATGAGCAGACTTTTTGTTTTGCTGGTCTTTAGGCTTGAACCCAGGGGTCAGGTGCTGTCCCTGAGCTGCATTTGCTCAAGGGTAGAACTCTACCACTTGAGCCACAGCACCATTTCTGGCTTTTTCTGTGTATGAGAACCTGAGGAATAGAACCCAGCTCCTCATTCCTGCGATACTAGCACTGTACCACTTAGCTACCTTCCCTGTCCTATAAACAGACTTTTTGTGTTAAAAGAAGAAAGAATAGGTTTGTATGTAGTATCCACTTTCCATGTGAAAGTCTGAAGGTTCAACCCCTCAAGTGAAAGGAAGAAAGTAGAAAATGGAATGACAGGAAGTATACAGTTACAACTACAAAGAAAAGTAGAAGAACAAAGGCAATGAGCCAGTAATTAGGTTTTTGTTTGTTTGGGATTGTTTCTTTTTTCTTTCAATTGTTAGCTGTGGGGTTTAAACTCAGGGAGGGTCTGGCATATTCCCTAGGCTTTTCACTGAAAGCTGGCATGCTACCACTTCCAGCCAGAATGTCACTTCTAGTTTTCTGGCATTTAATTGGTGATAAGTCACAATGAATTTTCTGCTGATGTTGTGCTGAGGAGTGGAACCCAGTGCCTCATGTATGCAAGGCAAACCCTCTACCATTGAGCCACACTCGCAGCCCTGTCTCCTTTCTTAAAACATTGTGGATGGGGCTGGCAATGTGGGTTAGTGATAAAGTGATTGCCTAGCATGCATGGAGCACTAATTTTGATATCTCAGTACCTAATAAACAACAACAGCCCCCAAATACCTCTAGAAGCACTGGTGTTGTAGCTGAAATGGTAGAGTGGTAGCCTTCATCATAATGAAATTCAGGAACAGTTTTCAAGCCCTGAGTTCTAGCCCCAGGAATGTCAAACAAGACCAACAAAAACAAGATGAAATGAGCAAATGAAAACAAAAAACCCCATGTCAGCAAGTTTCATTGATAAACACCACACACAAACACACTCATAGACACACATACACAAATAGACTTTTATCAAACCATATTCCTCTCCTTTACCATGTCTGCTCTCCCTCCCTGCAGCAACTGCTACCTACATCCACTGGAGAACTTACTCTGTGTTTCTCTTGTTTTTGCATTCTTAAAAAAATTTATTGTGAAGGTTAACACATAAAAGTAGTATCAATACTCATGAGAAAAATTCCAATCAAAAGTACAATAAAATAACCATTTCATACATGTTAGTGTGGCCATAGTTTCAAACAAAACAACGAAAATCCTTCCAAAGTCTAAAGAAATCTAGGAAAGATGTGACAACAATGTGAACTTGGTGCATTTCTCTCCGGTATGTAAAACTATCAAAGATGGGACAAAAAGTCCTAAAAAGAACTGAATATAGAATTACATAGAAATATTGTCCAGTACTTCTACACTTGTACATAACTTAGGGAAAAACAAAGATTTCTATAAATACCATCAAATACGGACTAAGTTTCAAGAAAGACAAATACCACAAAGAAGTCCAAGAGTCTTTACAGAGATTAATTGAACTACTTATAACACACTCAGTCCTGTACAGCAGTCAAAATTATGTTTGACCACACTTTTTCAGCATACTATTAAAACTTCATTAGGATAGTCTAATGTTATTTATGTGAATGTGATGTCTGACAAGATTCTAGGCAACCTTTACCATCCATGAGAACTTACCTCCTAGGTGTCATTGAATCCCAAAAAAGTGAGGCAACATTGTGGTCAAATTAAAAAATGAGAAGCAAACTAAAGCAAATCTGCACTTAACTTAGAAGGCAAGATTTGATCACCTGCTAAATCTACAAGTCATCTTTAGCTTTTTTAGAAACATGTTCCTAAAGCCGAATCTTTTTTTTTTTTTTTCTGTTTTTCAATCTTGGACACAGTTAGGTTCATAAAATGGAATGTCAAACAGAGTGAGAAAAGAATCTCATCAGAGATCCTTTCTTCTTTCTTGCTATTGACCATGAGTAAAGATTCTGGAAAAATGGTGTGGAGAGAAGCCAAATGAGAGAGTCAGAAAGAACCTGTGTGATTTTACCCTAGAAGTTTCTGGTCAGATCATGATAGGTGGACTGGAAAAGCATAAAGCCTTCTTATGGGAGAAGAAACATTCCTGAATCATGTAGAGCTTTAAAGTCTCCTCTAAAGACAAATCCACAGAAGACTGAAGTCTTATGAATTACTGAACAGTATTAACAGAAAATACACTCCAAAATGTAGATCGATAAAATGTAACAGAAACAACTTATATAGGTGTAGAGAGAGCTGCAAGAGGCCGCACCTTGAAGATGGCGCCGGCTTCTGCCCTCCGCCTTCCCGATGGCGAGTGCCCTCGGTGGTAAACAACTCCTTATATGGCTAAGGCAAAGAATCTGGCTTGCTTCCGCGCACCTGAACCTATTGGTGGTTCCCACGTGGCGTATCAGGGTTGGCTACCCAGCGGTACTTAAGGCTGTGGGGAATTCTCCCCGGGGTGGGGGTCAAAAGATTACTCAAAGGTCCTGAATAAACTGCAGAGAGAAGAGTCCGGTGTCGCGTCTTCCTTGCTGGTCGAGGCGGTAGCGACACGTGGTGGCCCGTACGGGGAACTCAGCCATAACCCCAACGAGGACTCAGAACTCTCTGCGGTCAGGGTGGTGCACCGGTAAGTCCCCAGGTAAAAGGGGAATCCGCGACAAAAGCGGGGGTAAGTCCCCAGGTAAAAGGGGAATCCGCGACAAGAGCAGGGAGTAAGTTCCCAGGTAAAAGGGGAATCCGTGACAAGAGCGGGGGGATTTTTGCTCTTCTCGGTAGATAAAGAGAGCGAGAACCCGGGGCTAGTCAGTAGAGTAGCCAAAAGTGAAAGTAAAAGTTTGTTTACCAGCTTTAAATGTTTAAAACATGGGCTCTTCTTCTTCGCACCCAATTTTTTTGGCTCTCAATGAGCTACTGCACTCAAAAAAGTTAAAAATAAAAAAGAGTACTTTAGAGAGATTTTTGAATGAATGTGACATCGTTGCCCCATGGTTCGCTGTCTCCGGAAGCCTCACGGTGGCCTCTTGGGAGAAACTAGGGAGGGACCTAGATTTTGCCTCTGAACAAGGAACGCTTAAGAGCGGAGTGAGACCAATATGGAAACTGATAAGACGCTGTCTCGAGGACCAGCGTTGCAGTGAGGCGGTAGAGAATGGTCAGGCCGCCTTAGAAATGCTGCAGGAAGAAAGATTGGAAAGGGCAGACAGTGAAAAGGAGGAGAGCATGGGGGGGTTATACCCTGATTTTGCCGAACTAGAGACCTCTGAGTCTACAGACTCAGAGGAACTACAATCACTCATAGAACAAATAGAAAAAACAAAGATAAGAAAGAGGAGGAAAGGGAAGGAGAGAGAGGACCCAGATAAAGACGAATGCACGCCCTCCATGCACCGCCCCACACCTTCGGCCCCTCCGCTCTATGCAGAGGACCCCGGAAGTGGCAGCCCCGGCTGTTCTTTCAGCCCAGGCGTGTGGAAAGCGGTCAGAACCCAGTTACATCTAGCCTGTCCAATATTTCAGGATCCACAGGGACAGTGGTATCATGAACCCTTAGATTTTAAGGTTATAAAATCTTTAGCGGAGTCTGTGCGGACATACGGAATCACAGCCTCCTTTACTGTAGCCCAGGTGGAGGCCCTAAACAGACACTGCATGACACCCGGTGATTGGAGTGGGCTCGCACGAGCTTGTTTGAGCCCAGGTCAGTATTTAGATTGGAAGGCCTTTTTGATTGAATTTGCTAGTGAAGAGGCTGCAGCCAATCAGGCTGTGGGAAACCCAGCTTGGGACAGAGATATGCTGCTTGGACAGGGGAGATTCGCCAATCAGCAGATAGGCTACCCGGTTCAAGTTTATGAACAAATCAATAAAATTGGCATAAAGGCATGGAAGGCCTTACCAAATAAAGGCGAGGTAAGTGGCAATCTCACCAAAATCCTGCAGGGCTCTACAGAGCCGTTTTCGGACTTTGTTGCTCATATGGTCGAGGCTGCTGGCAGAATTTTTGGTGACCCAGACGCAGCCATGCCATTAATTAAACAGCTTGTTTACGAGCAGTGCACTAAGGAATGCAGAGGCGCCATAACCCCATATAAGAATAGGGGACTAGAAGCATGGATGAAAGTTTGCAGAGAGCTGGGCGGACCACTAACTAATGCTGGATTAGCTGCTGCTGTGGTGCAATTAACCCAGAAGAAAGGGGCTGGGAAGGTGGCTCAGTGGTAGAGCGTTTGCCTTGCATGCATGAGGCCCTGGGTTCGTTTCCTCAGCACCACATAAGCAAAAAGAAATGAAAAAAGCCAGAAGTGACGCTGTGACTCAAGTGGTAGAGTGCTGGCCTTGAGCTGAAGAGCTGAGGGACAGCGCCCAGACCCAGAGTTCAGGTCCAGGAAAAAAACCTATTCAAAAATCGCTGCAAATTTGTTTAAACAGTTGTCTAGTTATCTTTTAGGTAATTGAACTGGGGAGTTCGACAGCCTGATGGAACAGCTCAGGGTTGCCATCGTCATGGTGAACTCGACCCAAGTGGATGCCGGATTGGCGAAGGGGTTATCTTCATGGATCTCCGCTGCTATGAATCATCTTAAGGAATGGGCGGGTTTGGGAGCCCTGACAGGCCTCCTGGTGTTAACCTCCTTGGTATGTCTGTAATGCATTTGCCAAATTAGAGGTTCTCAGCGTTGCAGTGTAGCCATGATTATCCAAGCCTTTACAGTCATTGGAGCAGGTCAGTCCCCCCAAGCGTGGCTTGCCACCCTAAAACAATGAACACAGATTGCAAAGCCAAAGTACTGCAGTCGAGAGGCTGTGAGTTTTGCCCTCGAGGAGAGCTTGTTTGATTGCACATGGGTTCGATTCGCCTTTTCCCGTCCTTGTGAAAAATGAATCAATGGACAGGCTGAGTCATCCCTAGAGAAGGTACCCTCTGGGAGAAGGCTTGTATGCAGTCCTTGCATTGCACTACAGGGATCAGACCTCTGTTCTCATCTGTGTTCTTTAAACAAAAAAGGGGGAACTGTAGAGAGCTGTGAGAGGCCGCACCTGGAAGATGGCGCTGGCTTCCGCCCTCCGCCTTCCCGATGGCGAGTGCTTTCTGTGGTAAACAACTCCTTATATGGCTAAGGCAAAGAATCTGGCTTGCTTCCGCACACCTGAACCTATTGGTGGTTCCCACGTGGCGTATCAGGGTTGGCTACCCAGCGGTACTTAAGGCTGTGGGGAATTCTCCCCGGGGTGGGGGGTCAGAAGATTACTCAAAGGTCCTGAATAAACTGCAGAGAGAAGAGTCCGGTGTCGCGTCTTCCTTGCTGGTCGAGGCGGTAGCGACAGGCCAGCCTAAATAGGGCCTAAGCAGGAGGCACGTCTACAGGAAATTCCCAGTCCAGGCACTGTACTATCAGTTTGAGTAACATATCAGCCAAATGCCCATGCCTGCTTGCAGGGATCCAGCCACACCCATCAGGTGGGAGGTAAGTGATGGATGGGGCATTTCCTTCCCCCTGCATGAAAACAAGATGCCAGACCCCACCATCTACCATGTGGCCAAAGGGCACCAGCCACACCTGACCTCCTTACTTAATATTACTGTATTATTAAATCAATTTATAAAATGTTACATCCTCTTTATCGTTTTGTAAACATTCAAAAATTTGCTTTTTGTAAAAGCCATATTTCTTGAGCTCTACCTCTGAAACAATAATTCTCACATTCACCAAAAATTAAACATTCATCTTTTGAATAGTTTATTTCTTCCTTCTTCCTCATTCCTTCAATTCCTCTTTCCATCTCTCACTTCCCTACTCTTTCCTTCCTTCCTCTCAGGGTCTAGAAGTGATGCTGTAGCTCAAGTGGCACATGGTTTCATTTCTTTGTTAATTTCAATTTTTGTGAGAGATTGATCAATATCTTTGTGTGCTTAATTATTTCCCCTAATGTCATATCTACTTTGGCCCTCTATGATATAACACAGGTGCAAAACATCGTCCACATGGTCTTTTATTATACCTCACTCAGCAGAACAACTAAATGGGCTAAGAGTGAATCAATCACAAGTTTTTCATCACCAGTGATTAATTAAAGAAAAGTGCAAGCACTGAAGACACTTTGGGGTTCTCCCCCAAGACAAAATGCAGGGCTGCGAAGGTGGCTCAGTGGTAGAGCGCTTGCCTTGCATGCTCGAGGCCCTGGGTTCGATTCCTCAGCACCACATAAGCAAAAAGAAAAAAAAAGCGGGAAGTGGTGCTCTGGCTCAAGTGGTAGAGCGCTAGCCTTGAGCTAAAGAGCTGAGGGACAGCGCCCAGGCCCAGAGTTCAGGCCCCACGACCGGACCCAAAAACAAACAAACAAACAAAATGCAGAGATTCTAGTCTTTATTAATCCATCATATTTTTTTAAATATATATTTTATTGTAAAGATACTGTATAGATTAGTTATACCATTATATGAGTTAGGTCATTAATACATTTTCTATCGAGCATTGTTACCCCTCCAAGAAAGACTTTACCACTGTTATGACTTTTTCTAGAAAACCTTTCCATTTTTTCTACATATGATTTTTCTCCTCTTTGTGTGTGAGGGTGTGTGTGTGTGTGTGTGTTTTGTATGTTCTGTGATGAACCCTGAGCTGTGTCTTGTAGTTCGAGGACTCCACATCTGCTATATCATAAGGTCTCTATCCTGTATTGGTACTGTATTGCGATTTCAGTTTTCTGACAGATCAAAGACTTTCCCATTTGGTACAATCCTGTTATTTCATTTGTGTGAATCAACTTATGTGTGTTAAGCTGTCTTTCCACATTGGTCACATTCATAAGGTTTCTCTCCTTGTGTCTGTGATGGATGTTAAGTTGTGCCTTCCAGGTGAAAGAATTTCCATGCGTGCTACATACATAACATTTCTCTCTGGTGGTTTTTTTTCTGATGGACAGAAAGGTGTATGTTCTACATGAAACATTTTCCACATAGGTCACATTCATAAAATTTCTCTCCTGTGTGTGATCTCTGGTGGATAGTAGGTTGTAGCTTCTGGCTGAAAATCTTTCTGCAAATATGACATTCATAAGGTTTCTTTCCTGTGTATTTTCTGATGGACAGTGAGGTTTGACTTCCAGGTGAAAGTCATTCCACACATGTTACATTCATAAGGTTTCTTTCCTGTGTGTATTATCTGATGGACATTGATGCTTGACTTCCAAGAGAAGGACTTTCCACACATGTTACATTCATAAGGTCTCTCTAATGTGTGTGTTTTCTGGTTTATAGTAAGGTTTCCTTTATGGGTGAAAGACTTTCGACACAAGTTACATTAATAAGTTTTCTCTGTAGTATGTGTTCTCTGATGGAGATTAAGATTTGATTTCCTGGTGAAAGATTTTCCACACATCTTACATTCATAAGGTTTCTCTCCTGTGTGTGTTCTCTGGTGTCTAGTAACATATTCCTTCCAGGAGAAAGACTTTCCACAAATGTTACATTCAAAAGGTTTCTCTTTTGTGTGTGTTCTCTGGTGACGAGTAAGCTTTGATTTCTCAGTGAAAGACTTACGACACGCGTTACATTCATAAGGTTTCTCTATATTATGTGTTCTCTGGTGGCGAGTAAGCATCGATTTCTGGGTGAAAGACTTTCCACACTTGTTACATTCATAAGGTTTCTCTCCTGTGTGTGTTCTCTGGTGGAGAGGAAGATATGCCTTCCACAAGAAAGATTTTCCACACATGTTACATTCATAAGGTTTCTCTCCTGTGTGTGTTCTCTGGTGTCTAGTAAGATATGCCTTCCAGGAGAAAGACTTTTCACAAATGTTACATTCAAAAGGTTTCTCTTTTGTGTGTGTTCTCTGGTGGACAGTAATGTGTGTCTTCCAGGTGAAAGACTTTCCACACATGTTACATTCATAAAGTTTCTCTCCTGTGTGTGTTCTCTGGTGTCTAGTAAGATATGCCTTGCATATGAAAGATTTTCCACAAATGTTACATTGAAAAGGTTTCTCTTTTGTGTGTGTTCTCTGGTGGACAGTAAGCTTTGATTTCTGGGTGAAAGTCTTTCCACACATGTTACATTCATAAGGTTTCTCTCCTGTGTGTGTCCTCTGAGGGTCAACAGGGTGTTTCTTCTCAGTGAAAGACTTTTCACACTGTTTACATTCGTCAACTACAGAAGACACATGAGGACTATATGCAGGACATATCTTACCAGGTTCACTGAAAATACCCATGCTCTGACAGGCAGTGACCTTTTCTATCCTCATCCCTAAGGAGTTCCCATTATTCTCAATCAGTTCTGACTTCGGTATTGAACTCAAATGAAAACTTCTTATAAGTCTCACTTTTTCCTCCCCTGTGTTATTATTCATGATTGCTACTTCAGAGAGATATTTATTGTGACGTTCCTGGCAGGTGCTAATCACATCCTCCATTTCTGGGACACCTAAAATGAATAATAGAAAAATAAACAAAAACATAAATGAGATCCATAAATTCCTTAATGTAAAGATATTTCCTCACATTCTGTTGCAATATTTTCAAATATCAAAGCATTGCTTTATGCAGAATATATATATTTCTCTGCAATGTAGTAATTAAGAAAGTAGTACTGACATTTTACAATGGAAAATAATGTTTTTCTGTACTTCAGATTTTTATATTTTTCTCAAGGAAATATTTACTCCAATTATTCATCTCCGTACTCTTAATGCTTCCATTCTGAATCTCCCTCTATGCCCATCACCACTGATATGAAATTGTCCTGATCCTATTTTCCTCCCTCCTGCAAAATACTAGTTTAAAATGAGATCTCCTTACTACATTTCTTATTGTCTTTTTCCTTTCTGAATGACTTCTCTACAGACAAATAGAAGTGCTAACATTAACTACACTGGAACAGCAAATTCAGTTTCTCTCCACAAGAATTCTGGATTGACAATTCCTTGAGACAAAGGATCACCTAGTTCTCTTCCACACATGACTCAGGGCACTAGGAATACTATTGCTCTGTACAGCTCAAGATAAACAGACCAACTGGGCTCTGGACCCAACATCACTATTCAAGATGCTTTAACTCACCTGTGAAATTCTCTTCTGAGTCTTCTCTCATCCATGGTTCTGCACCTTGCTCCAGCTTCACAATCAATATAGGTTTAGGAATACAGTGCCCTGTGAGTAAGAAATAGTGGAGAACTATTGCTCTTGCTGGGTCATCATTAATGCAATGTTGCAGACATCCTGTTCACTGGGTTGCTCCTACATCTGGTTTCTCAATTGTTTTATTTTTGGGGGGTGGGATCGTTTTTGGGGCCTGAATTATGAGCCTGGGAGCTGTATCACACCTCCTAAGCTCAAGGCTAGCACTCTACCACTTGAGCCACAACGCCAATTCTGGCTTTTGTTCTGCTTTTTTCATGCTGACGAATCAAGCACAGGGCCACAAGCATGCAAGGAAAGGGCTCTACCACTGAGCCACCTTCCCAGCCCATGGTGTCTCAATTCTTAACAGCTCCATGGTGTACTTTCCCCCAGCTTTGGGTTTATTTTCCCAATGAGTGGCTTGAACTCAGCTCTTTTGCTCAAATCTAGCATTCTACTAGTTTGTGTCTTGGCTACATTTCTAGTTTTTGAATGGTTAATTGGAGATAAGAGTATCATGTTCATTTTTCTACAGTTGCTGGCTTTAAACCAAAACCTTCAGATTTCAGCCTACAGAGTATCTAGGATTCCAAGCTTGAAGCAATGCAACCTATGTAAGGTTTGGCTTACAAATACACACTTTCACACTTTCACCTACTGATTTCCAGATCATACTGACAGTAGTAATGTATATTCTATCTAGAGTGTAGATCCACCTATAATAATCACCCCAAGTCTGGAAAGTCAGTCTCCTATTAGTGGATCATAGTTTAGAACTTTTGTCCGACTAATGATTAGAAATCTTAAAGACTGAGAATAAAATTAGCTCTTCAGATACACATAATGAAGTTGAAGTTTCCCTTAGGAAGAAATGACACTTCCCATGGACTGGAATCTTTTTTTTTTTTTTTTTAAATTTAATGGTCCAAAGGCTTACATTTCTAACCCTATATTTAGGAGGTAAGATCAGAAGAGGCAGGCTTGAAACCAACCTGGGCATGGAAATTCAGAATATTCAACAAAACAAAAGCCAAAATAGAGTTGTGGCTCTAGCAGTAGTGTGAAAGGCAAACAACATCAAGCTCCCAGACCTGAATTTGGCTGGCTTTTATACTAGCAGTTTTTTTTTTTTTTACAAGGGAATGGACTGGAATCTTATACCTAAATAACATAGTCAAATGTCTACTAAAATAAAAGCACTTGACCTTCCAAACAAAAGTGACCTTTGCTCACCCAAGGACATTAGGTTGTTATAAGTTTCCAGCATTACTTCTCTATGAAGGGTCCTCTGACCAGGATCCAGATCCTGCCACTCCTTCCAGGTGAAGTTCACAGCCACATCATCAAATGACATCAGCTTCTGTAATGGCACATTTCCATCAAGAAATTAGACCTGCGTCATGAGAATTCCAATCTGGAATTTCATTATGCTGCAGGTATGCTTTTGTCTTACATAAAATGTTTGCAGCTGGCTATGGTATCTTTTCACTGGGAAAATTAAATAGCAAATTAGAAATATTTGACAATACATAAACCTGGCCACTAAAATAAACAGATTTTCAGAGAACTGGTGGCTTATGCCTGTAATCCTAGCTATTGAGGAGGCTGAGGTCTGAGGATCAAGGTTCATGTCCAGCGCAGGCAGGAAAGTCCATGAGACACTTATCTCCAATAAACCACCAGAAAACTGAAAGTAACACTATGACTCAAGTGGTAGAGCACTCACTTTGCCCTGAAGAGCTGATGGACAATAACCAGGCTGAGAATTCAGGCCCGAAGACCAATAAAAAATTACAGATTCCCTAATGCATGCAAACACATTTCTGCTGCTAGCAATAGAGACAAGATAATAATTCTAAGGAGACAATAATCTGGCATGATGACATTAAGTCTAAGGTAGTGTCTAAAAAATTATATTATTATTTTTGATAAAATTTTAGTATATATCAGTAGGTAACAATGAATTAAACAAATATTTTCTCTGCATTTACATTTATTGCTTCACCATAAATCTTATTTAGACCTTCTATTAACAAGTACTCTCATAAGCAAGCAGAACACATTCAGGATATCACATGGTATACAGAACATACAACATTCCTAGATCAAAGAAAAGCAGTGTCCACATGAATGTTAAAAAACAGTAACAGTACTCCAGAAAATAGCTAATGATTTTTTGGGCCCTTATAAGATTTGATTTAGTTCCCACATAAAAATATCCTACATTAACCATGTTTGGTTTAAATACTACATATTGAAATGAGGTCTTAGATACCCTGATATTTCCTTCTTATGTAAAAATGAACTGGTACCATGAAGTTTTGTAAACTTTGCCTACATTCTACAACACAAAATATATGTGGGAGGGGAATGAAATATTCCTTGAGAAGATTTTCATTTTGATAGGCCTTCATGGAAGTTGTAGGCAAATTGATAGAGACTCAAGGAACACTCAGGATGACAAACATGATAAATATGACCAAATGCTCAAATGTGTTAAATATTCCTGAGTCATTTCTCCAGTAGATCCCTAAGGATATATTTCCACTTTTGTTAGTTAATAGTGAAATTCCTCAGAGATCAAAATCAATTCCTAGCAAATATCTGTGAGATTTTGCAACAAATGATATTTCTAATAGAGAAAACCTCATCACTGTATTATTTTTTTAAAATCAAAACTACCTATCTTATACTGACAGTGAATGAAAATATTTAAAAGTAGTGGTATGGAAAAACAAAACTGAATACAACAATACATGAAGTTGGACCAAAGATAACAGAATCAGGTGAAATCAAATTTTCTTGTAGTTTATCAGTTGGAGGAAGGACGTACTTTTCTGTATTGAACTCTGAAGTTGAGCTGAAAGGGAAAAAGTTTTGAGAGTTTGGAATTCCAGCCTGACAGGACTGAGAGAACTGAGAGCTGGCCGCAGAAGTGTTAAAAGAGAATTCTGGAGATGGTTAAGAGACTAGAGTGCAGGCCTTTTCCTTACTGTTGGAAAGATAGCATCTGAAACTGAGCTGCTGTTGACCTTGAAGGCTAGGTAAGGTGAACTTCATGTCTGCATTTTCTCTGGGCGCCAGTCTTCTGTCTCAGGAGAATAAGGAAACATGTTTTCTTCGCAATGTGTTGTGGCTCAGATTGTAATATTAATATAGATACTTCAGTTTTCCATGCTATCAATGGTAATCTTCCCTGTGTGAACTCAAGGAACTTTGCTTGCTTGCCTGCAACCAGAGACCAAGTGCCAGAGAGGCTTCAGAACCCTGGTTTCCCCTAAGACTATCTGTTTATGTTTTTGTGTTTCTCTAATTTTCTTTGTTTCTGGAATCCTGTAGAACTCTCTAGGCAACAATTTTCCTATACAGTGTGTAAGAAAAATGTCAATCCTAAGAGCCATGTCAGCAAACTAAAAATAATCACTAAGAAAAACTAGTTTCCAGATAGATCATTGAAGAAAAGAAAAAACTGAGAGACATATGGAGGAAAGAGAGAATGAGAAAAGTAAGAAAAAATGATGCAAAGATAGATACAAGGAGAGAGAAAGAGAAAAATAACCAACACAAGTGAGTAGAAAACCAAAAGTAGAGAGAGATTATAGAGGAAAGAAACCTTGTGAGGATACTTTAGAAAACAAACAAGATTTTGTAAAAAGACCATAAAGTTTAGCAACAAATATAGCCTCAGCTTCAAGTAAGACCAGGACCATGAAGTAGTCCAAGAAGTATATATGGAGAGTAATTTAAATACATATAGGTTAATCATTCCTTAAGAACACACGATGGTACGTATGACCACACTATTTCAGCAATTCCAGGAAAATTTCATTGAGATAGTTTAATGTTACTCGTGAGAATGAGATCTGGTTGCAATCTACCCTTCACCTTCCACGAGATGTAAACTGCTCGGTGTCACTACATCACATAACAGGTATGACTACATGTTATGACAAGATGAAACCTAGACATTCTGAAGCCAATCTGAATTCAACTTATAAAGAATATAACCATTTAATCTGCTAAACCTACAAGTAATCTTTATCTCCTAATCTACATGCCAAATTTTTCTGATTTATGAATACATTCCTGAGGCTGAATGTGTATGGTTGGTATTGTTTGTTATTCTTGGAAATCTTTAGGTTCATATAATGGAATGGAAAAAATGAGAAATTAAAAAAAAAAAAACTCACCAGAGATCCATTCATTCTGTCTTGCTGCTGACAATGAACAGAAGACTCTAGAAGCACGGCTGGGATATAAGGCAAATGACATATTCAGAAATGAATCTGTGAGATTTGGGGTCCAGAATTTTCTCTTGCAAACATGATACATGGACTGCCATACCATAAAGCTGTCTTAGAAGACTCTTTAATGTCCCAGGGAGAGCATTAAAGTGTCCAAGAAACACAAATGCAGTCCATTTCCTGACAGATAGATATTATTAAACCAACTAATTTCTATGTTTATGTACACATTAAATTCGAAAAAATGAATGTTCCCACAAATATTATTGAATACTTGAAAGCAAAAACATATCACATTTCCACTAAAAGTATTTATTACTGAATATACTTCGGGATGTAGGAACTGCTTTTTTTAATGCAAAGGTATCCTAGGAATCCATTGGAATTTGTGTTCTACCTCATTCATTTACATATTTTAACACCAGGGAAAGCATGTATGATGTAGCACAGTAGTTTTCACCCAATTTAGAGAAAAAAATGTCTACAGAATATATTTCTTGTGTTATAATATTTCAACAATGGTTGTCAAATGGCACATTTCACTGTACCCATTGCACACCTATGCAATGTCTTGCAATTTACATTTATCATGCTTTGGCCAAAGGGACATGAGTAAAGATGAGGTAAACCCAGGTTTGATAAGTCCCTAATGTTCATTTCCCTTAACAGTCTTGGAAAGAACCTTGGCCATCCTAAAGATACAACATAAAATACTGCATATAGGAGTGACACACCTGAAGATAAGCAACACCTACAAAGCATACAACCTTGAGTAAGACATATTATCTCAAGTTTTCTTCTGTGATTTTTCTTTTAAGGCCAAATTTCACTGAGCAATACTTTCTGTACTACCAAGCAAAACCAACCAATAAGAGCTAGCCTTAGCAAATCCTTACATGGGACATTTAACATAAGTTTGCATGATTACATACTAAAAATCATAGTGGTAACAGGCTGAATAAATTAGCAAGAAGAGGATTAGGGATTACTACATTAATAGATACTTTGTCATAACAATTACCCCACCTTCCCAAACTACAGCCTCAGGTACCCTCTCATAACTTGGCTCTGGCTTATTCCTCAGTCCAGCACATCACAATTCCTGGAAATTAGTTTAAAGCTTGCAACAACACAAAGTGATTGACAGTGGTGTAGGAAAGAGTACCACCTGAATCTGGTACTAAGGGAAGTAGCAACAATTTTTGTAGTAGGCAAGGGAAGCTAGCAACATCTTCCCCTTCTTGTGCTTTTCTGCTTCTTCCCTTTAGGGCCTCTCAGAATTGACATGGTCTGTCCATTTAGGATGGAGATTGCTATTCATAGGGTGCTCTGCTTCAAACATTGCTAGGCTTCATTCCTAAAAATACAGGACCAGCACTCACTACTCCAATATCCCATGTACAACTGTCTCTAGAAACAGGGTCATGTACAAATACTTGTGAGCTCAAGCCAGGAGAATAAAAACTGAAGCCAAACAGATTAAATTATCTCTTGGAGAAACAACACAGAAGCCCCAAATACAACTGCAATGTAAGAGGACTCAAGGCAGGCATATTTGTCACAATTTCACTAGAATTCTTCCTGTACTCCTCTTATACCTGGGCAAAGCAAATAAAGTCACATGGGTTAATAGAGGAATCGCTTGGTCTTGGAGTACAAATGCACAGCTCTTGGGCTCTCCTCATCTGGACAATGACCCAGCTTGCTCTCAGACGTTTGGAAACCAGGTTCTTGCATCTGAAGGCCCAGAGGCTAATGGCAGCAAAAACTCCTGAACTTCAAGCAAATTATCAACCCCAGACTGGAGAAAAGCATGGAAAGGGAAGTAGGCGCTTTGGCTCAAGTATAAAGCTCTCCCTGAGCTGAGGAGCTAAGGAATGCTGCTTGCAGGCCCAGAGTTCACGCCCCTCCAAACAAATAGAAACAGAAAAACAAACAGAAACCAGTGGAGGGTAGACTCCCGCCGCAATCGCACAGTTCCTACCTGACATCAGTTCCAAAGCCTGAGATTCCTTCAAATTACAGCTCCCAAGCTCCACTGCACAGAGCTGGGCACCACCCTCCTGGCTCCCAACTCTGTAAGGCCAAACTGTACTTCAGGGCACTTCCAGCAGCAAGGCAAAGGAAAAGAATCAGGAAGATGCAGACTTAAAACGCCCGTGGTGGGCGGGGAGAGGCATGCGCAAAAGCATCTTCTGCCCCACCTCCACCCTCTAAAAAACAAAAACAACCCAGGACTTTCAAAGAAAATATCCTCCTTGCTGACTACAATTCCCACAATGCTCGGTGCCACCCTGCTACATTCCTGGGAACAAGTGTGCTCTTGTGCATTGGGACTTTTCTCTGCCTGCTGTGGGAGTTAAGCTCAGTTTCTTCTTGAAAACCACTGTTTCCTCTTGAAATACATAAGACCAACCAGAAAATGGATATATATGGGGAGAATTGGATACATTGGCTTTTTGATTCTTAGTTCTAATAATGAAATTGAGGTTATGAGACTGCGTTGCTTATACCTTTCTGTTTATTCAATGCCTGCCTTCTGCTGAATGTAAATTACATTTCTGTTTTGTCTTAAATTTTTTTAATATATCCCCTCCTACTTTACAAAGATATTGCCGGGTGCTGGTGGCTCAAGCCTCTTATCCTAGCTACTCAGGAGGCTGAGATCTGAGGATCAAGGTTCAAAGTAAGCCAGCACATGAGAGACTGTGAGACTCCTGTCTCCAATAAACCACTAGAAAACCGGAAGTGGTGCTGTAGCTCAAGTGGTAGAGTGCTAGCCTTGAGCTGAAGAGCTCACGGACAAGCGCCCAGGCCCAGAGTTCAAGCCCCACAATCGCCAAAAAAAAAACAAAAAACAAAAACAAACAAAAAAAAAACGGTATTCACAACCATGAACTTATACCTGTGTCATTTCCCATTGCTGTAATGAAAACACTGGCATAAAATAGTGAGATTGTTAGGTAAGTATGCAGCATAATACTTCTGCTGATTTGGATTTCACAAAATCTAACAATTAATTTTCCAGAAACTCCCCAGTTCTATCGATTAAATCAAATGAATTTTTGTTGTTTTTTTTTTTCTGAATTTTGCATTTCTTTGAAGGATTTTATGTTTTGTTTTGATGTTGGTACTTTGGCTTGAACTCAGAACTTGGGCACTGTCTTGAGCATTTGCTGTGCTCTATTTGCATTTCCTTTAAGAATTTGTTCAAGTAAGTAGTGAAAAGTTTCCTCACAGGGATTCTTATGAACATGGCACATCACCTCCATTTCCCTTCAAAGAGATAGTGGTTTAGGGTGTCAGGAATGAATGCAGGAGGGATAGAAGAGTGAAGTTTAGGCTAGGCTATGTTGATGTGAAGCTTAATCACTTGCAAACCAGTCTGCTTTTGTCTTTTCATTTTGCATGTGAAAATCTCTTTAGACTTCTTACCTCTTCTCTGATCCTAACAGTTCCTCTCAGTAGCTTTAGGCTACATATCTAAGGGACCTCAGACTTGTCTTCTCAGACCTTATCCATTAAAATGTGCAATAAATCTTTTGTCTTCTGCCACAATGCCATCAGAGCACAAGCAAGGCTCTGAGAGCCAATGGGATGATAATTAAGGAGACAGAGATATGGCTGATGACACAGTTCTGCTATATTTCTGCAATGCTTGCGTAATATTGGTCTAGACCCATTGTGCCCAAAAGTGCAAACAGCACACATCTTTCCTCATTCTATTTCAATACATCTTTTCCACCCAAGCCTCCAGAGAGTTAAAGCCCCAGGCCAAAAAGCTAGAACACACACTTCCTCAAACCAAGAAAGGGCAAGGACTTGCAGTCCTGAGGGTAGGAGTCAATGGCCCTGAAGCCTTTGCTCACATTTTGTCTGCTCCTGGCAGGCACCCCAGGGTCTACAACAGTCTCCCTCTCTCTTATCAGAGAACCTACCCTTGTCTCTTACATGTTTATTGTGATTTTTTGTAATCCCTTCCATAAAAAATAATTGGGAAAGACTGGATTGGAAACTTTCACTTTTGATTTTAGTTCTCCAGTGTATGGGTTCAACATGTCTCTATTGTGGACTGGAATTATTCCTCATGAAAATGGGAATCAAAGAGTATATTTGAATGTATAGACTTCAACTTAAAAGCACCTCTAACAATATAAAGAAAAAATAATTTCATTCTTTAAAACTAAATTCCTGGGAAGTGGCACTGTGGCTCAAGAGGTAGAGCACTCGCCTTGAGCTGAAGAGCTGAGAGACAAGTGCTCAGGCCCAGAGTTCAAGCCCCACAACCAAAAAAAAAAAAAAATCCTCCCTAAAACTAAATTCCTGAGAGACAAAGAATTAAAACTGGGGTGCTTCCAAGAGTACCTGTGAAATGTAGTTTTCTTTTCTTTCTTTTTTTTTCCTGTTAGTCATGGGGCCTGAAGTCTGGGCCTAGGTACTGTTCCTCGACTCTTCAGCTCAAGGCTAGTGCACTACATTGTGAGCTAAAGCACCAATTCTGGTTTTCTGTTTTTTATTTGAGATAAGTGTCTCACAGACATTGCTGACCTGGCTGATTTGGACTGCGATCCTCAGATTTCAGTATTTTGAAGAGCTAGGATTAAAGACATGATGTACCAGCACCCAGCTTGCATTTCTTTTCTTTTATGTCCCAGCCCTGGGGCTTGAACTCAGTGACTGGACACTGTCCCTAAAATTTTGCTCAAACCTAGCACCCTAAGTATGTGGTACTAATGACTTGAACTAAGGCTTCATGCATGTTCAGTAAGCACTCTACCACTGTTGCAAGACAGCCACAACACCAACAGTGCCCTGAAAGGGCTAAGGGATGATAATGGAACAGACTGAGAGAAGACCAATGATGAATCTCTCTTTATTCCAGCAATAACCTTCCCTATAGACACTTTCCAGATCTGTCCAGTGCTTCCATCACATTGTTCTAGGACTCACTGTGCCAACAAATGCAGACCATATGCATCTTTCCAAATTCTATTTCAACCTTTGCCCACCAAATACCTAGAGGTAAGCCTTCAGGCCCAGAAGCTACAAGGAACACTCCCTCCTACAAAAACGGCAAGTACTTATAGCACTGAAGGTTGGAGTCTGTGGTCATGGAGCTTTTGCTCACACCTTGCCAGCTCCTGGCACCTCAGGGTCTGCACCACTTCTGCCCTTTTCATTTTGTAAATTGAGCAAGTGTCTATCAGCCTGAACCTGGAAAATCAGCAGATCATACATCTCAGGGAGAATGGATGAAAAAAGAAATACCAAAACAATAAACAGGAAAATGCCTAAGAAATAGCAAAAAGAGTGCTATTTCCCCAGCTGAATTCCTGCAGGTAATGGAGAAGTGATACAGCTAAGCCTGCATGGTGGAGTGACCAATACCAGATATCTGACCCGGAAGCTGCATAATACCTAAGCTTAAATTATTGAGGGCAAGGTTCCTCAAATATGTTACTGGATATTGGTACAAGTCATATTTCCATCATATTTAAGAGGGATAACACAGATGTACTGACAATTAGCATGACACATCATTTTTAACTGGGTCTTTAGCAAGTCTATGTGATTATCAACATACATCATTGCTGTTTCCAAATCATAAAACATATCACAATCATTTTATCTACTCCCACCTGCATATCCAGGGTACCAAAAACATTTCAAACTAAAGCATTAACATGTTATGCTGTATATATGGTTTGTACAAAGATCACAAGAGAAGCAGTAGCGCTAGCAATAAGAGTCTGGGTAGCAATAATGAGGGCAACCAATATTCCCCAAAATCTGCAGCAATGGCTAAGAGTCCTCTGAACCTCAATAGCAAACCGAGACCCAAACTTATTATACCATGGTTCTATCACCTGAACATGCAATGTAAGTTAAGGGGATTGCATAGTAAGCTAGGATTACTCATGCAGTTAGTGAGAACACAATTGTTCCTGCAAGAAGCATGAAACACCACCTCCCCACCCTTGAAAACCATACCCAGCCCAACTACTAGCATATATGTATACATAACACAAGCTTGCACAGTAAATGATACAAAACCATGAAACAGGACAGGTCTCTGAAACAGAGTTATGGGATGGTGAGAGGCATTAGTTCAAATAGGCCTCATGGCAGCAGCCAGGCTCAAGATGTCAGGGTGAGATTGTCCACAAAAACTGACAAACATGGAAGCCAGCAAGGTACCACTGATCACGTCACTACTCTGAGACCAGTCCTGCCTTACATACTGGGAGATTGCTACCACAAGAACAATGGACAAGATGTGAAATCCACAGGCCCTCCAGGGCGATGGATCATTGCAAACATGGGAATCACTGGGCATAGTGGAACCCAAGAGGGATGCACCACATCTCCTGCCTAAGGAATTCTACAAGTGTTATGCATAAGCTCCATCTTTTTCCATTGGTTCACCTTTTCCTCCAGAGGAAGTCAGAAACATAATCTATCCCTGAATACCTTACCGTACTTGTACCTTCTACCTCAGGATCTGCAATAGTCAATAACTGTGATCAATGAAGTAAGAGGATATAATATTTGTATAATAATGAGACTTACATCTATGAGCAATGAACAATTCAAAAGTAATGTAGGAAGTAAATTCTATTCATACTAGTACAATAAACATAATACTTAGAAATGAATGTTTGAAAACTGTAACCAAGAACAAGGACAACCATGGGACACAGCTAGTCTAGGAAGCACCCACTTTTACCTCTCAGGAACTTACTTTTAACTTTTACACAAAGAAATAATTATTTTTCCCTCATATTTTGTAGGTGCTCCAATGTTGCCGTCTATACATCCAAATGTGCCTCATGATCTCCATTTTCATGAGGAATAGCTAAGGTCCACTAAAAGAGGGATGGAAAACCCTTAAACTGGAGGACTGAATATTAGGCATGAAAACTTCCTACACAATCCTTCCCAAACATGATGTGGGGAAAGGATCATCATCAATCACAAAAAACCCTTAAGAGACAAGCTTAGAATGTCTGATATGAGGGAGGGAGGAGGGAGGCAAAAGATTTGTTCCACAGTGTAATGGATGGAGTCTGGGAAGACAAGTCTGAGGACCCCTAGATATGTGACCTAGACTTGCTGACAGGAACTTCTAGGGTCAGAGAAGAGGTAGAAAATCAAAAGAAAATAGGATATGCACAACAGAAAAGTAAAATCAGACTGGTTTGGAGCAAGTATTCAAGCTTCACATGAACCTGAACCTGCCCTGAACTCTACCTCCTCCCACATTCATCCTGATCTGCCTAGACAACCAATTTTTTGAAGAGTCTTGGAGGGGCAGTACCATTTTCTAAGAAACCCCTGAGAGGAAACATTTCACTAGTCCCCTGAAGCAATTAATAAAAGAAAGGCAAGTACATCACAGCAAATGCTCACAGACAGTGTCCAAGCTCTGAGTTCAAGCCACATGACCAACAACAAAATGAGGAAGAAACTTTATAAGGAAAGGCAAATTTCAGACAGAAATAAGCAAAAAGTCCTTAAAATTTCATAGATGGAATTTGGGAGTTTCTGGGAAAGTAATGAGTAGAATTTGACAAATCAATTTAATTCAAAGATTATAAAGTTTATGTCTTTAAATTCTGTTATTTTATTGCAGTATACATATTAGAGCACGGGAAGATGATGCCAGAATCAATCAGTTTACTGTCTGCAAGTACTTTTTTTTTTTTTTTTTTGGTCGATCTTGTGGCTTGAAACCAGCCTGAGCACTGTCCCTGCTTTTTTCAGCTCAAAGCGAGCTCTCTACCACTTGAGCCACAAGGCCACTTCCATTGTTTGGTCGTTGGTTGGAGATAAGACTTATGAACTTTCCTGCCCAGGCTGGCTTTGAACGGGGATCCTCATATCGCAGCTTCCTGAGTACCTAGATTACAGGCATGAGCCATTGGCACCCAGCTGCAAATACTTTTGTAAAGTGAGAGGGGAGATATTCAAAACTTTAAGGAAAAACAGAGACATAATTTGCATTCAGCAGAACATACTTTTTGAACAAAAACAAAAATAAAAACTACGTAGATTTATAACCTCAATTATATTAAAAGAACTAAGAATTAAAAAGCCAAATTATGCAATGCTCCTAATACAATATTTATGTTGGTGAACTGAATTTTCAAGAAGAAACTCACCTAAGTTCCCGCAGCTGGGAGAGAAAGGTTCCCATGCATCCTTGCACACTTAGGACCAAGTGTCTTGTGTTAGTCAAATCACTATAACAAGCCCACTTCCTCCAGGTGAATTGTGCATTGCATTCTGGGAATTGTGGTTTCTATCGAAGCATAGATCCTTTGAAAGTGTGTGTGGGCGGGGGAGAAAGGGGAGGGGTAATCGGGTGAGGGGGGGAAAGGCGCCAATGCTACCTTGCCCACTGTTGGTGTTTTTAGTTTGCAAATTCGGGTTTCTTTCCCTCTGTCTTGCTGCTGGAAGTGCTCTGAAGTACAGCTTTGCACTCCATAGTCAGAGTCAAGAGGTAGAAGCACAGCTTCTCTTTTTCAGGGGAACTTGGGAGCTGAAACATGAAGCAATCTGAGGCTCCTAGCCAGAGTCTGCCCTTCCCATCTTTCCCCAGTCTGGGGTGGATGATATTTTAAGGCTCATGGGTTTGTGCTGCCAATAGCACTGGTTCCTCCAGGTGCCAGAAAGTGGCTACAAATCTCTGATTTTCGAGACAAGGAGAGTCAGGAGTTGTGCGTTTATACTCCTGACCCTAGAGATTCTGGTACTCACCCATGTGATTTTATAAACTTGCTTTTTGTGAATTGAAGCCAATGAATGGTAAACATTCCTTGAAAATGTCTTGTATAAACATATTGATCCTCTTTTCATCCTCTGCACTTCCTATGGCTTTTGAAACTTTCAAAATGCTGCTGGCACAGATATACTCCAATTGATGTGTCTGTTCTGACAAATTACAATTTCTCCACTAATATATTTAGCCTAATTTACATCACTTAAAATGAGAGAGACTGGCTGGGCAGGTGGTTCAGTGGTAGAGTGCTTACCTTGGGTGAAGGAAGCCCTGGGTTTGATTCCTCAGAACCACATAAGCAGAAAAAGCCAGCAGTGTACTGTGGCTCAAGTAATAGAGTTCTAGTTTTGAGCTGCAGGTCAGAGGGACAGTGCCTAGGCTCAGGGTTCAGGCCCCACAGGGACAAAAAAATGAGAGAAAAATGAGAGAGGTTTCCTATACATGTACACCAAAAACAATTGTTAAAATATGATATTTGTTAAATATAACAAATGTTAAAATATGTGAAAATTTGAATACAATACAATGCCCTTGATATGTGTCTGCCTGTCCTGATTCTTGAACTCAAGGTCAGGAAACTGACCTTGAAAGCCGCATTTGCACTTCCCACTACTTTGGTAGTTTTTTGGACATAAGTCTCTCAGACTTTCCTATCACCCTGGCTTAAATCAGTGATCCTTGTAGGGTTTCTTCATGTCCATCCCAGGGACTTGTGACAGGCACATGAGAAAGATTATTATAAGGTTTATTAGAAGGACCATATTTCCCAGGACAGGGAGCACAAGCATTTGTCCCTCTTCAGGTTGCAACAGAATCTGGGGGGCAGGAAGTGAGTTAAGTACATGCTCAGGTGAGTCTGAGATGAGAGAGGGAGTGGCCAGCTGTGGGGAGGAAACTCTAGGTCTGGGAGAAGCTCAGGTCTGGGTGGAGCTGAGAAGAAAAGGTGGGGATAATACTAACTTTCCTCAGATGGCAGCCTGCTGAGTAGCTAAGATTACAGCCATTAGACATGAGAGCCCAGTTACAATGTCCTCTTTGAAATTCAGATTATATCCAAATAAATTATTATGAAATAGAAAAGTTGACAATTTTAAGGCAAGATATTCAGTCACTAATGTGGATATGGACAGTCTAAATCCTAAAACAAACAGAAAATACCCCACCATGAAATTTGTAACAGTCCTCATCTTAAGTATTGTGAATGTGAACACTTAGCCTATAATAAATTCACTTTAAGTTATTCAAAGTAAGAAAACATTCTTGTGATGTGGGAAAGCCCAGTAGTAATGTGCAAACACTGCTTTTAAAGGATTCATATGGTCTTTCCTATCAAAAACTACCTCACTGAAGTAAACAGAATAGATTTTCTCTTTTTGTAAATGTCACTGCAAAGTTCATGTAGTTTATGTTACCAATTACCATTGTGGGTAAGTGTAAGAAAAACCAGAACGCTGGATAAAAGAATTTCCTGTGTAATCAACCAACAAGTATAAGCAAAAGCACATACCTATATAAGTTGTTTCTTTTACATTTTATGGATCTACATTTCTGACTATTTTCTGTTAATATTGTTTAGTAACACATAAGACTTGACTCTTCTGTGGATTTGTCTTCAGTGAAGACTTGATTCAGGAATGTTTCTTCTCCCATAAGAAGGCTTTATGCTTTACCAGTCCACCTATCATGTTCTGAGCAGGAACTTCTAGGGTAAAATCACACAGGTTTTTTCTGACTCTCTCATTTGGCTTCTCTACAGGCCATGGTTCCAGAATCTTTATTCATTGTCAACAGCAAGAAAGATGAAAGGATCTCTGATGAGATTCTTTTATTTCTCACTCTGTTTGACATACCAGGTTATGAACCTAACTGTGTCCCAGGTTGAAAAACAGAAAAAAATAAAAACAGATTCATGTCTCAGACCGGCTCTGTCGGGAAGACGGAGGACACCTAGTGGAGGAACTGGAATAGGTGGGGAGATGGCAAACAGACAACTCACACACAAGAGGAGTGAGTGCTGAGTGCGATTTATTGCAGAGGATAACAAGCTTTTATAGCAAAAGTCTCCATGAGAAAGGGCAAAAGGTTACACAATCTTGCTGCAAGACTTTGTTCTTGGGTGGTCACCAGCTGGTAACCTGATCTTGTTTTTTGGATGACGAGCTATGATGATAGGCACTAGTTTTTGGCTTTACTTTTATTTTTAAGAAATACAATGGGTTTTGACGTTTATCACCAATTAACCATTAACCAGAGCATATGGGCAAGGTGCTGAACAGAAAGGCATGAACTCTAGTACTTCATAGTTACTTTTGTTTAGTGTTGTACTTTATAGGTTTCAAATCTTTTCTAAGCAATTGTACTTAGAGGGTTCCCAATTTGTGGCCCAAAATCATGATATTCAGTATACTTAGTTAAATCTGGCCATCTATCAAATTTAAGCTCATAGTGTCTTTTTTGTAACCCTTTCACATAATCGTTTACTCTTCTCCATAGAGGCCTTAACTGTCTCATAAGATCTTTCTTGTTCCTTCTTTAATAGTAAGCACCAAGGAGACCTAGATCTAGCAAGTCTCTCAGTAAATGAAAGAGACTAATAGGAAGTTCTTTCTGCTAAGTAGTTTTTCCAACGGTTGCCATCCTTATCATACACACCTGTTAAAGGCTATGGATCTGGGGGAAGTCTTTGGGGTCCTCTAGATAATGGAGGATCCCACCATTTTCTTCTGATAAGCCATTGCCACCTTCCATCTACCAACTTTTTAGGAATTTTATTTAGCTTTTGGTCTAAATATCCCTCTACATCTTTCTTATCTACAGGATATCTATATGAGTCTATTGTATATGCTTTAGGATTAAAGGAAAGTCTCCAGTAGCCATACACTCTTTCTGCTCTGTGCCCACAGCTTCTTATAAATCTCTTACAAACAATTCCTTCTGCGGAAGTGAGGTCATGAAACCCCCAATACTTTTATATTTACTTATTACTTGTCTACTAGCCTCCACAAGAGGGGCTTTCAGGGTAGCATTTAACTCTGGTGAGTTAGTCATATTCTCAGGACACTCATCGGATGTTGGAGTCATCAATACTTCTAAGAAAGAGCCTTGAATAAGGGAACGTTGAGCATGAGTAAGTACAATGAGCAGCAGGAACAGTAAAAGATTAATAGGCACTCCTATACAGTGAAGAAAAGAAAAACAGGAACAGAAACACATCTTTCCCAGGGGCTTGCCAGCCTTTCCAGGAGGTAGGCCTCTTTGAAGCCCCATTCTCTGAGGTAGACTTCGGTGAAGTCCCATTCTCTGAGATAGGTCTCCTTGAAGCCCCATTCTCTAAGGTAGACTTCGGTGAAGTCCCATTCTCTGAGATAGATCTCTTTGAAGCCTCAATCTCTGAGGTAGACTTCGGTGAAGTCCCATTCTCAGAGATAGGCTTCTGTGAAGCTCCATTCTCAGGTCTAAAAGCAGGTTTCCCTTGATAAGCAGACTCCATCGGAGTAGGCATGGCAGATTCAGCTTTAGGAACATGTTTCTCAAAAAGCTAAAGGTGCCTTGTAGATTTAGCAGATGATCAAATCTTGCCTTCTAAGTTAAATGCAGATTTACTTTAGTTTGTTTCTAGATTTTTAATGTGAGGACAAAGTTGCCCCACTCTTTTTGTGATTCAATGACATCTAGGAGGTAACTTCTCATGGAAGTAAAGGTTGGCTAGAATCTGGTCAGATGTCACATCCACATACAAACATTAGACTATCCTAATGAAGTTTTAATGGGTTTGCTGAAAAAGTGTGGTCAAACATAATTTTGACTGTTGTACAGGACTGAGTGTGTTATAAGTACTTCAATTACTCTCTGAAAATACTGTTGGACTTCTTTGTGGTATTTGTCTTTCTTGAAACTTAGTCCTTATTTGATGGTATTTATAGAAATCTTTGTTTTTCTCTAAGGTACGTACAAGTGTAGAAGTGCTGGACCATATTTCTATGTAATTCTCTATTCAGTTCTTTTTAGGACTTTTTGTCCCATCTATGATAGTTTTAGATACCTGAGAGAAATGCACCAAGTTCACATTATTGTCACATTTTTCCTAGGTTTTGTTAGACTTTGGAAGGATTTTTGTTGTTTTGTTTAAAACTATGTCCACACTAACGTGTATAAAATGGTTATTCTATTGTACTTTTGATTGGAATTTTCTCATGACTATTGATACTACTTTTATATTTTAATCTTCACAATAAATTTTTTCAAATGCAAAAAAGAGAGAAACATAGAATAAGTTTTCTAGTACATGTAGGCAGCAGTTGGAGCAGGGAGGGTGAGTAGACATACTAAAGGAGAAGAATATGGTTTGATAAAACTATATTTGTGGGTGTGTCTATATGTGTGTTTGTGTGTTTGTGTGTTGTGTTTATCAATGAAACTTGCTAATAGTGGGTTTCTTCTTTTCATTTGCTCATTTCATCTTTTTTTTTTTGTTTTTGTTTGAGATTCCTGGGGCTAGAACTCAGGGCTTGAAAACTGTTCCTGAATTTCATTATGCTGAAGGCTACCACTCTACCATTTGAACTACAGCACCATTGCTTCTAGGGGTGTTTGGGGGCTGTTGTTGTTTGTTAGGTACTGAGATATCAAACTTAATGTTCCATGCCTGCTAGGCAAGTACTTTATCACTAACCAACATTGCCAGCCCTAACCACACTGTTTTAAGAAAGGAGGCAGGGCTGGGAGTGTGGCTCAGTTGTAGAGTGCTTGCCTTGCATACATGAGGCACTGGGTTCCATTCCCCAGAACATCAGCAGAAAATTCATTGTGACTTATCACCAGTGAAATGCCAGAAAACTAGAAGTGACATTCTGGCTGGAAGTGGTAGCATGCCAGCCTTTAGTGAAAAGCCTAGGGAATATGCCAGGCCCTCCCTGAGTTTAAACCCCACAACTAAAAATTGAAAGAAAAAAGAAACAATCCCAAACAAACAAAAACCTAATTACTTGCTCATTGCTTTTGTTCTTTTATTTTTCTTTGTAGTTGTAACTGAATACTTCCTGTCACTCCATTTTCTACTTTCTTCCTTTCACTTTGAGGGTTTGAACTTTGGACTTGCACATGGAAAGTGGATACTACATACCAACCTATTCTTTCTTCTTTTAACATAAAAAGTCTGCTTATAGGACAGGGAAGGTAGCAAAATGGTACAGTGCTTGCATCGCAGGAATGAGGAGCTGGGTTCTATTCCTCAGGTTCTCATACACAGAAAAAGCCAGAAGTGGTGCTGTGGCTCAAGTGCTACCCTTGAGCAAAAGCAGCTCAGGGCCAGCACCTGACCCTTGAGTTCAAGCCTAAAGACCAGCAAAACAAAAAGTCTGCTCATTTACATTAATCAATGATTCCTCTGGAATTTAAACCACAAACTTACAAGTGACATAAGTTCACTTTTAATAGTATTGTCCTCCTGTCTAGAGAGTTCAGGGACCATACACAGAAGAGACCCGAGGCCTCTGCTCTCATTTATAAACTAGCTGTTGTACAACAGTAAGCATCAACACATACATTTCTGTTATTATTATTTTGAACACAATGGGAAATGTAAGGGTAGATAAAAATAAGTGAAAGAAACCCTTCCTTTTCACCTATTTGTTGTGATAATAACGGATCTATTTTGCTGTGCACTCAAGGCCCACACTTGTCATTGAAGTTCTCTCTGAACTACTTTTCAATACCTTTTCTTCTTAGGACACACACATTCACACACATCCTGAAGAATTTTTACTAGTTCATCTAACAATATTTTACTACTAATTCTTCTAGTCCATAAGCAATTGTATCATCTACATAGGACAAGACTATTACATTAGGCCACTGACTTCTCTGACAGGTCCCTGTGTCAACAGTCAGCCCTGCAGGAGACATGTGTGCACCTTGGCCCATGCTGCAGGTGCCATGTTGTGCTGGTGGTGGACTGATGGGTAGCACAAATCCTGCTCTGGGCTTCTCACTCCTGTCCCAAGGGGCTTGCTAGGTTTGCCTATTGCATGAAGACTTTGGCACTGCCCTCCTCTCCTCAGCTGGCTCCTTACCAAACTTTTCTTTCCTGTACCTTCCATTTTGAGTTCTGGCATAGACCATGAGCCCAACCAACTTCCACCACATCAGATGAAGTCTCCACATCAAACTTTTGGTAACAAACATTTAAGTTAAAATGCACATATAAAGTTTTGCTCAGATCCCATATAAAAGTAAGGCAAAGATGGTTGGCTCTGGATGCTCCAGGTAGTCATCTACTCAAAGTACTGAGACCTGTATAACAGGGACTTCATACAAGGGTGTAAGTGATCCAGAAAAATGAAAGAGAATTTTAAAAGAACTCAATTCATTGAGGGAATAGAAAAAATGTACACTTAATGATAAGCTAATTATGGGAAGAAAAATGACCTAGAGCTGGATAAAGATATAAGTGCTCAAAGTAATGAAAGGTGTCCTTGGGTGGTCCCTGAGGGTCTAGTCAAAATCCTATGGTAACCTTGTTCACTACCCACTGTGCCCAGTATCCCAGCTTCTTTCCCCTTCCAGTCACTCTCAGGTGCATCATTCCAGGTTAACCTGAGGAAGAAACAAGGGCTCTCCTAACATCTTGTTCTCTCATTGGGATCAAGATTGCTTGGGAATTGGAGGTTCTTGGTTAAATACTGACATCTCTGGAGAGCAGACTCTTCAGGGTCCTGACTTTGAATCATATTAACTGCCCCTGCTGATGATATCAGAATTTTCTCTAAAATAAATATGACTTTATTTGTATACTTTATCCAGTAACATTCACTGAATGGCTATTGAAAATAATCTAATTTAGAGTTGAAATCTTCATACAAAGGCAGAACTCTTCTAAAGCCTAATTTTGAAAAGGGCTACAGAATGAACCATGTGGTAGGACCGTTGACATTCTGAAAACTTATGTAACTTAACCCACTCTTAGTGATTGTGTCTAGGGTGAATATGTACCTAAGTCATGGTTCACCACTTCTCTTCTGAGGACATAGCTTTTAGAATGAGCTGAAACTAAATATCCTGTCATTCACCCCTGGGAGTGGCCTTGAAATAAAGTGAAATCAGGAAGGGAAAAACAACAAAAATGCTTAAACACATCTGAAGAGCTCAGATTGAAAAGAGGTTTTCTCCTACATCTATGTGCACACATCACAAGATCACAGTCTTCTCGTTCAAATATATTGGTATTCTGGGACCTTAAATAATCACTACTTGATACTTCTTTTCTCATAATACTGGTTCAAGTATACTGAAATATTTGGCCACATTTTATATGTTGAGATCTCTCTTTGAAGGTCTCATTCCGCACTTTACAGACATGGACCACATTGTCCTGCATAGTATCTTGAACCTCTACAAGGACTTAAGAACTAGTCAGAAACATAAATATATGTGCATGTGGATTCACTTGACAAAAGAAACCAAAATATTCGTACAATCTATCATTACCCTGGCTTATAAGACATTTCAATATCAACTTCAATTGAGGACAATGGGAGACTTTAGGCTTAAACAAGAATGATAACTTTTATGCAGGAGGGTCAAAAACCCATTTACAAAATATCTTCCCTTGCCTTGGAGTTCTTTCTACTCAGGGCCTGGGTACTGTCCCTGAGCTTTGGTATTAAAGGAACAAAAGTGTTGACAGTCTATCAACTTCATTCACAGCACTACTTGTGGGAAATTTGATGATAATTGGCCACAACACTTTTACAGCAATTCCTACCTAGTTTGCCTTTCAATTGTGATCTTTAACCCTCATACTCTTGAGCAAGTAAGAATCCCGATGTGAAGCACCAGTGCCCTGTTAGATCAGGAGATCTTAATTACTTGATCCAAACAGGACTCATGGTGTCCACATAACAGGATATAAAATTCATAACATCATATAGCCATATGCAAAGGTCCTTTTGCAATCACTTGGTAAAGGACTGTTTACCTATCATTGGCTAAACCACACCCAAATTCTTCTAATAAATATTTGGAAGAATGTATTGGTTTTCGTATCTTATTATTGGTCCTCAGGTTGAATTCAGGGGCAAAAATTTGTGTGGCTTCCTTTACCTTCTATACAAGATGACCTTTTGTATCACTGATTTTTCACCTTAGGGTCTTGCTTCTCTGCCTGGGCCTTTCAACACACTAATTTTATAATTACATATCACAAGTAGCAAAAAAGATAGGCACATATAACCAGAGCCATGCTTTTATTGGCTAAGATACCATTTTCATGGAGCTTTTTCATAGGATGGCTTACAAAACTATCTAATTTCAGCTTCCTGAGTAGTTAGGATTTCACACATGAGGGAGTGTAATGGCACATTTTTAATTGCTTTTCTGAAATTAAAAGAGAAAAGGGTACTTTACCAATTCTGTGAACATTAAGTCCCTTTAATTCTGAATTCAAGCAAAATGTTCGCCAAATGATAATAACAAAAATAATTCAAAACATTAATAAAATATGTGATCATCAGGCATACTTTTAATGAATGTGGTATGTTGGTTCATAATTTGAGGTATATAACAGGCCTAGGTAGGACTCCAGTCTGTGAACCATCCCTTCTCAGAAAGCATACAGTTTGTAAACATGGGAGAATGAGAGATTTCCAATGGATAGTGTGTGTGTGTGTGTGTGTGTGTGTGTGTGTGTGTGTGTGTGTGTGCGCGTGTGTGTGTGTGTGTGCGCATGTGTGTGTGTGTGTGTGTGCGCATGTGTGTGTGTGTGTGTGGTACAAATACGAAGGCCAAGGGCACAGGTGCCTTCCAATGCCATTTTTTTTTTACTAGGCCTCTGTAGATAAGCAGAAGGGTTGGGCTTGGAAGGTCGCTCAGTGTTAGAGCACTTGCCATGCATGCATGAGGTCCTGGGTTGGATTCCCCAGCACCACATAAGCAAAAAGAAAGAAAATCAGGAAGTGGCACTGTGGCTCAAGTGGTAGAGTGCTAGCCTTGAGATGAAGAGCTGAAGGACATCACCCAGGCCCAGAGTTCAGACCACAAGACCAGACCTCACACCCCAAAAAAGAAGAAGGGTGAACAGTGTGATGGAAGGGGTTAAGCAAGCAACTAGCTAAATCTTGCAATGTGAACTCCACTGTCCTTATCTTGTAAATGGAATCATAGGCAGGATTTAAGGATATCTTTTATTATTGTGAAAATACTGTAAAGAAGAGTTATTATTTTTGAACACTTGAAATAAATACTGAAATTCTTGAAGCCACAGGAAGCCTGAGCTGAAGCACTGAAGGAAACCTCCTGTTCACAGAGAGAGATTTCATCAGAACAGCCCACTGGGCTCATGCTTTGATTCCTAGCTTTTATGGAGGCCAAGATGAGAGAATCTCCTTTGAAGCCAACTCTGCCTGGCTTCAACTCAGTTCCTGAGTTCAAAACTGAGTTCATATTGGCACAGAAACATTCCTTCATGAATGTGTGAAAGTAGTGCTCTTCATGTAACCAAACAGCTCTGGACATATCTAGAATGACTGGCTTATACAGGATCAGGAGCCTTGGTCTTGGTTTATTAATTAAGCACTTTCTGATGTAACAGAAATTTCTTCTAAATGCCTCCAGGATATCTTTAATTACATAACTATACAGTGGCATCTATCTTGGCTCTAGAAATTCTATTGTTAGATCAACCTTTATGTTTCCGTAAAAGAAGACAGTATATTTGTTGGAAGCCACATTATGGTAGATGGAATACTGGAGTCTATTTCACAGCTAGCAGTCTGCAAGCAGCCTGTTGTAACAAAGACTTGCAGTCCAAAAATACACTTAGACAGCTTGGAAATAGGACAGAAGGGGGGGGGGAGAATAAAAACAGCAATGAGAAACCAATCAGCACCAAGAGAGTGCTGAATTGGGACACTATGATGACCAGAGACAAGCCAGGAGACAGCACACAGGACATGATTACAGAGACATGTGGCATGGCATCTGGTGCCACTGCTGGGACAGCCCAAGTAGGGCCTAAGCAGGAGGCAGGTCTACAGGAAATTCCCAGTCCCAGGCACTGCACTATCAGTTTGAGTAACATATCAGTCAAAAGCCCATGCCTGCTTGCAGGGATCCAGCCACACCCATCAGATGGGAGGCAAGTGATGGATGGGGCATTTCCTTCCCCCTGCATGAAAAAAAGATGCCAGACCCCACCATCCACCCTGTGGCCAATAGCGCACCAGCCACACCTGACCTCCTTACTTAATATTACTGTATTATTAAATCAATTTATAAAATGTTACATCCTCTTTATCATTTGGTAAACATTCAAAATTTTGCTCTTTTAAAAGCCATTTTTCTTGAGGCCCACCTCTGAAAGAATAATTCTCACATTCACCAAAAATTACTTTCCTCTCTTGAATAGTTTATTTCTTCCTTCTTCCTCACTCCTTCCCTTCCTCTTTCCCTCTCTCACTTCCCTCCTCCTTCCTTCCTTCCTTCCTCTCAGGGCCTAGAAGTGATGCTGTAGCTCAAATGGCAGAGGGTTTTATTTTTTTGTTAACTTCAATTTTTGTGAGAGATTGATCAATATCTTTGTGTGCTTGATTATTTCCCCTAATGTCATATCTACTTTGGCTTTTTTTTTTTAATTTTATTTTATTGGTGAACATACTGTACAGAGGGGTTACAATTACATGGGCAGGATAATGCGTACATTTCTTACCAAGCATTGCAGCCTCCTCCTTTTGTTTACCCTTCACGTCCCTTCCCAGCCACCCCCTCCCCCCCAATCCCAATCTTTCTCTTTCCCCCCCAATCCTCCCCCCCCACACACCGACATTGTAAAGCTCGTTTTGGACATGACAACTGGTACTTCTCATTGTTGCAACAGGTCCACCTGTATCCTTAAACAACTGGTTTTCCCCCATCTCCTCCTCAAGTTATACTGACATCAAATATAGTGAAAGCAGGGGTTATACTGTGGGGGAGGGACATACAAAGCAACAAAGAGATAATCTTATAAATGCGTTAGAAACACATGCATGAAAGAAAAAAACATTAAAATACATATCTAAGGGTTCATTTTCCTGACATCACATTATCTGACCTTTTCCGCTTGATCTACTTTGGCTTTCTATGAGATAACACAGGTGCGACACATCTTCCACAATGGTGTTTTATTATAGCTCACTCAGCAGAACAACAAAATGGGCTAACAGTGAATCAATCACAAGTTGTTCATCATCAGTGATTAATTAAAGAAGAGTGCAAGAACTGAAGACACTTTGGGGTTCTCGCCCAAGAAAAAATGCAGAGATTCTAATCTTTATTAATCCATCATATTTTTAATATATATTTTATTGTAAAGATACTGTATCAATTGGTTATACCATTATATGAGTTAGGTCATTAATATATTTTCTATCGAGCATTGTTACCCCTCCAAGAAAGACTTTACTATTGTTATGACTTTTTCTAGAAAATTTTCCATTTTTCTACATATGATTTTTCTCCTCTTTGTGTGTGAGGGTGTGTGTGTGTGTGTGTGTGTGTGTGTGTGTGTGCGCGTGTGTGCGTGTGTTTTGTGTGTTCTGTGATGAACCCTGAGCTGTGTCTTGTAGTTGGAGGACTCCCCATCTGCTATATCATGAGGTCTCTATCCTTTATTGGTTCTGTATTGCAATTTCAATTTTCTTACAGATCAAAGACTTTCCCATTTGGTACAATCCTAAGTTATTTCATTTGTGTGAATCAACTTATGTGTGTTAAGCTGTGACCTCCAGGTCTTTCCACATTGTTCACACTTATAAGGTTTCTCTCCTTGTGTTCTATGATGGATGTTAAGATGTGCCTTCTAGGTGAAAGAATTTCCATGCCTGCTACATACATAACATTTCTCTCTGGTGGGTTTTTTTCTGATGGACAGAAAGGTGTATGTTCTGGATGAAAGACTTTCCACATAGGTTACATTCATAAAATTTCTCTCCTGTGTGTGCTCTCTGGTGGATAGTAAGTTGTAGCTTCTGGCTGAAAATCTTTCCGCAAATACGACATTTATAAGGTTTCTTTCCTGTGTGTTTTCTGATGGACAGTGAGGTTTGACTTCCAACAATAGGACTTTCCAAACAAGTTACATTCATAAGGTTTCTCTCTAGTATGTGTTCTCTGGTGGCGAGTAAGCACTGATTTCTGGGTGAAAGACTTTCCACACATCTTACATCCATAAGGTTTCTCTCCTGTGTGTGTTCTCTGGTGCAGAGGAAGATATTCCTTGCAGGCGAAAGACTTTCCACAAATGTTACATTCAAAAGGTTTCTCTTTTGTGTGTGATCTCTGGTGGCGAGTAAGCTTTGATTTCTCAGTGAAAAACTTTTGACACATGTTACATTCATAAGGTTTCTCTCTTGTGTGTGTTCTTTGATGGAGAGTAAGCTTTGATTTCTGGGTGAAAGACTTTCCACACTTGTTACATTCATAAGGTTTCTCTCCTGTGTGTGTTCTCTGGTGTCTAGTAAGATATGCCTTGCATATGAAAGATTTTCCACAAATGTTACATTGAAAAGGTTTCTCTTTTGTGTGTGTTCTCTGGTGGACAGTAAGCTTTGATTTCTGGGTGAAAGACTTTCCACACATGTTACATTCATAAGGTTTCTCTCCTGTGTGTGTCCTCTGAGGGACAACAGGGTGTTTCTTCTCAGTGAAAGACTTTTCACACTGTTTACATTCGTCAACTACAGAAGACACATGAGGACTATATGGTGCACACATCTTACCAGGTTCATTGAAAATACCCATGCTCTGACAGCTAGTGACTTTTTCTATCCTCATTCCTAAGGAGTTCCCATTATTCTTAATCAGTTCTGACTTCTGTATGGAGCTCAAATGAAAACTTCTTATAAGTCTCACTTTTTCCTCCCCATGGTTACTATTCATGACTGCTACTTCAGAGAGATACTTGGGACTTTCCTGGCAGGTGCTAATCACATCCTCCATTTCTGGGACATCTAAAATAAATAATAGAAAAATAGACAAAAGCATAAATGAGATCCATAAATTCCTTAATGTAAAGATATTTCCTCACATTCTGTTACAATATTTTCAAATATCAAAGCATTGCTTTATGCAGAATATATATATTTCTCTGCAATGTAGTAATTGAGAAAGTAGTACTGACATTTTACAATGGAAAATAATGTTTTTCAGTATTTCAGATTTTGATATTTTTCTCAAGGAAATATTTACTCAAATTATTCATCTCCGTACTCTTAATGCTTCCATTCTGAATCTCCCTCTATGCCCAGCACCACTGATATGAAATTATTCTGATCCTATTTTCCTCCTTCCTGCTAAATACTAGTTTAAAATGAGATCTCCTTACTACATTTCTTATTGTCTGTTTCTCTTTATGAATGACTTATCTACAGACAAATAGAAGTGCTAACATTAACTACACTGGAACATCAAATTCAGTTTGTCTCCATGAGAATTCTGGATTGACAATTCCTTGAGACAAAGGATCACCTAGTTCTCTTCCATACATGACTCAGGGCACTAGGAATACTATTGCTCTGTACAGCTCAAAAAAAACAGACCCACTGGGCTCTGGACCCAACATCACTATTCAAGATGCTTTAACTCACCTGTGAAATTCTCTTCTGAGCCTTCTCTGATCCATGGTTCTGCACCTTGCTCCAGCTTCACAAGCAATATAGGTTTAGGAACACAGTGCCCTGTGAATAAGAATAATGGAGAACTATTGCTCTTGCTGGGTCATCATTAATGTAATGTTGCAGACATCCTGTTCACTGGGTTGCTCCTAAATCTGGTTTCTCAATTGTTTTATTTTTGGGGGGTGGGATCGGTTGTGGGGCCTGAACTCTGAGCCTGGGAGCTGTATCACACCTCCTAAGCTCAAGGCTAGCACTCTACCACTTGAGCCACAATGCCAAATCTGGCTTTTTTTCTGCTTTTTTGGTGCTGAGGAATCGAACACAGGGCCGCAAGCATGCAAGGCAAGGGCTCTACCACTGAGCCACCTTCCCAGTGCATGGTTTCTCAATTCTTAACATCTCCATGGTGTACTTTCCCCCAACTTTGGGTTTATTTTCCCAATGTGTGGCTTGGACTCAGCTCTTTTGCCCAAATCTAGCATTCTACTAGTTTGTGTCTTGGCTACATTTCTAGTTTTTGAAACGTTAATTGGAGATAAGAGTCTCATGTTCATTTTTCTACAGTTGCTGGCTTTAAAACAAAATCCTCAGATTTCAGCCTAGAGAGTATCTAGGATTCCAAGCTTGAAGCAATTCAGCCTATGTTAGGTTTGGCTTACAAATACACACTTTCACACTTTCACCTACTGATTTCCCGATCATACTGACAGTAGTAATGTATATTCTATCTAGAGTGTAGATCCACCTATAATAATCACCCCAAGTCTGGAAAGTCAGTCTCCTATTAGTGGATTATAGTTTAGAACTTTTGTCCAACTACTGATTAGAAATCTTAAAGACTGAGAATAAAATTAGCTCTTGAGTTACACATAATGAAGTTGAAGTTTCCCTTAGAAAGAAATGACACATCCCATGGACTGGAATCTTTTTTTTTTTTTTAAACAAAATGTAATGGTCCAAAGGCTTACACTTCTAACTCTACATTTAGGAGGTAAGATCAGAAGAGGCAGGCTTGAAACCAACCTGGGATGGAAATTCAGACTATACCCCCCAAAAAAGCCAAAATGGTGTTGTGGCTGAAGCAGTAGTGTGAAAGGCAAACAATATCAAGCTTCCAGACATGACTCTGGCTGGCTTTTATGCTAGCAGTTTTTTACCTGGGAATGGACTGGAATATTATACCTAAATAACATAAACAGTCAAATGTCTACTAAAATAAAAGCACTTGTTCTTCCAAATAAAAGTGACCATTGCTCACCCAAGGACATTAGGTTGCTATAGATCTCCAGCATTACTTCTCTATAAAGGTTCCTCTGTCCAGGATCCAGATCCTGCCACTCCTTCAAGGTGAAGTACACAGCCACATCATCAAATGACATCAGCTTCTGTAATGGCACATTTCCATCAAGAAATTAGACCAGAGTCATGAGAATTCCAATCTGGAATTCCATTACGCTGCAGGTATGCTTTTATCTTACATAAAATGTTTGCACCTGGCTGTGTTATCTTTTAACTGGGAAAATTAAATAGCAAATTAGAAATATTTGACAATACATAAACCTGGCCATTAAAATACACAGATTTGCAGGGCACCTGGTGGCTGATGCCTGTAATCCTAGCTATTGAGGAGGCTGAGGTCTGAGGATCAAGGTTCATAGCCAGCCCAGGCAGGAAAGTCCATGAGACACTTATCTCCAATAAACCACCAGAAAACTGAAAGTAGCACTGTGACTCAAGTGGTAGAGCACTCACCTTGACCTGAAGAACTGAGGGACACCAACCAGGCCTAGAATTCAAGCCTCAAGAACAATAAAAAGTTACAGATTCCCTAATGCATGCAAACACATTTCTGCTGCTAGCAATAGAGACAAGATAAAAACTCTAAGGAGACAATAATCTGGCATGATGACATTAAGTCTAAGGTGGTCTCTAAAAAATTATATTATTATTTTTGATAAAATTTTAGTACATATCTGCATAAAAATTAATTAAACAAATATTTTTCTGCATTTACATATACTGCTTCACCATAAATCCTATTTAGACCTTCTATTAACAAGTACTCTCATAAGCAAGCAGAACACATTCAGGATATCACATGGGATACAGAACATGCAACATTACTAGATCAAGGAAAAGCAGTGTCCACATGAATATTTAAAAACAGTAACAGTACTCCAGAAAGTAGCTAATGATTTATTGAACCCTTATAAGACTTGATTTAGTTCCCACATAAAAATATCCTAGGTTCAGCATGATTGGTTTAAATGCTACATATTGAAATGTGGTCATAGATTCCCTGATATTTCCTTCCTATGTAAAAAAGAACTGCTATCATGACGTTTTGTAAACTTTCCCTACATTCTACAATACAAAATATAGGTGGGAGGAGAATAAAATGTTCCTTCAGAAGATTTTCATTTTAATAGATCTTCATGGAAGGTGGAGGCAAATTAATATAGGCTCAAGGAACACTCAAGATGACAAAAATGATAAATATGACCAAATGCTCAAATGTGTTACATATTTCTTAGTTATTTCTCCAGTAGATCCCTAAGGATACATTTCCCCTTGTGTTAGTTAATAGCGAAATTCCTCAGAGAACAAATTCAATTCCTGAGCAAACATGTGGGAATTTGCAACAAATGATATTTCTAATAGAGAAAACTTCCTCACTGTATTTTTTTTTTATCAAAACTACCTATCTTATACGGGCAGTGAGTGAAATATTTAAAAGTAGTGATATGGAAAAACAAAACTGAGTACCACGATAAATGAAGTTAGACCAAAGATAACAGAATCAGGTGAAGTCAAATTTTCTTGTAGTTTATCAATTGGGGGAAGGACGTACTTTTCTGTATGGAACTCTGAAGTTGAGCTGAAGGGAGAAAAGTTTTGAAAGGTTGGAATTCCAGCCTGACAGAATTGAGAGCACTGAGAGCTGGCTGCAGAAGGGTTAAAAGAGAATTCTGGAGAGGGTTAAGAGACTGGAGTGCAGACCTTTTCCTTACTGTTGGAAAGATAGCATCTGAAACTGAGCTGCTTTTCACCTTGAAGGCTAGGTAAGGTGAACTTCATCTCTGCATTTTCTCTGGGTAGCAGTCTTCTGTCTCAGGAGAATAAGAAAACATGTTTTCCTCACAACCTGTTGTTGCTCAGATTGTAATATTAATATAGATACTTCAATTTTGCATGTTATCAATGGTAATCTTCCCTGTGTGAACTCAAGGTACTATGCTAGCTTGCTGACAACCAAAGACCAAGTGCCAGAGAGGCTTCAGAACCCTGGTTTCCCCTAAGTCTATCTGTTTATGTTTTTGTGTTTCTCTAATTTTCTTTGTTTCTGGAATCCTGTAGAACTCTCTAGGCAACAATTTTCCCATATAGTTGGTAAGAAAAATGCCAATCCTAAGAGCCATGTCAGCAAACTAAAAATAATCACTAAGAAAAACTAGTTTCCAGATAGATCATTGAAGAAATGAAAAAACTGAGAGACATATGGAGGAAAGAGAGAATCAAAAAAGTAAGAAAAAATTATTCAAAGATAGATACAAAGAGAGAGAAAGAGAAAAATAACCAACACAAGTGAATAGAAAACCAAAAGTAGAGAGAGATTATAGAGGAAAGAAATCTTGTGAGGATACTTTAGAAAACAAACAAGATTTTGTAAAAAGACCATAAAGTTTAGCAACAAATATAGCCTCAGCTTCAAGTAAGACCAAGACCATGAAGTAGTCCAAGAATTATATATGGAGAGTAATTTAATTACATCTAGGTTAATCATTCCTTAAGAACACATGAAGGTGCATATGACCACATTATTTCAGCAATTCCAGGAAAATTTCATTGAGATAGTTTAATGTTACTGGTTGCAATCTACCCTTCACCTTCCATGAGATGTATCCTGCTCGGTGTCACTACATCACATAACAGGTATGACTACATGTTATGACAAGATGAAACCTAGACATTCTGAAGCCAATCTGAATTCAACTTAGAAAGAATATAACCATTTAATCTGCTAAACCTAGAAGTAATCTTTATCTCCTAATCTACATGCCAAATTTTTCTGATTTATGAATACATTCCTGAGGCTGAATCTGTGTGGTTGGTATTGTTTGTTCTTCTTGGAAATCTTTACGTTCATATAATGGAATGGAAAACAAATGAGAAATTAAAAAAAAAAAAAACTCACCAGAGATCCATTCATTCTGTCTTGCTGCTGACAATGAACAGAAGACTCTGGAAGCATGGCTGGGATATAAGGCAAATGACATATTCAGAAATGAATCTGTGAGATTTGGGGTCCAGAATTTTCTCTTGCAAACATGATACATGGATTGCAAAACCATAAAGCTGTCTTAGAAGAATCTTTAATGTCTCAGGCAGGGCATTAAAGTCTCCAGTAAACCCAATCCAGTCCATTTCCTGGTAGATAGATATTATTAAACCAACTAATTTCTATGTTTCTGTACACATTAAATTCGAAAAAAAGGAATGTTCCCACAAATATTATTGAATACTTGAAAGCAAAAACATCACATTTCCCCATGTACAACTGTCTCTAGAAACAGTGTCGAATACAAACACGTGTGAACTCAAGCCTGGAGATTAAAAACTCAAGAGAGCTGGGCGCAGGGCTCCTGGCTCCCACCTATGGAAGGCCAAACTGTACTTCAGTGCACTTCCAGCAGCAAGGCAAAGGAATAGAATCCGGAAGAGGCAGATTTAAAACGCCAGTGGTGGGCGGGGAGACACATGCGCAAAAGCATCTTCTGCCCCACCTCCACCCTCCAAAAAACAAAAACAACCCAGGACTTTCTGTAGGGAGCCAGGGTAAATGCCATTACAAGATGGCGCCCACTCCCTTGCAGCTTTGAGGTAACCACTCCATTTCAGGCGGTGCTTGGTGGGACGGTGGGTGCTGGGCTTTGCGCATGCGTGAGCCACGTAGAGTCCCCAGCCAATCCAGTGGCACCTGGTGATGGTGAAAGGCAGATGACCAATGATAGAAAGACCCGTGTTCCTATTCCCTATATAAGCGGCCATGTTTTGGGTGCACGCTCTCTCGCGCTCAAGCTCTCCCATCAACTAAAAGGCTCTCTAATAAAGCGTGATCTGAGAAGACTCCTGGTGTGGTGTTCGTTCTTCCTCGCTGGTCCAGAAGGCGCGCGCCGCAACTTTCAAAGAAAATATCCTCCAAGGAGACTACAATTCCCACAATGCTCGGTGCCACCCTGCTACATACCTGGGAACCAGTGTGATCTTGTGCATTGTGACTTTTCTCTGCCTTCTGTGGAAGTTAAGCTCAGTTTCTTCTTGAAAACCACTGTTTCCTCTTGAAATACATAAGACCAACCAGAAAATGGATATATATGGAGAGAACTGGATACATTGGATTTTTCATTCTTAGTTCTAATAATGAACTTGAGGTTATGAGAGTGCGTTGCTTATACCTTTCTGTTTATTCAATGCCTGCCTTCTGCTGAATGTAAATTATATCTCTGTTTTGTCTTACTTTTTTTTAATATATCCCCTCTTACTTTACAAAGATGTTGCCAAGCGCCGGTGGCTCACGGTTCAAAGCCAGCCTGGGCAGGAGAGACCATGAGACTCCTATCTCCAATAAACCACTAGAAAACCGGAAGTGGTGCTGTAGCTCAAGTGGGAGAGTGCTCACGTTGAGCTGAAGAGCTGAGGGACAAGCACCCAGGGCAAGAGTTCAAGCCCCACAACCGACAAAAAACAAAACAAAACAAAACAAAACAAAAATATTCCCAACCACTAAACTTATACCTGTGTCATTTCCCATTGCTGTAATGAAAACACTGGCATAAAATAGTGAGATTGTGAGGTAAATATGCAGTATAATACTTCTGGTAATTTGGATTTCACAAAATCTATCAATTAATTTTCCAGAAACTTCCCAATTCTATCTATTAAATCAAATGAGTTTTTGTTTTTTTCTAAATTTTGCATTTCATTTAAGGATTTTATGTTTTGTTTTGTTGTTGGTCCTATGGCTTGAACTCAGAGCTTGGGCACTGTCTGTGAGCATTTGCTGTACTCTATGTGCATTTCCTTTAAAACTTTGTTGAAGTAACTAGTGAAAAGTTTCCTAACAGGGATTCTTATGAACATGGCACATCACCTCCATTTCCCTTCAAAGAGATAGTGGTTTAGGGTGTCAGGAATGAATGCAGGAGGGATAAAAGAGTGAAGTTTAGGCCAGGCTATGTTGATGTGAAGCTTAATCACTTGCAAACCAGTCTGCTTTTGTCTTTTCATTTTGCATGTGAAAATCTCTTTAGAATTATTACCTCTTCTCTGATCCTAACAGTTCCTCTCAGTAGCTTTAGGTTACATATCTAAGGGACCTCAGACTTGTCTTCTCAGACCTTATCCACTAAACTGTGCAATAAATCTTTTGTCTTCTGCCACAATGCCATCAGAGCACAAGCAAGGCTCTGAGAGCCAATGGGATGATAATTAAGGAGACAGAGAGATGGCTGATGACACAGTTCTGCTATATTTCTCAAATGCTTGCGTAATATTGGTCTAGACCCACTGTGCCCAAAAGTGCAAACAGCACACATCTTTCCTCATTCTATTTCAATACATCTTTTCCACCCAAGCCTCCTGTCAATTAAAGCCCCAGGCCAAAAAGCTAGAACACACACTTCCTCAAACCAATAAAGGGCAAGGACTTGCAGCCCTGAGGGTGGGAGTCAATGGCCCTGAAGCCTTTGCTCACATTTTGTCTTCTCCTGGCAGGCACTGCAGGGTCTACAACAGTCTCCCTCTCTCTTATCAGAGAACCTACCCTTGTCTCTTAGATGTTTATTGTGATTTTTTTGTAATCCCTTCCATAAAAAATAATTGGGAAAGACTGGATTGGAAACTTTCACGTTTGATTTTAGTGTATGGGTTCTCCATGTCTCTATTGTGGACCAGAACTATTCCTCATGAAAATGGGAATCAAAGAGCATATTTGAATGTATAGACTTCAACTTAAAAGCACCTCTAACAATATAAACAAAAAATAATTTCATTCTTTAAAACTAAATTCCTGGGAAGTGGCACTGTGGCTCAAGTGGTAGAGTGCTCACCTTGAGCTGAAGAGCTGAGAGACAAGTGCTCAGGCCCAGAGTTCTAGCCCCACAACCAAAAAAAAAAAAAAATTCCTCCCTAAAACTAAATTCCAGTGAGACAAAGAGATAAAACTGGGGTGCTTCCAAGAGTACCTATGAAATGTAGTTTTCTTTTCTTTTCTTTTTCTGTTAGTCATGGGGCCTGAAGTCTGGGCCTAGGTACTGTTCCTCGGCTCTTCAGCTCAAGGCTAGTGCTCTACCACTTAAGCCACAGTGCCACTTCTGGCTTATTCTGCTTATGTGGTGCTGAAGAATGGAACACAGGGCCTCATGCATGCAAGGCAAGCACTCTACCACTGAAACACCTTCCCATCCCTGAAATATGGTTGTCATTGTTCAAGCATACATTTGTGATGAATTTCTTTATTCTTTTATCCTTTTGTTTTGTTTTGTTTTGGGTCATACCACTTAAACTGTGAGCCTAGGAACCATCCCTTAGCCCCTCAGCTCAAGTCAAGGGCTCTACATTGTGAGCTAAAGCACCAATTCTGGTTTTCTGGTTTTTATTGGAGATAAGTGTCTCACAGACATTGCTGCCCTGGCTGACTTTGGATGCAATCCTCAGGTTTCAGCCTTTTGAAGAGCTAGAATTAAAGACATGAGGTACCAGCACCTAGCTTGCATTTCTTTTCTTTTATGTCCCAGCCTTGGGGCTTGAACTCAGTGCCTGGACACTGTCCCTAAAGTTTTGCTCAAAACTAGCACCCTACTCCTGGAGCCACAATTTCACATTTGGCTTTTTCTATGTATGTGGTACTGAGGACTTGAAGCAGGGCTTTAGGCAGGTTAAGTAAGTACTCTACCACTGTTTCAGGACAGCCACAACACCAACAGTGCTCTGGAAGGACAATGGGATGATAATGGAACAGACTGAGAGAAGGCCAATGATGAATCTCTCTTTATTCCAGCAATAACCTTAGCTATAGGCACTTTCTAGATCTGTCCAGTGCTTGCATCACATTTTTGAAGGACTCACTGTGCCAACAAGTGCAGATCATATGCATCCTTCCTCATTCTATTTCAACCAAAAACAATTCAAAAATAATGTACTAAGTAAATTCTATTTAAACTAGTATAATAAACATTATACTTAGAAATAAATGTTTCAAATATATAACCAAGAACAATGACAACTATGGGACACAGCTAGACCAGGAAGACCCCATTTTTACCTGATCCTTATGTCTTGCTTCTCAGTAACTTACGTTTAACTTTTACAGAAAGAAAGCATTATTTTTACTTCATATTTTATAGGTGTTCCAATGTTGCCGTCTATTCATCCAAAAGTGCCTCACAATCTCCATTTTCATGAGGAAAAGTTCAGGTCCACTAAAAGAGGGATGGAAAACCCTTACACTGGAGGAATGAATATCAGGCATGAAAATTTCCTACACAATCCTTCCAAATCATGATGTGTGGAAAGGATCATCAACAATCACAACAACCCCTTAAGAGACAAGCTTAGAATGTCTGATATGAGGGAGGGAGGCAAAAGATTTATTCCATAGTGTAATGGATATAGTCTGGGAAGACAAGTCTGAGGACCCCTAGATATGTGGCCTAGACATACTGACAGGAGCTTCTAGGTTTCGAGAAGAGGTAGAAAATCAAAACAAAATAGGATATGCAAAACAGAAAAGTAAAAACAGACTGGTTTGGAGCAAGTAATCAAGCTTCACATGAACCTGAACCTGCCCTGAACTCTACCTCCTCCCACATTCATCCTGATCTACCTAAACAACCATTTTTTTGAAGAGTCTTGGAGGAGGAGTACCATTTTCTAAGAAACCCGTGAGAGGAAAATTTTCACTAATCCCCTGAATCAATTAATAAAAGAAAGGCAAGTACAGCATAGTAAATTCTCACAGACAGTGCCCAAGCTCTGAGTTGAAGCCACAGGACCAACAACAAAATGAGGGATAAACTTTATAAGGAAAGGCAAATTTCAGACACAAATAACCAAAAACTCCGTAAAATTTCATAGATGGAATTTGGGAGTTTCTGGGAAAGTAATGAGTAGAATTTGACAAATCAATTTAATTCAAAGATTATGAAGTATATCTGTCTGTAAATTCTGTTATTTCATTCCAGTATATATATTAGAGCAGGGGAAGATGATGCCAGAATCAATAAGTTTACTGTCTCACAGTATTTTTTTTTTTTTTTGGTAGATCTTGTGGCTTGATCCCAGCCTGAGCACTGTCCCTCCGTTTTTCAGCTCAAAGTGAGCTCTCTATCACTTGAGCCACAAGGCCACTTCCATTTTTTTGGTAGTTAGTTGGAGATAGGATTTATGAACTTTCCTGCCCAGGTTGGCTTTGAACTGGGATCCTCATATCTCAGCTTCTTGTGTACCTAGGATTACAGGCATGAGCCATTGGCACCCAGCTGCAAATACCTTTATAAAGTAAGAGTAGAGATATTCAAAACTTTAAGGAAAAACAGAGACATAATTTACATTCAGCAGAATGTACTGTTTGAACAAAAACAAAAATAAAAACTACGTAGTTTCATAACCTCAATTATATTAAAAGAACTAAGAATTAAAAAACCAAAATATACAATGCTCCTAATACATTTGTGTTTTTAATTGGTCTCATAATATTTATGTTGGTAAACTGAATTTTCAAGAAGAAACTCACCTAAGTTCCCGCAGCTGGGAGAGAAAGGTTCCCATGCATCCTTGCACACTTAGGATCAAATGTCTTCTGCCAGTCAAAACCCTGTAACAAGCCCACTTCCTCTAGGTGAATTGTGCATCGCATTCTGGGAATTGTAGTTTCTTGTATGTGGGCGGGGAGGGAGGGGAGGAGTAATCGGAGTAGGTGGGGGGGGGGGGAAGAGGCGCCAATGCCACCTTGCCCACTGTTGGTGTTTTTAGTTTGCAAATTCAGGTTTCTTTTCTTTTGCCTTGCTGCTGGAAGTGCTCTGAAGTACAGCTTTGCACTCCATAGTCAGAGCCAGGAGGTAGAAGCCCATCTTCTCTTTTTCAGGGGAACTTGGGAGCTGAAACTTGAAGCAATCTGAGGCTCCTAGCCAGATTCTGCCCTTCCCATCTTTCCCTGGTCTTGGATGGATGATATTTTAGGGCTCATGGGTTTGTGCTGCCATTAGCAATTGTTCCTCCAGGTGCCAGAAAGTGGCTACAAACCTCTGATTTTCGAGACAAGGAGAGTCAGGACTTGTGCGTTTATACTCCTGACCCTAGAGATTCTGGTACTCACCCATGTGATTTTATAAACTTGCTTTTTGTGAATTGAAGCCAATGAATGGTAAACATTCCTTGAAAATGTCTTATATAAACCATACTGATCCTCTTTTCATTATCTGAATTTCCTATGGATTTTGAAACTTTCTTAATGCTGCTAGCACAGATATACTCCAATTGATGTTTCTGTTCTGACAAATTACAATTTCTCCACTAATATATTTAGTCTATTTTACATCACTTAAAATGAAAGAGACTGGCTGGACAGTTGGTTCAGTGGTAAAGTGCTTGACTTGCTTGAATGAAGCCCTGGGTTTTAGACCTCAGAACAAAAAAGCCAGAAAAAGCCAACAGTGTACTGTGGCTCAAGTAGTAGAGTGATAGCTTTGACCTGCAGGTCAGAGGGACAGTGCTCAGGCTCAGAGTTCAGGCCCCACAAAGACAAAAAAAATGAGAGAGGTTTCCTATACATCTACACCAAAAGCAATTGTTAAAATATGATAATTGTTAAATATAACAAATTTTAAAATATGTTAAAATTTGAATACAATACAATGTCCTTGATATGTGTCTGCCTGTCCTGATTCTTGAACTCAAGTTCTGGAAACTGACCTTAAAATTATTTGGTTAAATGATAATGTTCTGCCTCTTAAGCCGCATTTGCACTTCCCACTACTTTGGTATTTTATAGGACATAAGACTCTCAGACTTTCTTATCACCCTGGCTTAAATCAGTGATCCTTGTAGGGTTTCTTCATGTCCATCACAGGGGAACACAAGCAGGCACGGGAGAAAGATTATTATAAGGTTTATTAGAAGGACCATATTTCCCAGGACAGGGAGCAGAAGCATTTGTCCCTCTTCAGGTTGCAACACAATCTGAGGGGCAGGAAGTGAGTTAAGTACATGCTCAGGTGTGTCTGAGATGACAGAGGGAGTGGCCAGCTGTAGGGAGGGAACTCTAGGTCTGGGAGGAGCTCAGGTCTGGGTGGAGCTGAGCACTAAAGGTTGGGATAATACTAACTTTCCTCAGATCTCAGCATTCTGAATACCATAGATTGCAGCTATTAGACATGATAGCCCAGTTACAATGCTCTTTTTTAAATTCAGATTATATTCTAATGAAATAATATGAAATAGAAAACTTGAAAATTTTAAGGCAGAATGTTCAGTCACTAATGTGTATGAGGACAGTCCAAATCCCAAAAGACAGAAAATGCCCCCACCTTGAAATCTGTAACACTCCTGATCTTAAGTATTGTGAATGTGAACACTTAGTCTATAATAAATTGTTTTAAGTTTTTCAAAGTAAGAAAACATTCTTGTGACAGAAAAACCCAGTAGTAATGTGCAAGTATTGCTTTTATAGGATTCATAGTGTCTTTCTGAGCAAAAACAACCTCAATGATGTATACAGAATAGATTTTCACTTGTTGTATATGTCACTGTAAAGGTGATGTATTTTATATTAACAATTACCATTCTACATAATTGTAAAAACTACATCACTACTCGATAACAGAATATCCTGTGTAATCAACCAATAAGTACAAGCAAAAGCACATAGGGATATAATTTGTTGGTTTTAATTTTGATGGATCTACGTTTTGGGGTGTATTTTCTGTTAATGTTGTTTAGTAACACATAAGACTTCAATCTACTGGTGCCTTGGCTGGGGATGGTTGACTGGGATTTTGTCACTCCTCTGACCAGCATTTTATGTTGCATCTTTATTAGGCCCTGTATCTCCAGCAGAATGGACATGATTCGTAACATGACTACTTAGGAAAGTGAGGGACTTCTCAATCTGTGTTTATATCATCATTACTGAGGTACCTTTGGCCAAAGCAGGTTCAAACTCAAATTGCAAGTCATTGTACAAGGTATGCTAATTATTTGCATAAAGGATAATGTGCCATATGACAACCATTACTGAAATATTCTAAAACAAAAAATATGTGTTGTATATATTTTATCTCTAAAACTTTGTGTGAAAATACTGTTCATAACATACATGTGTTTGAATATGTAAATAAATGAGGTAGAGTACAAATAATCAATGGAATCCTAAGATATCTTTACCTTAATAGAAAAATAGTTTATATATCCCTAGATGTATTTCAGTGGTAATTACTTTTAGTGAACAGGTGGCATGTTTTCCTTTTTTGGGTTCAATTTTTCAACAATCTTTTGTAGGAGCTTTAGTTTTATTTTCTGTTTTTTTGGGAGGTGCGGGGATCTGGTGGTGGGGCCTGAACTCTGGGCCTGGGCACTGTACCTTAGCTCTTCAGCTGAAGCCTAGCCCTCTACTACTTGAGCCACAGTGCCACTTGCCGCTTTTTTCTTTTTGCTTATGTGGTGCTGAGGAATCGAACCCAGGGCCTCAGGCATCCAAGGCAAGTGCTCTACCACTGAACCACCTTCCCAACCCCCGTGCATATGTCTTTAGTGGACACTTTAATGCTCTTCTTAAGACAGGAATGATTCTTCTCTCATAGGAAGACTTTTCCAGCCCACATATCATGTTTTGAGCAGGAACATCTAGGGTAAAATCCCACAGGTTCTCTTCTGACTCCCTTATTTGCCTTCACTCCTAGCCATGGTTCCAGAATCTTTATTCATTGTCAACAGCAAGAAAGAATGAAAGGATCTCTAGAGAGATTCTTTTATTTCTCACTTTGTTTGACATTCCATTTTATGAATCTAAGGGTTTCCAAGATTGAAGAAAAGAAAAGAAAAGAAAAAAGAATCAGCTTCAGGAACATGTTTCTAAAAATGCTAAAGATGTAGCTGGACACCAGTGGCTCACACCTGTAATCCTAGCTACTCAGGAGGCTGGGAGCTGAGGATCACGGTTCAGAGCCAGCCCAGGCAGGAAAGTCTGTGAGACTGTTATCTCCAATAAACCACTAGAAAACCAGAAGTGGTGCTGTGGCTCAAGCTATAGAGCACTCGCCTTGAGCTGAAGAGCACAGGGACAGAACCAAAGCCCAGAGCTGAAGCCCCAGGACGGACAAAAAAAATAAATAAATAAAAGCTGAAGATGGCTTGGAGATTTAGCAGATTATAAAATCTGTCATTCTAAGTTAAGTGCAGATTTGCTTCAATTTGTTTCTACTTTTTCTAGTGTGAGAGAAAGTTGTCCCACTAGTTATGTGATTTAGTGACACCTAGGAGATGACTTCTCATAGAAGGTGAAGGATGGCTAGCAACTGCTCAGACATCACATCCTCATATGTAATAGTAAACTATCCTAATGAAATTTTACTGGATTTGCTGAAATAGTGTGGCCAAACATAACTTCAAATATTCTACAGGACTGAGTGAGCTATAAGTACTTCAATTAATCTCTGTAAATACTCTTGGACTGCTTTGTGCTCTTTGTTTTACTTGAAACTTAGGCTGAGCTTGATGGTATTTATAGAAATCTCTGTTTTTCTCTATGGTGTTCTCATAGGAGTTCTCTTTCCTATTTTCCCAATTCATTCTATATTTCATGTTTATTAGCTTTTTTTCTTTCTTTTGTATTACATTTATTTATTGTGAAAATACCAAAAAGGGAGGTTACAATTACATGGGCAAGATAGTGAGTACATTTCTTATCATGCATTGTTGCCACCTCCTTCGTTTCCCTTTACCATCCTTCTTTCTTCTTCTTTTTTTTTTTTTTTCAGTTGTAGGTCTGGAACTCTGGGCCTAGTCGCTATACTTAAACTCTGCAGCTCAAGGCTAGTACTCTACCATTGGTGCCACATTGCCACTTCCAGGTTTCTAGTGGTTAATTGGAGATAAGAGTCTCACAGATGGTCCTGCCTGGGCAGGCTTTGAACCTCTATGCTCAGATCTCAGCCTCCTGAGTAGCTAGGATTACATGCATGAGCCACCACCATGTGAGTTCACTAGCTTTATTTCTCTCTTCTCTTGTTGTCTATTTTTCTCTGTCTCTTTTTCTCTTTCATTCTCTCTGCTTCTCTTTCCTCCACTTGTCTCTTAATTTTTCTTTTCTTCAAATATTTTATCTGGGAAGTAGCTTCTCTTACTGATCAGTTTTCTTTTGGTGACATGGCTCTTAGAATTGACATTTTTGTTATTCATTATACAGGAAAATTGTTGCTAAACATAAAATAATTTGAGTTTCCAGATTCTATTATCTTTCTCTGGTTTAATCTCATTTGATGTGGTTCCTGCAGTTTTCCTTTTTCTTCTTGCTCTGCTTGAATATTTGCATTCACTGATATAATAACATAGAGGCTTGTTGTGAAAATAAACATACAGTGACTATGGTTTTGGTATTGGAAATATCACTAATGGAAAATTCTGACATACATTTGCTAAGTAGTAAACTTTAATCTCAGGAACTTCAATACTAAATAGCATGTGTGGCAATGTATCCTTGGGAATCTAGTGGAAGAAATGGTTCAGGAATATGTGACACATTTGAGCAATAGTCAGTGAAATCATCTTTCAAAACTACACAGATTATAATAATTTGTATTTTTGTCCATGTGTGTTTGCTATTAATGCTATTTGTAGTGTGTATTTCCAACTAAACACTGTTTGAGCATGTGTTCAAACACTTTCAGTTTGTTTATTATTTTAGTAGGTAAAATAGATATGTTTGTCACCCATATGTCTTCACAGAATCCAAAATTTGATTTTTCCATGTTTCTTTGGAAGATAGGTCTAGCTATGTAGTCCAGCAAGCTCTTATTTGTTAAATAAGTTTATTTATTGTGAAAATACCATACAGAGGGGTTACACTTACATGAGCAAGATAATGAGTACATTTCTTATTAAGCATTGTTGCCTTCTCCTTTGTTTTTCCCCTACCATCCCGGCCCTCCCATCTCCTGGACTACACTCCCCCACCCACCTCCAAGCAAGCTCTTCATCTTTTTATGTAGCCTAGGCTGGCAAATAATCTTTCTTGAGTTTCCCAAGTCCAGGGAGAATACTTGTGTTTCAGACTGTGTGTGGCTACATTAGCCATTCTTATGTGTAGAGTTCATTGATAAAACACTGGGCCACACTGTTGTGAAGCCATTCCATCCATCCAGCTACAACACTTTTCATCTTCCATCTGTGAAGCTATTTGATCATTGAATAGGCAGCCCCTGTTCCTCTCTATCCCAGTCTCTGGAATCATCCTACATTTGGGCTCCACAAGTTTGTTGATCCTTGGAAGCTCAGTAAGGGAAATTATACCATGGCTGCTCCTTTATGTTTGGTGTGTTTTATTTAGCTTATTTTACTTAAAGTTCATCCCTGCCATAAAATGTAGTAAAGTTTTCTCCTTTGAACACATTTATTGTTTTACATGCTTCAATGTTTTGCTTATTGTGAGTAGATTTTGAGAAGTGATTCTCCAAGCATTTGTTGTACTCCCTGCTTTATCTGCTGTTGCACACAAGCATAGAAATGCTGGACCATATTCCTATATAATTCTATGTTTAGTTCTTTTTAGGACACTTTGTACCCTCTTTGATAGATTATTTGTTTGTTTGTTTGTTAGGTGGATCAAGGGGCTTGAACTCCGGGCCTGAGCCGTACTCCCTCAGCTCTTTAGCTCAAGGCTAGCGCTCTACCACTGGAGCCACAGCACCACTTCTGGTTTTCTGGTGGTTTTATTGGAGATAAGAGTTTCACGGATTTTCCTGCCCATGCTGGCTTTGAACCGTGATCCTCAAATCTCAGCCTTCTGAGTAGGTATAATTACAGGTGTGAACCATGGGTACCTGGCTTCATCTTTGATATTTTTATATACATGACAGAAATGCACCAAGGTTCACATCCTTTTCACATCTTTCCTAGATTTTTTGAGACTTTGGGAATATTTTGGTTGTTTTTATTTAAAACTATGTCCATACTAGCATGTATCAAGTGTTATTTTATTGGAATTTTGATTTGAATTTTTCTCATGACTACTGATATTAAACTACTTTTATATTTTAATGTACTACATATGTATATCATTTTTAGAAAAATCTCTTCAATCTTTTTCCAACTTTAAAATTAGATTTTGTTGTCTGGGTTACTTGAAGGATTTTCTTTATATTTTCTAATTCATATTGGTTAGCAATCCATTTAGAGATATATGCAAATATTTCTCATGTACATGTTTTTTTTTTCCTTTATTGGTAGTGTTTTTCAATATACAAGGTTTTCATTTGTATTTATTTATTAGTTATTTATTTATATATTGTAGGTCATGAGGCTTGAATTCTGGGCCTGAACACTGTCCCTCAGCTCTTAAATTCAAGACTAGCACTCTACCACTTTGGCCACAGCACCACTTCTGGTTTTCTGGTGATTTACTGGAAGTAAGAATTTCACAGCTATACCTGCCCAGGCTGACTTTCAGACCCGATCTTCAGATCTCACCCTCTTGAGTACGTAATATTACAGGTGTGATCCACCAGAGACTCACATTGTTTGTTTGTTTCTTTGTTTTTTCCAAGAGGTAGTTTTGGAGTTTTATTTACGGGGTTACTGTCAAATCTTGCTTTATTTTTTTTTTCTTTTCTTTTCTTTTTTCTCAGCAGTGATTCCTGAACTGTAGGCCTGGGTGCTGTCACTCAGCTCTTCAGCTCATGGTGAGTACATTACAGATTGAACCAAAGGAACATTTCCAACATTTTGCTTATGTGGTACTGAGGAATTAAACCCAGGGCCTTATGCATGATAAGCACGTGCTCTACCACTGAGCAATCTTCCCAGACCAGTTACTGTCAAATCTGATGCCATGAAACTTTCCTCCCCATCTCTCTTCTCTTCTTTTCCCTTTTCCTCTTTTCCCCTCCACTCCACTACTCTCTTGTCCTCTCTCCTTCCTTCTTTTTCCTGACCTTTTGCTTCCCTTCTCTCCCTCCTCCACTCATCTTCATTTCCCTTTATATCTGAGATGAAGACTTGCTAGTATCATTACAGTTAGGTTTCTAACTTAGAAACACAGTAATAAACATAGCTCATGGTTTTCTTGAGCTACTATTGGAGCTTGAACTTCAGGTCTCATATTCAGTCAACTTCCTCACTCACTGTTGGCACTATCACTTGAGCCATACCTCTAACCTGACATTGGGTTTTTTGTTTTCATTTGCTCATTTGTGTTGTTGTTTGACATTCCTGGGGCTTGAACTCATGGTGTGGGAACTGTTCCTGAATTTCATTATGCTGAAGCCTACCACTCTACCACTTGAGCTACAGTACCAGTGCTTCTAAGGGTGTTTGGTAGTTTTTGTTGTTTGTTAGGTATTGAAATATCAAACTTAGTGCTCCATGCATGCTAGGCAAGCACTTTATCACTAAGCCACATTGCCAGCCCCATCCACACTGTTTTAAGAAGGGAGGCAGGGCTGGGAGTGTGGCTCAGTGGTACAGTGCTTGCCTTGTATACATGAGGCACTGGGTTCCACTCCTCAGCACCACATCAGCAGAAAATTCATTGTGACTTATCACCAATTAAATACCAGAAATCTAGAAGTGACATTCTGGCTGGAAGTGGTAGCATGCCAGCCTTTAGTGAAAAGCCTAGGGAATATGCCAGGCTCTCCCTGAGTTTAAACCCCACAGCTAACAATTAAAAGAAAAAAGAAACAATTAGGAACAAACAAAAACCTAAACACTTGCTCATTGCCTCCTTTGTTCTTCTATTTTTCCTTGTTCTTGTATCTGTATACTTCATATCATTCCATTTTCTACTTTCTTCCTTTCACTTTGGGGGATTGAACCTTGGGACTTGCACATGGAAAGTGGATACTACATACCAACCTATTCTTTCTTCTTTTAACATAAAAAGTCAGCTTATAGGACAGACAAGGTAGCAAAATGGTACAGGGCTTGCATTGCATGAATGAGGAGCTGGGTTCTATTCCTCAGTTCCACATGCACAGAAAAACCTGGCAGTGGTGCTGTGGCTCAAGTGGTAGAATGCTACACTTTAGCAAAAGCAGCTCAGGGACAGCACCTGGCCTCTGAGGTCAAGCCTAAGGACCAGCAAAAGAAAACATCTGCTCATTTAGTCAATGCTTCCCCTGCAATTTAAAAGACAAACTTACAAGTGACTTTAGTTCCCTTTCAATACTACTATCCTCTTTTCCAGTGAGTGCAGGGGCCGCACACAGAAGAGACTCTCTACCTCTGCTGTCACTTGTAAACTACTGTTGTACAACAGTAAGCAGGAACACATACATTTCTGTTCGTGTTATTTTGAACACCATGGGCTTTGTCAAGGTAGGTAAAAATAAGTAAAGGAAACCTTTCCTTTTCATTTATTGGTTGTGATTGTAATGGATCTATCTTGCTGAGGACTTAAATCTCACACTCCTGTCATTTGAGTTCTCTCTGAACTACGTTTCAATTTGTTTTCTTCTTAGGACACACGCACACACACACACACACACACACACACACACACACACACACACACACACAAATATCCTGAAGAATTTTAACTAGTTCATCAGACAATAGTTTTATTACCAATTCTTCTTGTCAACATCAATTGTATCATCTACACAAGACAAGACAATTACATTAGGCCACTGGCTTAACTTGACTAACAGGTCCCTGTGTCAACAGTCAGCCCTCCTGAAACCTGGGCACACCATGTCCCATGCTAGATTTGCCATGTGGTACTGGTGGTGTACTGATGGGTAGCACAGGCCCTGATCTGGGCTCCTTACTCCTGTCCCAAGGGTCTGCCAGGCTTGCATATTTCATGAAGACTTTGGCACTGTGCTCCTCTCCTGGGCTGGCTCCTCACCAATCTTTTCTTTCCTGTACCTTCCATTTTGAGTTCTGGCCTAGACTATGAGCCCAGCCAACTTCCAACACACCTGATGAAGTCTCCACATCAAACTTTTGGTAACAAACATTTAAGTTAGAATGCACATATAAAGATTTGGCTTGGGTTTGCTCAGACCCCATGGACAAGTGAAGAAATGATGGTTAGCTGTGGATGCCCCAGGTAGTGATCTTCTCAAAGTACTGACAACTCTATAACAGGGACTTCATACAAGGATGTTTCTGATCAAGAAACCTGAACAAAAAAATATTTAAAAGATCTTCACAATTCATTGAGGAAACAGAAAAGAGAGGTTAGGGTAACATGTTTCTCAAAGGAGCAAGAAAAATATACACCTAATACTATGCTAATTATGGGAGGAAAACAGTGGCATCTATCTTGGCTCTAGAAATTCTAAATTTAGGTCAACCTTTGTGTTTCTGTAAAAGAAGACAGTACACTTGTTGGAAGCCACATTATGGAAGATGGAATACTGCAGTGTTTATTACACAGCTAGCAGTCTGCATGCAGCCTGTTGTAAAAATGACTTGTAGTCCACAAATAGACAGCTTGGAAACAGGACAGAAAGGAAAAAAAAAGAAGTAAAACAACACCAAGAAACCAATCAGCACAAAAAGAGTGCTGAATTGCCACACTATGATGACCAGAGACAAGCCAGAAGACAGGACACAGGACATGATCACAGAGACATGTACCATAGCAGCTAGTGCCACTGCTGGTCCAGCCTAAATAGGGCCTAAGCAGGAGGCAGGGCTACAGGAAATTCCCAGTCACTGGACTAAGAGATTGAGTAACATATCAACCAAATTCTCACCCCTGCTTCCAGGGAACCAGCCACACCTATCAGTTGGGTGGCAAGTGATGAAGGAGGTATTCCTTGCCCCTGCATGAAGACAAGATGCCAGACCCCACCATCCACCATGTGTCCAATAGGGCACCAGCCAAACCTGACCTCCTTACTTAATATGATTGAAATATTAAGTCAATTTATAAAATGTTACAGCTTCCTTATAATTTTGTAAACAGTTCAAGAATTACCTTTTGTAAAAGCCATTTTTCTTGAGCCCCATCTCTGAAACAATAATTCTCACATTCACCAAAAATTAAACATTCTTCTTTTGAATAGTTTATTTCTTCCTTCTTCCTCATTCCTTCCCTTCCTCTTTCCCTCTCTCACATCACTCCTTCCTGCCTTCCTTCCTTCCTTCTTTCTTTCCTTCTTTCTGTCCTTCCTTCTTTCCTTCCTTCCTCTCAGGGCCTAGAAGTGATGCTGTAACTCAAGTGGCAGATGGTTTTATTTTTTTGTTAACTTCAATTTTTGTGAGAAGTTGATCAATATCTTTGTGTGCTCAATTATTTCCCCTAATATCCTATCCACTTTGGCCCTCTATGAGATAACACAGGTGCGACACATCATCCACACTGGTGTTTTGTAATAGCTTGCTCAGCAGAACAACTAAATAGTCTAAGAGTGAATCAATCACAAGTTGCTCATCACCAATGATTAACTAAAGAAAAGAGCAAGCACTGAAGACACTTTGGGGTTCTCCCGCAAGGCACAATGCAGATTCTAGTCTTTATTAATCTATCATATTTTTAAATATATATTTTATTTTAAACATACTGTACAGATTGGTTATACCATTATGAGTTAGTTCATGAATACATTTCCTTTTGAGCATTGTTACATCTCTGAGAAAGACTTTACTACTATGTATGTACTGCAACAAGGACTAATGTCTTCCTTTAGATTTTTCATTCAAAAACTGAACTGGAATAAGTAAGTCATTTGTACTATAACGCATGGATCACACATACAGAGGAAGACTTAAGGGAGCAGTAGAAATATGGTTGTTCTCATGTTCTTGCCTCCAATCATAACAGTATTTACTTATCTATTGTTCCCATAAGCATGTTGGAGATGATCTGAATCCAGTCCCAAAGGGCTAGAGCTCATATTTCTAAGAAGAGTTTATCAAATAACCTTGACACGCCATTCCTTAGTATAAAAGACACAAGTGAATTATTTCAATTTCTTAATTCCTTGTCGAGACAGGTTGTTTCTACATGCTTTGGATAATATTGAAGGACACCATCCACACTCAACATAATGACAAATGTTGGTTCAAAGAGAGCTGAAGAATGAAGAATGGTTTCCCATCACCCATAACTTACCTCTGCCATGAAGAATTTCTCTGTATAATTTACAGAGGTTTTCTGACAAAGATTTTCCTACATTGGGTTTCTTTCCTGGGTGAATATTTTAATAATTGCTGAAGGTTGGCTTCTGGTTGAAAGACTTCCTCTCATGTTTATATTTACAGAAATTCTGTCATGTGTCCAGGTCTCTGATACCGGTACAGATTAGACTTCTGGCAAAATGTTTTCTATACTCATAATTTCTCTCCTGTGTATGATCTCACATATGCTGAGGACTCAGTTCTGATTGAAAGTCATTTCACATATGTTCTATGCATTACTTCCTTTTCTCCTATGTGAGTCATTTCTCTCATGAAAACTGAGATATTCCTTTCAGGTCAAAGACCTTCCACATTTGTAATATTTTTAAGATTTCTCTGCTGTGTGTGATATGAACTTGGATCTATGAATACTTAGTATAGGACTTTCCACATTTGATATATTTGTATTTTCTCATCTGTGTCTGTCCTCTGATGCAAACTGAGTTAGGAAATTTTCTTGAAAACCTTTCCATTTTTTCCTACATATTTTTTCTCTTCTCTTTGTGTGTGAGAGTATGTGTCTGTATTTCTGTGTGTTTTGGGTGTTCTGTGATGCACTCTGAGCTGTGTCTTGTAGTTGGAGGACTCCACATCTGCTATATCATAAGGTCTCTATCCTGTATTGGTTCTGTATTGCAATTTCAATTTTCTTACAGATCAAAGACTTTCCCCATTTGGAACAATCCTAAGTTATTTCATTTGTGTTAATCAACTTCTGTGTGTTAAACTGTGAACTCCAGGTCTTTCCACACTGGTTGCATTCATAAGGTTTCTCTCCTTGTGTTCTGTGATGGACGTTATGGTTTGCCTTCCAGATGAAAGAATTTCCATGCCTACTACATACATAACATTTCTCTCTGGTGGGTTTTTTTCTGATGGACAGAAAGGTGTATGTTCTGGGTGAAAGAATTTCCACATAGGTTACATTCATAAAATTTCTCTCCTGTGTGTGCTCTCTGGTGGACAGTAAGGTGTAGCTTCTAGCTGAAAATCTTTCCACACATATGACATTCATAAGGTTTCTTTCATGTGTGTTTTCTGATGGACAGTGAAGTTTTACTTCCAGGTGAAAGCCTTTCCACACATGTTACATTAATAAGGTTTCTCTCTTGTGTGTGTTGTCTGGTGGCAAGTAAGGTATGACTTCTTGGTGAAAGACTTTCCATACGTGTTACATACATAAGGTTTCTCTCCTGTGTGTGTGTTCTCTGGTGGCGAGTAAGATTTGATTTCTGGATGAAACACTTTCCACACAGGTTACATTCATAAGGTCTCTCTCCTGTGTGTGTTCTCTGGTGGCTAGTAAGATATACCTTGCAGGTGAAAGACTTTCCACAAATGTTACATTCAAAAGGTTTCTCTTTTCTGTGTGTTCTCTGGTGGACAGTAAGGTATGCCATCCTGGCGAAAGACTTTCCACAAATGTTACATTCATAAGGTTTCTCTCCTTTGTGTGTTCTCTGGTGGCTAGTAAGATATCCCTTGCAGGAGAAAGACATTCCACAAATGTTACATTCAAAAGGTTTCTCTTTTGTGTGTGTACTCAGGTGAACAATAAGCTTTGATTTCTGGTTGAAATACTTTCCACACACGTTACATTCAAAAGGTTTCTTTCCTGTGTGTGTTATCTGATGGACAGTGAGTTTTGACTTCCAGGAGAAGGACTTTCCACATAAGTTACATTCATGAATTTTCTTTCCAGTGTGTGTTCTCTGGTGTCTAGTAAGATATGCCTTGCAGGTGAAAGACTTTCCACACACGTTACATTCAAAAGGTTTCTTTCCTGTGTGTGTTATCTGATGGACAGTGAGGGTTGACTTCCAGGTAAAGGACTTTCCACACAAGTTACATTCATAAATTTTCTCTCCTGTGTGTGTTCTCTGGTGGACAGTAACCTTTGATTTCTGGGTGAAACACTTTCCACACAGGTTACATTCATAAGGTCTCTCTCCTGTGTGTGTTCTGTGGTGGACAGTAAGCTTTGATTTCTTGGTGAAAGACTTTCCACACATGTTACATTCATAAGGTTTTTCTCTAGTATGTGTTCTCTGGTGGACAGTAAGATATGCCATCCTGGCGAAAGAATTTCCACACACATTACATTCATAAGGTTTCTTTCCTGTGTGTGTTATCTGATGGACAGTGAGAGTTGACTTCCAGGAGAAGGACTTTCCACATAAGTTACATTCATAAATTTTCTTTCCAGTGTGTGTTCTCTGATGTCTAGTAAGATATGCCTTGCAGATGAAAGATTTTCCACAAATGTTGCATTGAAAAGGTTTCTCTTTTGTGTGTGTTCTCTGGTGGACAGTAAGATTTGATTTCTTGGTAAAAGACTTTCGACACACGTTACATTCATAAGGTTTCTCTCTTGTGTGTGTTCTCTGAGGGACAACAGGGTGTGTCTTCTCAGTGAAAGACTTTTCACATTGTTTATATTCTTCAACTACAGAAGACACATGAGGACTATAGGCAGCACACATCTTACCAGGTTCACTGAAAACACCCATGTTCTGACATCCAGTGACCTTTTCTATCCTCATCCCTAAGGAGTTCCCATTATTCTTAATCAGTTCTGACTTCTGTGTGGAGCTCAAATGAAAACTTTTTATAAGTCTCACTTTTTCCTCCCCTGGGTTACTATTCATGACTGCCACTTCAGAGCGATATTTATTGTGACTTTCCTGACAGGTGCTAATCACATCCTCCATTACTGGGACATCTAAAATGCATAATAGAAAAATAGACAAAAACATAAATGAGACCCACAAATTCCTTACGATAACGATATTTCCTCACATTCTGTTACTAGATTTTCAAATATCAAAGCATTGCTTTATGCAGAATATATACTTTTCTCTGCAATGTAGTAATTAAGAAAGTAGTACTGACATTTTACAATGCAAAATAATGTTTTTCTGTATTTCAGATTATTATATGTTGTCCCAGGAAATATTTCCTGAAATTATTCATCTCCATACTCTTAATGCTTCCATTCTGAATTGCCCTCTATGCCCAGCACCACTGATAAGAAATTGTCCCCATCAGAGGATAGCAGCCCTAGCATACTCCTATTTTCCTCCTACCTGCATAATACTAGTTTAAAAGAAAATGAGGTCTCCTTTCTACATTTCTTATTCTCTTTTTCTCTTTATGAATGACTTCTCTACAGAAAAAGGGAATTGCTAACACTACCTACACTGGCACACCAAATTCAGTGTGTCTCCACATGAATTCTGGATTGACAATTCCTTGAGACAAAGGATCACCTAGTTCTCTGCCACACATGACTCAGGGGCATTAGGAATAATACTGCTCTGTACCGCTGAATATAAACAGACCCACTGGGCTCTGGATCCATCATCACCATTCAAGATGCTTTAACTCACCTGTAAAATTCTTGTCTGAGCCTTCTCTTATCCATGGTTCTGCACCTTGCTCCAGCTTCACAATCAACTCAGGTTTAGGAACACAGTGCCCTGTGAATAAGAAATAGTGGAGAACAATTGCTCTTGCTGGGTCATCATTAATGTAAGGTCACAGACATCCTGTTCACAAGGTTGCTCCTAAATCTGGTTTCTCAATTGTTTTTGTGGGGTCCGTCGAGTTGTGGGGCCTGAACTCTGGGCCTGGGAGCTGTCTCTCAGCTCTTAAGCACAAGGCTAGCACTCTATCACTTGAGCCACAACACCAATTCTAGCTTTATTTCCCTGCTTATGTGGTGCTGAGATATCGAACACAGAGCCTCAAGCATGCAAGGCAATCACTCTACCCCTGAGCCATCTTCCCAGCCCATGGTTTCTTTATTCTTAATAACTCCATGGTGGAGTTTCCCCCAGCTTTGAGTTTATTGTGTCCATTGTGTGGCTTGAACTCAGCTCTTTTGCTCAAAGCTAGCATTCTACTAGTTTGAGTCTTGCCTACGATTCTAGTTTTTGAATGGTTAATTGGAGATAAGAGTTTCATGGTCACTTTTCCACAGTTGCTGGCTTCAAACCAAAATCTTCAGATTTCAGCCTCCAGAGTATCTAGAATTCCAATCTTGATGCACTAAACTCTGTGTCAAGTTTGGCTTACAAATACACACATTCACCTACTGATTTCCAGATCATACTGTCACTAGTAATGTATATTCTATCTAGACTGTAGATCCACCTATGATAATTACCCCAAGTCTGGGAAGTCAGTTTCCTATTATTGGATCATACTTTAGAACTTTTGTACAACTATTGATTAGAAATGTTAAAGATTGAGAATAAAATTAGCTCTTGAGTTACATATAATGAAGTTGAAGTTTCCCTTACAAAGAAATGACACTTCCCATGGACTGGAATCTTTTTTAGTTTTTTTGTTTGTTTGTTTGTTTGTTTGTTTTAGAAAATGATATGGTTCAAAGGCTTATACCTTTAATCCTTCATTGACGAGGTGAGATCAGAAGTGGCAGGCTTGAAACCAACCTGAGCATGGAAACCCAGAATATACCCCCCAAAAAAAGCCAAAATGGAGTTGTGGTTCATGCAGTAGTGCGAAAGGCAAACAACACCAAGCACCTCGACCTGAATTTCGCTGGCTTTTATACTAGCAGTTTTTTACCTGGGAATGGACTGGAATCTTATACATAGATAACATAAACAGTCAAATGTCTACTAAAATAAAAGCACTTGATCTTCCAAATAAAAGTGACCTTTGCTCACCCAAGGACATGAGGTTGCTATAGGTCTCCAGCATCACATCTCTGTGAAGGGTCCGCTGACCAGGATCCAGATCCTGCCACTCCTTCCATGTGAAGTACACAGCCACATCTTCAAATGAGATCAGCTTCTGTAATGGCACATTTCCATCAAGAAATTAGGCCTGGGTCATGAGAATTCCAAACTGGAATTTCATTATGCTGCAGGTATGCTTTTGTCTTACATAAAATGTTTGCACCTTGCTGTGTTATCTATTCACTGGGAGAATTAAATAGCAAATTAGAAATATTGGACAATATATAAACCTGGTCATTAAAACACACAGATTTGCAGGGCACTGGTGGCTTATCCTCCTAGTTATTCAGGAGGCTGAGGTCTGAGGATCAAGGTTCAAGGCCAGCCCAGGCAGGAAAGTCCATGAGACACTTATCTCCAATAAACCACCAGAAAACTGAAAGTAGCACTGTGACTCAAGTGGTAGAGCACTCACTTTGCCCTGAAGAGCTGAGGGATAAAAACCAGGCCCAGAATTCAAGCCCCAAGACCAATAAAAAATTACAGTTTCCCTAATGCATGCAAACACATTTCTGCTGCTAGCAATAGAGACAAGGTAAAAACTCTAAGGAGACAATAATCTGGTATGACAACAATAAGTCTAAGGAGGTGTCTGAAAAATTATATTATCATTTTTTGATAAAATTTTAGTACATATAAGGGTAACAATGAATTAAACAAATATTTTTTCTGCATTTACATATACTGCTTCACCCTAAATCCTATTTAGACTTTCTATTAACAGGTACTCTCATCAGCAACCAGAACACATTCAGGATATGACATGGATTACAGAACATAGAACATTACTAAACCTATGAGAAGCAGTGTCCACATAAATATTAAAAAATACTAACAATACTCCAGAAAGTAGCTAATGATTTATTTTGCCCATATAAGATTTAATTGAGTTCACACATAAAAATATCCTAGGTTAACCATGTTTGGTTTAAATACTAAATATTGAAAAGTGGTCACAGATACCCTGATATTTACATCCTATGTAAAAAAGAACTGCTACCATGAGGTTTTGTAAACTTTGCCTACATTCTACAATACAAAATATATGTGGGAGGGGAATAAAATATTCTTTACAATATTTTCATATTAATAGGCTTCATGGAAGGTGGAGGAAAATGTATAGAAGCTCAAGGAATACTCAATATGACAAAAATGATGAATATGCACAAATGCTCCAATGTGTCACATATTTCTGAGTCATTTCTCCAGTAGATCCCTAAGGATATATTTCTACTTGTGTTAGTTAATAGCAAAATTCCTCAGAGATCCAAATCAATTCCTGAGAAATCATCCGTGAGATTTTGCAACAAGTGATATTTCTAATAAAGAACACCTTGTCACTGTATTTTTTTAAATCAAAACCAGTTCCTATCCTATACTGGCAGTGAATTAAAATATTCAAAAGTAGTGGGAAGGAAAGACAAAACAGAATACCACATCAAATGAAGTTAGTCCAAAAATAACAGAATCAGGAGAAAACTGATTTTCTTGTAGTTTATAAGCTGGGCGAAGGAAATACTTTTCTGTGGGGAACTCTGAGGTTGAGCCAAGGGGGAAAAGGTTTGAGAGGTTGGAATTCGAGCCTGACCGCAATGAGAACACTGAGAGCTGGCCACAGAAGGGTTAAAAGAGAATTCTGGAGAGGGTTAAGAGACTGGAGGGCAGGCCTTTTCCTTACTGTTGGAAAGATAACATCTGAAACTGAGCTGCTGTTCACCTTCAAGGGTAGCTAAGGTGAACTTCATGTCTGCATTTTCTCTGGGCACCACTCTTTTGTCTCAGGAGAATAAGGAAACATGTTTTCCTCACAACCTGTTGTGGCTCTGATTGTACTATTAATATAGATACTTCATTTTTGCAGGTTATCAATGGTAATCTTCCCTGTGTGCACTCAAGGAACTATGCTTGATTGCTGGCAGCAAGGGACCAAGTGCCAGAGAGCCTTCTGAACCCTGGTTTTCCCTAAGTCTATCTGTTTATGTTTTTGTGATTTTCTAAGTTTGTTTCTGGAATCCTGTAGAACTCCCTAGGCAACAATTTTCCTATATAATGGGTAAGAAAAATGTCAAACCTAAGAGCCATGTCAGCAAAGTAAAACTGATCACTAAGAAAAAGTAGCTCCCAGATAGATCATTTGAAGAAAAGAAAAAACTGAGAGACATATGGAGGAAAGAGAAAATGAGAAAAGTAAGAAAAAATGATAGAAAGATAGATACAAAGAGAGAGAAAGAGAAAAATAACCAACACTAGTGAGTAGAAAATCAAAAATAGACAGATAAAATAGAGGAAAGAAATTTTGTGAGGATACTTTAGAAAACAAACAGGAATTTGTAGAAAGACCATAAAGTTTAGCAACAAATATAGCCTAAGTTTCAAGTAAGACCAAGACCATGAAGTCGTCCAAGTACTATATATGGAGAGTAATTTAAGTACATATAGGTTAATCATTCCTTAAGAACACATGAAGGTATGTATGACCACACTATTTCAGCAATTCCAGGAAAATTTCATTGAAATAGTTTAATGTTGCTCATGAGGATGTGATCTGTTTACAAGCTATCCTTCACCTTCCATAAGAAGTAACCTGCTGGGTGTCATTACATCACATAACAGATTTGATTACATTTTATGACAACATGAAACCTAGACATTCTGAAGCCAATCTGCATTCAACTTAGAAAGAATACAACCATTTAATCTGCTAAACCTACAAAAAATCTTAATCTGATAATCTATAAGCCATATGAATATGTTCCTGGGGCTGAATCTGTGTGTTTGGACTTGTTTTAAATTCTTGAACATCTTTAGGTTCATATAATGGAATAAAACCAAATGAGAAATAAAAAAAACAACTCACCAGAGATCCATTCATTCTGTCTTGCTGCTGACAATGAGCAGAAGATTCTGGAAGCACGGCTGGGATACAAGACAAATGATGTATTCAGAAATGAATCTGTGAGACTTTCAGCCCAGAATTTCCCCTTGCAACATAATGGGCTGAAAAACGGCAAAGACTTCTTATAAGTGAAGAATCTTTACTGTCTCGGGCAGAGCATTAAAGTCTCCAATAAATACAAATCCAGTCCATTTCCTGGTAGATAGATATTATTAAACCAACTAATTTCTATGTTTATGTACATACTACATATAAAACTGAATGTTCCTACAAAAAATATTGACTAACTGAAAGCAAAAACATATCACATTGCCACTAAAAGTAATTATTACTGAATATACTTCAGGATGTATGAACTGCTTTTTTAATGCAAAGGTATCCTAGGAATCCAATGGAATTTGTTTTCTACCTCATTCATTTACATATATAAACATCATGGAAAGCATGTATGATGTAACTCAGTAGTTTTCACCCAAAGTTACAGAGGAAACTATGTACAGAATATATTTCTTGTGCTATACTATTTCAATAAAGGTTGTCAAATGGCACATTTCACTGTATCATTGCAAACATATGCAATGATTTGCAATTTGCCATGTAACATGCTTTGGCCAAAGGAACATGAGTAAGGATGAGGTAAACCCAGGTTTGAGAAGTCCCTAATGTTCATTTCCCTAAACAGTCTTGGAAAGAACCTTGACTATCCTAAAGATACAACATAAAATACTCCATATAGGAGTGACACACCTGAAGATAAGCAACACCTACAAAGCATACAACCTTGAGTAAGACATATTACCTCAAGTTTTCTTCTGTGATTTTTCATTTAAGGCCAAATGTCCCCGACCAACACTTTCTGAACTAGGAGGCACAGCCAACACATTAGAGCTAGCATTTACAAATCCATAGATGGGACATTTAAGATAAGTTTCAATGAATACATACTAAAAATTATAGTGGTAACACAGGCTGAATAAATTAGAAAGAAGAGGATTAGGGATTACTATATGAATAGATATTTTCAGTCATAACAATTACCCCACCTCCCCAAACCACAGTCTCAGGTACCTTCTGATAACTAGCCTCTGGGTTATTCCTCAAGCCAGCTCATCACGACTCCTAGAAATCAGCTTAAATCTTGCAACAACACAAAGTGCTTGAGAGTGATGTAGGAAAGAGTACCACGTGAATCTGGTGCTTAGGGAAGTAGCAAAAATTTTTGCATAAGGCAAGGGAAGCTAGCAACATCTTCCCCTTCCTGTGCTTTTCTGCTTCTTCCCTTTTGGGCTTCTCAGAATTGAAAAGGTCTGTCCATTTAGGATGGAGATTCTTATTCATAGGGTGCTCTGCTTCAAACATTGCTAGGCTTCATTCCTAAAAATACAGGACCAGCACTCACTACTCCAATATCCCATGTACAACTGTCTCTCGAAACAGGATGGTGAACAAACATCTGTGAAGTTAAGCCAGGAGATTAAAACCTCAAGCCAAAAAGATTAAAATATCTCTAGGAGAAACAACACAGAAGCCCTAAATACAACTTCCATGTAAGAGGACTCAAGGCAGGCACACACCTCACAATTTCACTAGAATTCTTCCTGTACTCCTCTTCCACCTGGGCAAAGCAAATAAAGTCACATGCATTAATAGAAGAATCCCTTGGTCTTGGAGTACAAATGCACAGCTCTTGGGCTCTCCTTGTCTGCAGAATCACCAAGCTTGCTCTCAGACATTTGGGAACCAGGTTCTTGCAGCTCAGAGCCCAGAAGCTAATGGCAGCACAAACTCCTGAACCTCAAGCAAATTATCAATCCCAGACTGGAGAAAAGCGTGCAGGGGAAAGCGGGTGCTTTAGCTCAAGTGTAAAGCTCTCCTATCGAGCTGACGAGCTCACGAACATTGCTTGAAGGCCCAGAGTTCAAGGCCCACCAACGACCAAAAAAAACAGAACCAGAAAAAGAAACCCATGGAGGACAGACTCCAGCAGCAATCCCACAGTTCCTACCTGACATCAGTTCCAAAGCCTGAGATTCCTTCAAGTTACAGCTCCCAAGCTCCACTGCACAGAGCTGGTTGCCTGCCTCCTGGCTCCCACCTATGGAAGGCCAAACTTTACTTCGGGGCACTTCCAGCAGCAAGGCAAAGGAAAAGAACCCAGAAGGGGCAGACTTAAAACGCCCAAGGTTGGCGGGGAGACGCATGCGCAAAAGGATCTCTGCGCCACTTCCGCCCTCCAAAAACAAAAACAACTCAGGACTTTCAAACCAAAAGCCTTCCAGCGAGACTACAATTCCCATAATGCTGGGCGCCACCTTGCTTCACCTCTGCTGAGAAGAGTGCTTGAATGCATTGGGACTTTTCTCTCCCTGCTGTGGGAGCTTAGGTGAGTTTCTTCTTCAAAACCACTGTTTCCTTCGTGAAATATTGTAAGACCAACCAGAAAATGGATATACATGGGGAGAATTAGATGCATTGACTTTTTGGTACTTAGTTCTAATAATGAAATTGAGGTTATGAGACTGTTTCTCATACCTTTCTTTTTGTTCTATGCCTGTGTTCTGCTGAGTGTAAATTATATCTCTGTTTTGCTTTACATTGTTTAATACCTCCCCTCTCATCTTACAAACGTACTCATAGACACTGAACTTATAACCGGTCATTTTCCATTAGTGTAATTTACACACTGGCATAGAATAAGAAGATGGTTATGTGGATATGCATCATAATCCTTGTGTTGATTTAAATTTTGCAAAATGAAACAATTTTTCCAGAAAATCCCCAACTCTATCTATTAAATGAAAATGAGTTTTTAGCTGTTTCTGAATTTTGCTTTTCATTTAAGGGTTTTATGTTTTTTCTTTTTCTGTTCATCCTGAGGCTTCAACTCAGAGCTTGGTCACTGTCTGAGCATTTGCTGTGCTCTACTTGGATTTCCTTTAATAATTTCTTCAGGTAACTAGTGAAAAGTTTCCTCACAGGGATTCTTAAGAGCATGTCACATTTCCCTGATTTTCCTACAAAGAGAGTGGTTTGGGCCTCAGAATGAATGCAGGTGAGTAGAAGAGTGAAGTTTAGGCTAGGCTATGTTGATGTGAATCTTAATCATTTACAAACCAGTCTGCTTTTGTCTTCTCATTTTGCATGTGAAAATCTCTTTAGAATTCTTACCTCTTCTCTGATCCTAAAACTTCCTCTCAGTAGCTTTAGGCTACATATCTAGGGGACCTCTGACTTGTCTTCTCAGACCTTATCCATTAAGCTGTGGAATAAATCTTTGCCTTCTGCCACAGTCGTACAGAGCACAAGTAAGACTTATGTGGGCCAATGGGATAATAATTAAGGAGACAGAGAGATGGCTGATGGCACAATTCTGCTATATTTCTCAAATGCTTGTGTAATATTGGTCTACGCCCACTGTGCCAAAAAGTGCAAACAGCACACACCTTTCCTCATTCTACTTCAATCTATCTTTTCCACCAAAGCCTCCCTTCACTTAAAGCCCCAGGCCAAACAGCTACAACACACACTTCCTCAAACCAAGAAAGGGCAAGGACTTCCAACCCTGAGGGTGGGAGTCAATGGCCCTGAAGCCTTTGTTCACAGTTTGCCTGCTCCTGGCAGGCACCCCAGGGTCTGCAACAGTCTCCCTCTCTCATATTCAGAGATCCTATACTTGTCTCTTAAATATTTATTGTGACTTTTGGTGATCCTTTACATACAATATAATTGAGATGGTTTGGATTGGAAAGTTTCATGCCTGGTTTTAGGTCTCCAGTGTATAGGTTTTCTTTATCTCCTTTTTGGACCTGAATTATTCCTCATGGAAATGGAAATCAAAGGGCATATTTGGATTTATAGACTTCAACTTAAAAGCACCTCTAATATTATAAAAAAAATTTAATTTCATTCAAAAAAAGTAAATTCCTGAGAGGCAAAAAGAAAAGGATCACAAAGAATTGGAGTACTTCCAAGACTACATATGAAGTGTGGTTTTCATTGTTCAAGCCTTATTTCTGATGCATTTACTTATATTTTTATCCTTTTTTGGGGGGTCGTTCATGGCACTTGTACTCTGAAATTGGGCACCATCTCTGAGCTGAAGTACTCTACCATGTGAGCCACAACACACTTCTGGATTTCTAGTGGTCACTGGAGATAAGTGTCTCACACATGTTGGTGGCCAGGCTGACTTTGAACTGGGATCCTCAGGTTTCAGCCTATTGAACAGCAAGGATTACAGACATGAGGAACCAGCACCCAGCTTGCATTTCTTGTGTTTTATGTCCCAACCCTGGGGCTTGAACTCAGTGCATGGACACTGTCACTGAACTTCTTTTGCTCAAGACTAGCATCCTACTACTTGAGCCACAATTCCACATATTGTGTTCCTGTGTATGTGGTAGTGAGGACTTGAACCAGGGATGCTAGGTAAGCATACTACCACTGCTGGGGGCCAGCCACAACACCAGCAGTGCTCCAGAAGAACAAGGGGATGATAATGGAAGAGACAGAGACCAGGGCAATGATGAATCTCTCTTTATTTCTGCAATATACTTAGCTATAGACACTTTCTATATCTGTCCAGTTCTTGCATCACATTGTTCTAGGACTCAATGTGGCAACAACTGCAGATCATGTGCATCCTTCCTCATTCTAGTTCAACCTTTGTCCACCAAACTCCTACAGGTAAGGCCCCAGGTCCAGAAGCTAAAAGGAACACTCCCTCCTATGAAAATGGCAAGTACTTACAGCCCTGAAGGTTGCAGTCCATGGTTGTGAAGCTTTTGCTCACACCTTGACAGTCCTTGCACCTCTGAGTCTGCAACAAGTCCTCCTTTTTATTTTGTAAATTGAGCAAGTGTCTATCAGCTTGAGCCTAGAAAATGCAGCAGATCATACATCTCAATAAGAATGGAAGAAAAAGGAATACCAAAACAAGAAACAGGAAAATGCCTAAGAAATGGAAAAAGGAGTGCTATTTCCCAGGTTGAATGCCTGCAGATAATGGAGAACTGATGCAGCTAAGTCTGCAGGGTGTGCTACCTATAGGGTGGAGTGACCAATATCAGATTTCTGACCCTGTAGCTGCCTAATGTCTAACCTTAACTTATCAAAGGAGGGCTGGGAAGGTGGCTCAGTGTGGCTCAGTGGTAGAACCCTTGCCTTGCATGCATGAGGTCCTGAGTTCGATTCCTCGGCACCACATAAGCAAAAAGAAAAAAGCAAGAATGGCACTGTCGTTCAAGTGGTAGCCCGCTAGCCTTGCAGCGCCCAGGCCCAGAGTTCAGGCCCTATGACCAGATCCTCCCCCCCAAAATATTATCAAAGGTCCGGATTCCTCAAATATGTCACTTGATATTGGCCCATATCATACTGAGGGATAACACAGACGTACTAACCATTCGCATGTCACATCATTTTTAACTGGGTCTTTAGCACATCTACTTGATTATCAATATACATCATTGCTGTTTCCAAATCATAAAACATATCACAATCTTATCCAAGCCCACCTGCATCCCAGGGCACCAGAAACAGGTTCACAGCAGAAGCAGTAGCACTAGCAAGAACATTTAGGGTAGCAAAAATGCTGGCAACCAATATTCCAGAAAATCTGCAGCAATGGCTAAGAGCCTATAAACCTCAATAGAAAACAGAGACCCAAATTTATCATACCATAATGGTTATATCAACTGAACAAGCAACATAAGTTAAGGTGATTGCATAGTAATCTCAGAGTATTTATGCAGTTAGTGAGAACACAATTGCTCCTGCTAGAGGCATCAAAAACTACCCCAGCCTTGAAAACCATACCTAGCTTTACTATCAGCATGTATGGATACATAACACAACATTGCACAGTAACTGATACAAAACCATGAAACAGGACACGTCTCTGATACAGAGGTATGGGATAGAGAGAGGCATTAGTCCAAAGGCCTCAGCAGCAGCCAGTTGCAGATGTCAGGGTGAGCTTGTCAAAACATGCTGACAAACATGGGGGCCAGCAAGGTACCACTGATCACGTCACTCCTTGAGCCCAGTTATGCAGTGCATACTGGGAGACTTCCACCAGTACAACAGTAGACAAGATGTGAAATCCACAGGCTCTCCATAATCCACATGCCCTACATGGGGGTGGATCATCACAACCACAGGAATCTCCAGGCCTAGTGGAACCCATGAGGGGTGCACCACATCTCCTGCTGAAGGAATTCTAGAAGTGTTATGCATGAGCTCCATGTTTTCCATTCGTTCACCTTTTCCTCCAGAGAACGTCAGAACCATAATCTATCCCTGAATACCGTACTATACTTGTACCTTCTACCTCAGCATCTGGAACAGTCAATCATTGAGATGAATGAAGGAAGAGGATATAATATTTGTATAACAAATAATGAGACTTACTCTGTGAACATTGAACAATTCAAAAATAATGTAGGAAGTAAATTCTATTTCTACTAGTACAATGAACATAATACTTCGAAATGAATGTTTGAAAAATGTACCCTTGAACAATGAAAACTATGTGACACAGCTAGTCTAGGAAGCACCCATTTATACCGGATCCTTATCTCCTTGCCTCTCAGAAACTTACTTTTAACTTTTACAGAAAGAAAGAATTATTTTTCCTTCATATTTTATAGTTGCTCCAAAGTTGATGTCTATACATCCAAATGTGCCTCATGATCTCCATTTTCATGAGGAATAGCTCAGGTCCACTAAAAGAGGCATGGAGAACCTATGCACTGGAGGACTGAATATCAGCCATGAATATTTCCTACACAATCCTTCCCAATCATGATGTGGGGAAAGGATCATCAACAGTCACAACAAATACTTAAGAGAAAAGCTTGGGATGTCTGATATGAGGGACAGACGCAAAAGGTTTATTCCACAGTGTAATGGATACAGTTGGGAAAACAAGTCTGAGGACCCGCAGGTGGCAGAAACTTCTAGGATCAGAGAACAGTTAGAAAATCAAAACAACAGGATATGCAAAACAGAAAACTAAAAATAGACTGGTTTGGATCAAGTTATCAAGCTTCACATGAACATAGACCTACCCTGAACTCTATCTCCACCCACATTCACCCTGATCACCCTAGACAACCATTTTTGAAAGAGTCTTGGAGGAGGAGTACCATTTTCTAAGAAACCCCTGGGAGGAAACTTTTCACTAGTTTCCTGAAGCAATTAAGAAAAGAAAGGCAAGTAGAGCACAGCAAATGCTCACAGACAGTGCCCATGCTCTGAGTTCAAGCCACAGGACCAAAGACAAAAGGAGGGAAAAAATATTAAAGGAAAGGCAAATTTCATATGCAAATAACCAAAAACTCCTTAAAATTTCATACAGGGAATTTGGGAGTTTCTGGAAAAATAATGGGTAGAGTTTGACCAATCTATTTAATTCTAAGATTATAAAGTATGTCTACCTTAAAATTCTGCTATTTTATTCATATATATATGTATGTATATGTATATATTTAATGTACATATATGTTAGAGAAGGGGAAAATGATCCCAGAATCAATCAGCTAGGTGTATGTAAATACCTGATCTTGTGGCTTGAACTCTGGGCCTGAGCACTATCCGTGAGCTGTTCAACTCAAGGTGAGCTCTACACCACCTGAACCACAAGGCCACTTCCGTATTTTTGGTGGTTAATTGGAGAGAAAGCTCATGAATGTTCTTGCCCAAGTTGGCTTTGGACCAGCATCCTCAGATCTCAGCATCCTTAGTACATAGGATTACAGGCATGAGCCACTGGCACCCAGCTGCAAATATCTTTTTAAAGTGAGAGGGGAGATATTCAAATTTTTAAGGCAAAACAGTGACCTAATTTATATTCAGAGGAACATACTTTTGAACAAAAACAAAATCAATAACCATGGAGTCTCATAACCTCAATTACATTAATAAAACTAAGAATTAAAAAGCCAAATTATCTAATGATCCTAATACATTTCTTTTTTTTGGTTGATCTCACAATGTTTCAGGAGGTAAACTGATTTTTCAAGAAGAAACTCACCTTAGTTCCTGCAGCTGGGAGAGAAAGGTCCCCATGCATCCATGCACACTTAGGACCAAGTGTCTGGTGCCAGTCCAAACGCTGTAACAAGCCCACTTCCTCTAGTTGAATGCATTGTGTTATGGGAATTGTAGTTTCTATTGAGGCACAGATCCTTTGAAAAAATGGAGGGCTGCCGGGGTAAGGCCCTTGAACCTACTTTGCCACTGTTGGTGTTTTTACTTTGTAAATTCAAGTTTCTTTCCTTTTGCCTTGCTGCTGGAAGTGCTCTGAAGTACAGCTTTGCATTCTATAGTCAGAGCCAAGAGGAAGAAGCCCAGTGTCTCTTCTTCAGAGGAACTTGGGAGCTGTAACTTGAAGCAATCTGAGTCGCCAGCCAAAGTCTGCCCTTACCATCTTTCACCAGTCTGAGGTTGAGGATATTTTTTGGCCTAATGGAATTGTGCTGCCATTAGCACTTGTTCCTGCAGGTGCAAGAAACTGGCTGAGAATCCTCTGGTTCTCTAGACAAGGAGAGTCTAGAGACTGAACCTAGAGATTCTGGCACTCACCCATGTGGCTTTATCAACTTGGTTTTTGTGCTTTGAAGCCAATGAATGGTAAACATTCCTTCTATATGTCTTATATAAACATAGTGATCTTCTTTTCACCCTCTGCACTTACTATGGTGTTTGAAACTTTCAAAATGCGCCTGGCACAGATATACTCCAATTATTGTGTCCTTTCTTGACAAATTACAATGTCTCCATTAATATAATTAGTCTATTTTACATCACTTAAAATGAGAGAGACTGGCTGGGCAGGTGGTTCAGTGGTAGAGTTCTTGCTTTGCATGAATGAGACCCTGAGTATGATTCCTCAGAACCACAGAAGCAGGAAAAGCTGGCAGTGCACTGTGGCTCAAGTAGTAGAGTGCTAGCTTTGAGTTTAGGAGCTTAGGAACAGTTCCCAGGCTCAGAGTTCAGGACCCACAACCAACAAGAAAGGAGAGAGAGAGAGAGACTTCCTATCTATGTATTCCAATTTAATTGTTAAAATATAATTTGAATACAATACAATGACCTTGATATATGTGTGCTTGTCCTGATACTTGAACTCAAGGTCTGGAAAATGACCATGAAATTATTTGGTTCAATTATAATGTTGTACCACTTAAGCCACACCTCCCCTTCCAGCTACTTTGGCTATTTTATTGGAGATAAGTCTCTCAGACATTCTTTTACCAATGGCTTCATTTTGTGATCCTTGTAGGGATCCATCATGTGCATCCCAGGGGACCACAAGCAGGCACAGGAGAAAGATTATTATAAGGTTTACTAGAAGGACCATATTTCCCAGGAGAGGGAGCACATGCATGTGTCTGTCTTCAGGTAGCCACAGGAGCAGGGGGCAGGAAGTTAGGTAGGTGCAAGCTCAGCTAGGTGTCGGTAGAGGGAGGGAGTGGTCAGCAGTATGGAGGGAACTCTTGGTCTGGGAGGAGCTCAAGTCATGGTGGAGCTGAAGAGCAAAGGTGGGGATAATATTAACTTTCCTCAGATCTCAGTCTTCTGAGAAGCTAAGATTACAGCCATTAGACATGAGAGCCCAGTTACAATGTCCTCTTTTAAATTCAGGTTATATTCTAATAAAATAAGATGAAATAGAAAACTTGACAATTTTAAGGCAGATTGTTCAGTCACTAATGTGGATGAGGACAGTCCAAATCCCCAAACACACAAAAATATCCCACTTTGAAATGTGTAACACTCCTCATCTTAAGTATTGTGAATGTGAACATTTAGGCTACAATAAATACGTTTTAAGTTTTCTCTTTTTTTTTGGGGGGGGGTTCTAGTCGTGGGGCCTGAACTCTGGGCCTGGGCGCTGTCCCTCAGTTCTTCAGCTCAAGTCTAGCCCTCTACCACTTGAGCCATAGTGCCATTTCTGGCTTTTTCTTTTTGCTTATGTGGTGCTGAGGAGTGCAACCCAGGGCCTCTGGCATGCAAGACAAGCATCTACCACTGAGCCACCTTCCCAGCTGCACTTTAATTTTTCAAAGAAAGAAAATATTCTTATGATATAGAAAACGCCAGTACTAATGTGCAAACACTTCTTTTAAAAGATTCTTATTGTGTTTCCTATCAAAAACAACCTCACTGAAGTAAACAGAATAAAATTTTACTTTTTGTAAATGTCACTGTAAAGTTCATGTATTTTATATTAACAATTACCATTGTGGGTAAATGGGAGAGGAAAAAAAAAACAGAACGCTGGATAAAAGAATTTCCTGTGTCATCAACCAACAAGTATAAGCAAAAGCACATCCCTATATAATTTGTTTCATTTACATTTTATGGATCTACATTTTGGTGTGTATTTTCTGTTAATATTGTTTAGTAACACATAAGTTTAGTCTTCTGTGGATTTGTCATTACTGGATACTTTAATGTTCTACTTGATTCAGGAATGTTTCTTCTCCCAAAAGAAGGCTTTATGCTTTTCCAGCCCACCTATCATGTTCTGAGCAGGAACTTCTAGGGTAAAATCACACAGGTTCTTTCTGACTCTCATTTGGCTTCTCTCCAAGCCATGGTTCCAGAATCTTTATTCATTGTCAACAGCAAGAAAGAATGGCAGGTTCTCTGATGAGATTCTTTTACTTCTCACTGTTTGACATTCCATTTTATGAATCTAAGTGTTTACAAGATTGAAGAACATTAAAAAAAAGATTCAGCTTCAGGAACATGTTTATAAAAAAGCTAAAGATGGCTTGGAGATTTAGCAGATTATCAAAACTTGCCTTCTAAGTTAAGAGCAGCTTTGCTTTAGTTTGTTTCTCATTTTTTAATGTGAGGACAAAGTGGTCCCACTTGTTATGTGATTCAATGACACCTAGGAGGTAACTTCTCATGGAAGGTAAAGATTGGCTAGAAACTGGTCAGACATCACATCCTCATACACATTAGACTATCCTAATGAAGTTTTACTGGATTTGCTGAAATGGTGTGTTCAAACATAACTTTGATTGTTGTACAGGACTGAGTGTGTTATAAGTACTTCAATTGTCTCTGTAAATACTCTAGAACTGCTTTGTGGTATTTGTCTTTCTTGAAACTTAGGCTGTATTTTTGATGGTATTTATAGAAATCTCTGTTTTTCTCTAAGGTATGTACAAGTGTAGAAGTGCTGGACCATATTTCTATGTAATTCTATATTAAGTTCTTTTTAGGACACTTTGTGCCATCTTTGATACTTTTACATACTTGAGAGAAATGCACCAAGGTTCACATTGTTGTCACAACTTTCCTAGCTTTTGTTGGAGTTTGGATGGATTTTTGGTGTTTTTTTTTTAAACTATGGCCATACTAACATGTGTAAAATAGTTATTTTATTGTAATTTTGATTTGAATTATTATCATGATGATTGATTCTACTTTTATATTTTAATCAGCTATTTGTGTATGTCCTTTTTGGAAAAGTCTCTTCAATCTTTTTCCTATTTTAAAATTAGATTTTGTTGTGTGGGGGTTACTTGTAGGATTTTCTTTATATTTTCTCATTCAGATTTGTTAGAAATCTATTTAAAGACATATGTAAATATTTTCTCCTACCATGCTTTTGCTTCTTCATTGATAGTTCTTTTCTTTATACAAGATTATGATTATGTGCACTTAATATTGTTTGTTTTTTTTCTTTTTTGGTTTTGTATTTATTTTTTAATTTTTACTTATTATTTATTTTCTTGGCTTTGTTTTGTTTTGTTTTGTTTTTGGTCAGTTCTGGGGCCTGAACTCTGGGCCTGGGTGCTATCCCTCAGCTATTCAGCTCAAGGCTAGCACTCTACCACTTAAGCCACAGCACCCACTTCCAACTTTTTCTGCTTATGTGGTGCTGAGTAATGGAACCCAGGGCCTGATGCATTCGAGGCAAGCACTCTACCATTGAGCCACCTTCCTAGCCCTTATTCATTAATTTATTTATTGTCAGTCATGTGGCTTGAAGTCTGGGTCTGAGCTTGTGCCTCAGCCCATCAGTTCAAGCCTAGCACTCTACCACTTGGGCCACTGCACCACTTCTGGCTTTCTGGTGCTTCATTGGAGATAAGATTTCACAGGTTTTCCTGCCCAGGCTGGCTTTGAACCATGGTCCTCAGATCTGACTCTCCTGAGTAGTTAGGATTCCAGGTGTGAGCCCCCAGAGCCTGGCACTTGTTTGTTTGCCTCTTTGTTGCATGAGTCACTTTTGGTGTCTTATTTAAGATTTACTGTCAAATCTAATGCCAGAAGGCTTTCTTCCTCTCCTGTCTTCTCCTCCTCCTTTCCCTTTTCCTCTTTTTCCCTTCTCTCCACTACTCTCTTGGTCTCCTCTTCTTCCACCTTTTCCCTGACTTTTGGCTTCCCTTCTCTCTCTCCTCCACTCATTTTCTTTTCTCTTTATGTCTGAGATGAAGACTTGCCAGTTTTCACAACAATTAGTTTTCTAATTTAGAAACACATGTAATACACATAACTCAGACTCCACCATAGGTTTCTAGAGGTACTATTGGAGCTTGAACTCCAGGTCTCACAGTCAGTCAGCTTCACTCACTGTTGGCACTATCACTTGAGTCTCACCTCTAACCTGTTCATTAGCTGCTTAATTTGAGTTGTCTATCTAAGCTGGCTTCCAGACCTCAGTTTCCTCCTTAATAGTTAGGGTTAAATGACAGTCTTGATCCAGAAGTGCTTGTCTTGTTTTTTCTTACCTCAACATTTAACATTAACACTTAATTGAATACTACAATGAAACAGATTATTGTTATTGGTTTATGTAGAATTAATTAATAAACTGAAATAGTTTATCTTTCCATTTAAGTGTTGCATTATATGTCTAATAATTGAAACTGTTCTTCTAACTATGGTAGATTTTGATCACCAAGCAAATGGTTTATGCTGGAGGTATTATTTTATTATTAATGTAATTTAATGTTATTATGGAGGTAATGCATACAGAGATTAATACTTTTATTTTTATACAGTGTCTTCCATTCCTTCACTCTCTCCCAATCCCTCCCTCCTATCTCTACTCTTGAGTTGTATACTATATTTTCATCTGCCTATATCCCTCAAATTCTGTGGCTCTGCCACACCCTCCAGAAGATATACATGTGAATACACCATACATAATTGAAAGCACTTGTATTATTTCACAACTGAATTAAGAGTGTGGCTCCCTTTAATATTCTATAAATCATAGTGATAGCATACATTTGTTACAGATCCATTCTAGTTTCCATCTGTTTGTTTGACTGATAGATCATTAGAAACATATTGTTGGATTTTATTGTGTTTATAACATAGATTTCTTTCTCATACTGATTTCTGAAGAGCTAAAGTAACTCTATTTTAAGATCAAGCCCCTTGAGCTGTGCTGCCCTCCGAGTAACCACGAAAGAGAGCTGTGCTGCCAAAGGAAAAAATAGTTCTCAGAAAAACCGCAGATTGCTACCAACCCTGCCCAACCTTAAGGAACAGAACAGTTGCCCAGGTATTCCATCAGAAAAAGGGAAGTACAGTCAGGGTGTACTTAAACCCCCTGAACTTATGAACTTGCTTGTGTGGAAACCCCCCTGAACTTGCTTGTGTGGAAACACCCTGAACTTGTGAACTTGTTTAATACTATAAAAGTTGTACTAATTTTGTGCTCAGGGCCTCTGAGCATTACCAGTTACTGAGTGCACGGAGGACCAAGCTCAAGCTTGCAATAAACGACTCTTTGCTGTTTGCATTGATCATGGTCTCTGGTGGTCTGTAAGGGGGCATCTGAAACCAGGTACTTCAAATTTCTAGACAATTTGTCTTCAGATCTATTCTCAGTGTGTCTCTCTTGGTAAATATAACAGCATAGTTCTTTATAAACAGCACTTAGATAAAGATAATGCCTTCCACATGTGTGTGTGTGATGACCGTTTATCTGGTTGTTCAGTCATTAAGAGGAGTATTAGATGCCAGGCCCCGGTAGCTCACGCCTGTAATCCTAGCTACTCAGGAGGCTGAGATATGAGGATCACAGTTCAAAGCCAGCACGGGCAAGAATGTCCATGAGACTCTTATCTCCAATAAAGCACTAGAAAACCGGAAGTGGCAGTGTGGCTCAAGTGGTAGAGCACTCACCTTGATATCAAGAGTTGAGGGATACATGTTCCTGGATTGGAAAGATTAACATTGTGAAAATGGCAATACTTCCCAAGGCTATCTACAAATTCAACGCAATACCTATCAAAATTCCAACCACATTCTTCAAGGAAATAGAAGAGGCAATCCAAAAATTCATATGGAACAATAAAAGACCCCGAATAGAAAAAACGCTCCTCAACAGAAAGAACACTGCTGGAGGAATATCAATACCAAATTTCAAACTCTACTATAAAGCCATAGTAATCAAAACAGCTTGGTATTGGCATAAGAACAGACCTCAGGACCAATGGAATAGAATTGAAAACCCAGAAATGAACCTACAGACCTATAGCCATTTAATCTTCGATAAGGGATCTAAAACAATAGAATGGAAGAAAAACAACCTCTTCAGTAAATGGTGCTGGCAAAATTGGTTAACTACTTGTAGAAAACTAAAGCTAGATCCTTATATATCACCCTGCACCAGAATCAACTCCAAATGGATCAAAGACTGTGAACTCAAAGCACACACTCTGAAAACATTACAGGATGGAATAGGAGAAACCCTAGGTCTCCTTGGCTTAGGACGAAATTTTCTGAATAGAGACCCGGAAACACAACAAATCAAAGAAAGGTTGGACAAATGGGATTGCATAAAGTTGCAGAGCTTCTGCAGGGCAAATGACATAGCTAGCAAGATCAATAGAAAGCCCACGGATTGGGAGAAGATCTTTACTAGCCATACAACGGACAAGGGTCTCATATCTAAAATATACTTAGAACTCAAAAAATTAAACCCCCCAACAACAAATCCTCAAAGAAACAACTGTCCAATAAACAAGTGGGCGAAAGACTTAAAGAGAAACTTCTCTGAAGAAGAAAGAAGGATGGCCAATAGACACATGAAGAAATGTTCAACATCCCTAGCCATAAAAGAAATGCAAATCAAAACAACATTGAGATATCACCTCACTCCAGTTAGAACAGCAAAAATCAAGAACTCTAACAACAACAGATGCTGGAGGGGATGTGGACAGAAAGGAACCTTACTTCATTGTTGGTGGGAATGTAGACTTGTTCAACCACTTTGGAAAGCAGTATGGAGGTTCCTCAAAAGACTTCACATAGAACTCCCCTATGACCCAGCAATCCCACTTTTGGGCATTTACCCAAATGTTTACAAACAAGACCACACTAAAGCTACTAGCACAACTATGTTTATTGCAGCATTATTTACCATAGCTAAGATATGAACCAACCCAGATGCCCCTCAGTAGATGAATGGATCAAGAAAATGTGGCATATATACACAATGGAATTCTATGCCTCCATCAGAAAGAATGACATTGCCCCATTTGTTAGGAAATGGAAAAACTTGGAAAAAATTATATTAAGTGAAGTAAGCCAGGCCCAAAGAAACATAGGTCCCATGGTTTCCCTTATTTGTAATATCTAGTATATGTATGAGTCAAGCGGAAAAGGTCAGATAATGTGATGTCAGGAAAATGAACCCTTAGATATGTATTTTAATGTTTTTTTTCTTTCATGCATGTGTTTCTAACGCATTCATAAGATTGTCTCTTTGTTGCTTTGTATGTCCCTCCCCCACAGTATAACCCCTGCTTTCACTATATTTGATGTCAGTATAACTTGTGGAGTAGATGGGGAAAAACCAGTTGTTTAAGGATACAGGTGGACCTGTTGCAACAATGAGAAGTACAAGTTGTCATGTCCAAAACGAGCTTTACAACGTCGGTTGGGGGGGGGGGTTGGGGGAAGGGGGGAAGGAGAAGGATTGGGATTGGGGGGGAGGGGGGAGGCTGGGAAGGGATGTGAAGGGTAAACAAAGGAGGAGGCTGCAATGCTTGGTAAGAAATGTACGCATTATCCTGCCCATGTAATTGTAACTCCTCTGTACAGTATGTTCACAAATAAAATAAAATTAAATTAAAAAAAAAAAGAGTTGAGGGATAGCATGCAAACCCTGAGTACAAGCCCCATGACCAACAAAAAAAAAAGAGGAGTATTAATTCTACAATCATAATTATAGATTAAAGAAATTAACATTCTTTGGCCTTTTAACCATACCTTTGTACACTACTTTTCAGAATAAAATTTTTATTATATAGATTGATGATATACCTGTTATTATCAATGCTCTGTATCTGTGGTAACGCAATTTGTGCTGATGTTTATTTCCTCTCATATTATCAGTATTTTACTTTTCATTATTGCTTTTTGCTTCAGGTATCATTATTGATTTATTTTGATTTCTTAATAATTAATGTATATTTCTTTGGATGGCTTATTGAGTTTTTTGAGTATATTTTCTTCAGTTTAAATCAGAAATTACCTGATATATTTAGTATTTTTAGATTATAATATAAATATGATTTCATTTTAGTAATTACTTTGCTATTTATTATGTTTGCTATTTATTATGTCTCATCTGATTCTTCTTTCTTAGTTTGCTTTCATGTAACCTACAGACAGCATTCTATACAGTGCAAATCACCTGTAATATAATTTCAGGCAATCTTCTATACACTGAAAATCACCTCTGATGCCTATTACATTTTAAATCCTACTAAATAGTTGTTATACTGCATGGTTCATGATAATGCCAGTTTTTTCAAAGGCTCCATGTTTACTATAGGTGCCATACTTTGTCAAGTATTTTGGTTCTATGGTTTGTTGAATCTGTGAAACAAACAAATATGTAAGGCCTAATATACTCCTTTGAAAATGCTACTAGAGGGGCTGGGAAGGTGACTCAGTGGTAGAGTGCTTGCCTTTCATGCATGAGGCCCTGGGTTCGATTGCTCAGCACCACATAAACAGAACAAGCTGGAAGTGGTGCTGTGGCTCAAGTGGTAGAGCACTAGCCTTGAGCTGAAGAGATAAGGGACAGAGCCCAGGCCCAAAGATCAAGCCCCGTGACTGATGAAAGCAAAAAGAAAAAAAAATGCTCTTATACAGTAGCTGTAACCTAATCTTGTAGTTTGAATGTTTTCTTTAATAAAGAAGTAACCCCAAGTAAATCGTTTAAATAGGGATGCAGGTGGACCCATTGCAACAATGAGATATACAAGTCGTTATGTCGAAAAACAACCTTTACAACTTTGGTGGCGGGGGAGGATTGGGTAGGAGGGTCGGGGGAATGGGCAGTGATGGGAAGGGGAAACTAAGGAGGAGGCTACAATGCTTGATAAGAAATGCTCATTATCTTGCCCATGTAATTGTAACCCCTCTGTACAGTATTTTCACAATAAAAAATAAATAAAATCTAAAAAAAAAAAGAAGTTACTACAAATTTTGTGTACAGAATAAAGACCATCCTTAGGATGAAGCACAGAACTTCTAAATATGTAAAACATGCATCATAATTGTTGCTATACTATAGAACTGCAAGAAAGTAAATTTTCCAAACAGTCTGATTTTCTTATAGTAGACATAGGTAGTTAAGTTACTGGAGGTACTGCATTGCATTATTACTAGGTACTCTAAGAGTTTACAATATTCTCACAATACTAGCCTATGACATTATATAATATAGTTACTTTTCAATGGAATAATCCCATTGAAAATCTGAATCAATTACACTTTTTAATTTTTTGTTGGTATTCTTTGAACATTGGTCCTCATATTTGCCAGGCAAGTACAGTACTAATTAATGCATATTACTAATCCACATATTTTGTTTTGATTATACCTATTTATATAGTGAATCTTCATGCTTTATGAATCATGAATATTGTGCTGTGTTTTCCCTTCACAAATCATTTTAGACAGATTACATTAAATATATATACATTCCTTTATATTATATATTCCTTTATATTATATCTATAAATTCCTTTATATTACCTACACATTTATAATTTTCATGTGTAGTTTCATGTTGACATCTTTCTTATTGTCTTGAAGCAGGATAAATTTCTTGTAACAGTTTTAGAGGGAGATGTGTTATTAATTAATTACCTTTCCTGAAAATACCCATAATCTGCATTTTTAGAAGTGTGAATTGACTAAGAAAGAAAAACTTAAACACAGAAAAATATTATTTTCCATCATAAAATATCATTATTACTTTCATAATACCTTAGAGAGAAAGGCATATAATTCTCATAAATCAATTCCTACTTTGCTATTTTAAAATCTTAAATTTAAAAACATAATGTGTTGTCTTTATAATGAAGAGTTTTTGGATATCAATTAAGTTTTTGTATTTTTTTTCCTATGAATCATTTTAGAGGTGCAAAAAAATAGATGCTGTGATTAAGTCTTTCCAGGATAAATCTCTGTGTGAAATAGTCACAACTACTGATACAGTTGAGGGAAGAGTGTGATTAGGAACAACTTTTATTTTGAGCTCAAAATATAAGGCAGAGCTGACTAGGACTAATGGGAACCCTGAAGGATGAGGACTAAGGATTTCAATGAACCTGATGAGATGCATGCCCAGGGTGTCTACTGAAGTTGAAGAACCCCACAGATATTTTGAGCATTTTTATCCAAAATTATGAGAATCCAAATGAGCTGCAACATTTGAATATAGTAGAGAACGGAAGGTAGTACAATAAGAGACCATATTCTTTAGACAGTATTGGAGGACACTCCAGTAAACATAATGAATATAGAGAAGAGTGTGATAATTCTACTCTCCTTCCCCAAGAAATATTTCAGGGAGGGAGGAAAACACCTGAATGTACTGTATGTGCAAAATCATTCCACTTAAGACCTACAGTAGGTCTGGGAAGGTGGCTCAGTGGTAGAGTGCTTGCCTTGCATGCCTGAGGCCCTGGGTTTAATTCCTCAGCACCACATTAGCAAAAAGAAAAAAGCCAGAAATGTCACTATGGCTCAAGTGGTAGAGCGCTAGCCTTGAGCTGAAGAGCTGAGGGACAGCACCCAGGCCTAGAGTTCAGGCCCCCATGACTGGAGCCAAAAAAAAAATACCTACAGTCAGTTCACATAAAAAAATTTACACAGGAGAGAATCTTTATATTTGTACTGGATTTGCAAAATCTTTCAATAAGGACATACACCTAACAAAACCTCAGAGGATGTATCCACAGGAGAAGCTTGATGAGCATCAGCAGTGTCCAAAATCTATGTCTGAGAAAACAGAACTGATTTTCCCTCCACAAGAGCCCACAGTAGAGAAACCCTATAAATATGAGGAATGTAAGAAAATTTCGATGTACAAGTCAGTTCTCAGCACGCACCACAGAATTCACACAGAAGAGAAACCTTATTTTTTATTTTATTTTATTTTTATTTATTTGTTTTTTTGGGTCTGGTTGTGGGGCCTAACTCTGGGCCTGGGCGCTGTCCCTCAGCTCTTAAGCTCAAGGCTAGTGCTCTACCACTTGAGCCAAAGTGCCACTTCCGGCTTTTTTCTTTTTGCTTATGTGGTGCAGAGGAATCGAACCCAGGGCCTCATGCATTCAAGGCAAGCGCTCTACCACTGAGCCACGTTCCCAGCCCGAAACCTTATGAATGCAAGAAATGTAGAACTCACTTTGCATCAGAGAGCACACAGGAGACCAAAATTATGAATGTAACAAATGTGGAAAGTCTTTCCAAAATTAAGTCAAACCTTCATGTTCATTAGAGAATGAACATACGACTATCAGGAAAGTAGAAAGTCTTTCAACTGGAAGGTACAACTTGCATTTCATCAGAGAACACATAGAGGAGAGAAACCTTATGATTGCAACAAATGTGGAAAATCCTTCAAGCAGAGGTCACAGCTTTGCAGCCATAATAGAATTCACACAGGTGAGAAACCCTATGAATGTAACAAATGTTGAAAGTACTCCTGGAATTCAGATTGCAACACACATAAGAGAAATCACACAGGAGAGAAGCCTTATGAATGTCACAAATGTGGAAGTCCCTTCAGATTGAAATGAAAGCTTACTTTGCATCAGAGAACACACCCATGATAGAAACCTTATGCATGTTAAGAAATGGGTAAGTCCTTCACCCTGAATTCACACATCCATTCACCTATGAGGATTCACACACCTGAGAAACCTTAAGAATGTAATAAATGTGGGAAATCTCACCTGGAAGATAACTCATTTTGCATCAGAGAAACCAAACAGGTTACAACAAGTCTTACAGCTTGAACTTAGAGACTAGGCACTTTACAATTTTTAATTGGGCTTGGGTCTTGAACTCTGGGCATAGGCACTGGCCATGAGCTCTTCAGCTCAACGCTTCTGCTCTACCAGTTGAGGAGCCTCACCACTTCTGGTTTTCTGAGTTGTTTATTGCAGATAAGAGTCTCCTAATCTTTTCTTGCCCAGTCTTGCTATGAACCATGATCCTCAGATCTCAGTCTGCAGAGAAGGTAGGATTAGAGGCCTGAGACACTAGTGCCTAGCAACACTTTCCTGAATCATTTATTCTCAAGGCTAACAATGCTCTAGCACTTGAACCATAGCTACACTTGCACTTTCTTGTGATAAAGACAAGAGTCATAAGCATTTGGTTTTGGATTAGTAACCAAAAGGACTTCAGTGCTTACTTTATATTTAATTAATCACTAGTGATGAGCCTCTTATGATTGATTCACTCAGCCCATTTTTTTGTTCTGCTGAGTGAGTTATAATGAAACACTAGTGTCCCTGATGTGTTTTCTCACTTTCCTAGAGGGTGAAAGTGAGTTCTCAGGAGGATGAACACCTCCCTTCCACCACTACTATTCCTTTCTCCAGCTCCCTTTTGATAGTTGTACCAAAACACAATTAAGACATAGTAGCAGTAAAAAAAAATGTAATGTAAAATATTGGAAATATGTTAAAAATGAAGTGCAGAAGCTAGCTAGAAGATGGTTACAGGAATCCATAAATTGAGAGACACAAACAGATAGAAGTAGGATTGTTCTTAGATATTCGATAGGTAAAATACAGGTAAAAAGTGATCCTCATCATTTTGTATTCCACAAATAGGTAAATACAGTATTTTGAAGTATAACTGGATGTTGATCCATCATGTCTACAATCCTAGCTACTCTTGAGGCTGAGCTCTGAGGATCACAGTTCAAAGCCAGCTTGGGCAGGGAAGTCTGTGAGACACATATCTCAATTAATCACCAGACAAGCAGAAATGGTGCTGTGGCTTAAGTGGTAGAGTGCTCACCTTGAACGGAAGAGCACTGGGACCACTTAGGACCTATAGTTCAAGCTCAGGACCAGCACAAAAACAAACAAAAAATTCATTACTAAATACCACAAATAACATAGTACATGTAATAATATTTAAAGGTGCTGGACACAAGTGTCTCATGGTGGTAAACCTGAGATCTGAGGATTGAGCTTTCATCCAGCCCTTTCAGAAAAGTCAATGAAACTCTTATCTACAATTAATCACCTAAAAATACAGGAGTAGAAAGAGTGAAAGAGCCTTAAGATAAAATGGTCAGAGATACCACCCAGACAATGAGATCAATACCTAATATTGGTACTTTTAATATGATATATGGAAATAAATGCCAGTTTTAATAAGTGGGTGGAATTGTACAAAAATGCATACTGGCTCATGTGATTTTCACCCATATATATATAAATATAAATATATAGATATAGATAGATAGATAGATAGATAGATAGATAGATACATGTGTGTGTGTGTGTGTGTGTGTGTGTGTATAAAATCTTCAGAAAAAAAAATTTTTTTTTTTTTTGGGTCCGGTCATGGGGCGTGAACTCTGGGCCTGGACGCTGTCCCTCGGCTCTTCAGCTCAAGGCTAGCACTCTACCACTTGAGCCACAGCACCACTTCCGGCTTTTTTTTTTCTTTTTGCTTATGTGGTGCTGAGGAATCGAACCCAGGGCCTTGAGCATGCAAGACAAGTGCTCTACCACTGAGCCACCTTCCCAGCCCTCAGAAAAAATTTTTAAGAATGAAAAAACAACAGAAACATAGAATAACTTCTCCTGTGGATGTAGGTAGCAGTTGGAACAGGGAGGGTGAGCAGACAGGGTAAAGGAGGTGAATATGGTTTTTTTAAAGTGTGTTTGTGTAGGTGTGTGTGTGTGTGTGTGTTATGTTTATCAATGAAACTTGCTGACATTGGTTTTTTTTTTTGTCTTCATTTACTCATTTGTTGTTGTTGATGATGATGTTGTTTGATATTCCTGGGGCTTAAACTCAGGGCTTAAGAACTGTTCCTGAATTTTGTTATGCTGAAGACCTTCACTCTCCCACTTGAGCTACAGCACCACCTCTAGGGGTGTTTGGTGGTTGTTGTTGCTTATTAGATACTGAGAAATCAAACCCAGTGTTCCATGTATGCTAGGCAAGCACTTTATCACTAAGCCATATTGCCAGCCCCAACCACACTATTTTAAGAAAGGGGGCAGGGCTGGGAGTGTGGCTCAGTGTTCCTGTGTTTCCCTTACATTCATGAGGCACTGGTTTTCATTCCTCAGCAGCACATCAGCTGAAAATTCATTGTGACATATCACCAATTAAATGCCAAAAAACTAGAAGTGACATTGTGGCTGGAAGTGGGAGCATGCACTTTAGTGAAAAGCTTAGGGAATATGTCAGGCCCTCCCTGAGTTTAAAGTTCTCACACAACAATTGAAAGAAAAAACAAATGGTCCCAAACAAACAAAAACCTAATTACTTGCTCAATGCCTTTGTTCTTCTATTTTTCTTTGTAGTTGTAACTGAATACTTCATGTCATTCCATTTTCTACTTTCTTCCTTTCACTTTGGGGGACTGAACCTTGGGAATTGCACATGGAAGGTGGATAGTACATACCAACACATTCTTTCTTCTTTTAACATAAAAAGTCAGCTTATAGGACAGGGAAGGTGGCTAAGTGGTACAGTGCTTGCATCACATGAATGAGGAGCTGGGTTCTATACCTCAGGTTCACATACCCAGAAAAAGCCAGAAGTGGTGCTGTGGCTCAAGTGGTAGAGTGCTACCCTTGAGCAAAAGCAGCTCAAGGACAGCACCTGAACCCTGAGATCAAGCCCGAGGACAAGCAAAACAAAAAGTCTGCTCATTGAAATTAGTAAATGCTTCCTCTGCAATAAGTGGCTTTAGTTCACTTCCAATAGTACTGTCTTTCCAGTGATTGCAGGGGACACTCACAGAACAGACCTCATGGCTCTGCTGTCACTTATAAACTAGCTGTTGTACAACAGTAAGCATCAACAGATACACTTCTGCCCTTATTATTTTGAACACAATGGGATTTGTAAGGGTTGGTAAAAATAAGTGAAGGAAACCGTTCCTTTTCACTTATTTGTTGTGATTGTAATGGATCTATCTTGCTGTGCACTCAAGTCCCATATTCTTGTCATTTGAGTTCTCTCAGAACTACTTTTCAATTTGTTTTCTTCTTAGGACACACACAAACACACACACATCCTGAAGAATTTATACGAGTACACCTAACAATTGTTTTACTACGAATGCTTCTTGTCCACAAGCAATTGTATCATCTACATAGGACAAGACTATTACATTAGGCCACTGACTTGTCTTACAGGTCCCTGTGTCCACAGTCAGCCCGGCAAGAAAAATATGAACAACTTGGCCCATGCTGCAGGTGCCATGCTGTGCTGGTGATGGACTGATGGGTAGCACAGGCCCTGCTCTGGGCTTCTCATTCCTGTCTCAAGGGGCTTGCCAGACTGGTCTCTTGCATGAAGACTTTGGCACTGCCCTCCTCTCCTCAGCTGGTTCCTTACCAAACTTTTCTTTTCTGTATCTTCCATTTTGAATTCTAGCCTAGACCATGAGCCCAACCAACTTCCACCACACCAGATAAAGTCTCCACATCAAACTTTTTGTAAGAAATATTTAAGTTAGAATGTTTTGGCTGGGTTTTGCTCAGACTTCACATACAAGTTAGGCAAAAGATGGTTGACTGTGGATGCTCCAGGTAGTCATGTACTCAAAGTACTGAGACTTCTATAACAAGAACTTTGTACAAGGGTGTAAGTGATCCAGAAAACTTAAAGAATAAAATTTAAAAGAAATTCAATATTCATTGATGGAACAGAAAAAAAATGTACACTTAATGTTAAGCTAATTATGGGAGGAAGAATGACCTAGAATTTGAGAATCATAAAGATATAAGTGTTCAAGGTAATGCAAGGGGGTCTTGGGTGGTCCCTGAGGGTCTAGTGAAAATCCTATGATAGCCTTGTTCAGTATCCACTGTGCTCAGTATCCCAGCTTCTGTCCCTTCCAGTCACTCTGAGGTGCATCATTCCAGGTTAACCTGAGGAAGAAAAAAGGTTCACCTAACATCCTGCTCTCTCCTTGGGGTCAAGATTGCTTGGGAACTGGAGGTTCTTGGATAAATACTTAGATCTCTGGAGAGCAGACTCTTCAGGGTCAAGACTTTGGGTCATATTAACTGACACTGATGATGATAACACAATTTTATCTAACATAAATATGATTTTATTTGTACACTTTATCCAGTAACATTCAATAGATGGCTGTTGAAAATAATCTAATTTAGAGCTGAAATCTTCATACAAAAGCAGAACTCTTCTAAGGCCTAACTTTGGAAATTACTACAGGATAAAAGTTGTGGTAGGACCCTTGACATTCTGAAAAATTATATAACTTAACCCACTCTTAGTGATTGGGTCTAGGGTGAATATGTACCCAAGTCATGGTTCACCACTTCTCTTCTCAGGACATAGGAGCTTTTAGAATGAGCTGAAACTAAATATCCTGTCACTCACCCCTTGGAGTGGCCTTGAAATAAAATGCAATCAGAAAGGGAAAAACAACAAAAATGCTTAAATACATCTGACAGCTCAGACTGAAAAGAGTATTTCTCCTGCATCTTTGTGCACCTAGCACAAGACCACAGTCTTCTCGTTCAAATATATTGGTATTCTGGGATCTTAATTCATCACTATTTGCCTCCTTCATTTCTTATGATACTGTTTCAAGTATACTGAAATATTTGGCCACATTTTATATGTTGAGATCTTTCATTGAAGGTCTCATTCCACTCCATACAGACATGGACTACATTGTCCTACACAGTAACTTGAACCTCTGCAAGGACCTATGAACTAGTCAGAAACATAAAGGTATATGCACGTCCATTCACATGACAAAAGATACCCAAATATTCATGACAATCTATCATTACCCTGGCTTATAAGACATTTCAATATCAACTTCAATTGAGGGACAATGACTATACCCTATGGAGTACATTAGGCTTACACAGGAATGATAACTTTTCTGCACAAGGAACAAAGAGCCCATTTTAAAAAATATCTTCCCTGGCTTTGGAGTTTTTCTACTCAGGCCTGGGTACTGTCCCTGAGCTTTTTAAATAAATGAACAAAAGTAATGATAGTCTATCAACTTGATTCACAGCACTACTTGTGGGAAATTTGGTGATAATTGGCGCTAACACCTTCACAGCATTTTCTACCTAGTTTGCCTTTCAATTGTTATCCTTAAAACTCATACTCTTGAGCAACTAAGAATTCAGATGTGTAGCACCAGTGCCCTGTTAGATCAGTAGATCTGAACTACTTGATTCAAGCAGGAATCATGGTTTCCACAGAATAGGACATAAAATTTATAACATCATATAGACATATGCAAAAGTCCTTTTGCAATCACTTGGTAAAGGACTGTTTACCTATCATTCTGTAAACCACATCCAAATTCTTCTACTAAGTATTTAGAAGAATGTATTGTTTGCACAGGTCATATTAGTAGTCCTCAGGTTGAATTCAGGGGGAAAATTTGTAAGTCTTCCTTTACTTTCCATGCCAGATGCCCTTTTCTACCACTCAGTTTTCACCTTACACTCTTGCTTCTCTGCCTGGGCATTTCTAGACTAATTTTTATAATTACATGTCACAAGGAGCAAACAAGATAGGCACATATCACCAGATCCACCCTTTTATTGATTAAGATACCATTTTCATGAAGGTTTTGCATAGGATGGCCTACAAATATTACCGTTCTAATTTAGCTTCCTGAGTAGCTAAGATTCCACACTTGAGGGAGTATAACTGGCTAGTTTTTAATTGCTGGTCTTATATTAAGTGAGCAGTAAGTCTCTTAAATTTTGAGCTTAACCAAAAGTATTGGCCAAGTGATAGTAATAAAAATGATTAAAGCAATAATTAAATATGTTATCATCAGACCTATGTTGAATGAATGAGGTATTTTGGTTCCCGCCTTTTAATTTCAGCTATATGACAGGCCTAGGTAGAAGGACTCCACTCTGTGAACCATCCCTTCTCAGAAAGCATCCAGTGTGTAAACATGGGAGAATGAGCTATTTCCAAATGCCTGGTGTATATGCCTCTGTGTGTGTGTGTGTGTGTGTGTGTGTGTGTGTGTGTGTGTGTGTGTGTGTGTGTGTGCAACAAGTAGGAAGGCCAAGGGCACAAGTGCCTCCCAATCCCTCCATTTTTGTACTAGGCCTGTATACACCACCAGAAGGGTGAACAGTGTGAGGGAAGGAGTTAAGCTAGCAACCTAGCTAAATCTGGCAATGTGAAGTCCACTGTCCTTATCTTGTTAATGGAATCATGGCCAGGATTTAAGGATTCTCTTTTAACGATAAAAACAAATACTGAAATTGTGGAAGGCACAGGAAGCCTGAGGTGAAGCACTGAATGAAACCTCTTGTTCCCAGAGAGAGAAGATTTCTTCAGAAAAGCCCACAGGGCTCATGCTTTGATTCCTAGCTTTTATGGAGGCCAAGATGAGAGAATCTCCTTTGAAGCCAGCTCTGGCAGAAAAGACAGTAGAAATATCTCTACTTAACCACCAAAAATCAAGATGTGGCACAAGTGGTAGAGTGATAGTGTTGCTTTAAAAAAAGAGAAAATATCAAGTATGTTAAATCAGTTCCTGAGGTGAAGACCTCATATTGGAATAAAAACATTTGTTCATGAAAGTGTGAAAGTAGAGCTCTTCATGGAAGCAAACAGCTCTGGACTTATCTAGAATGACTGGCTTATATAGGATCTGGAGTCTTGGTCTTGGTTTACTAATTAAGCACTTTCTGATGTAACACAGACATTTTTTCTAAATGCATCCAGGCTACGTTTAAGTACATAACTATACAGAGGGATCTATCTTGGCTCTAGAAATTCTAACTTTAGGTCAAACTTTGTGTTTATGTAAATGAAGACAGTATACTTGTTGTAAGGTGAATTATCCCAGAAGTCACATTTTTTATTGTATAAATGATGTAATTAGGCTCTCGGTAAGTTTAGAACACTACTTTGTAAAAATATGAAACACTTCACGAATGTACGTGTCATCCTTGCACAGGGGCCATGCTAATCTTCTCTGTATCGTTCCAATTTCAACCAATGTGCTGCCAAAGTGAGCACAGAAGCCACATTTTGGAAGACGGAATACTGGAATCTTTATTACACAGGTAGCAGTCTGCAAGCAGCCCATTATAACAAAGGATTGCTGTCGACAAATACACTTAGACAGCTTGGAAACAGGCCAGAAAGGAAAAAAAAAGAATAAAAACAATACCAACAAACCAATACAGCACTGAATTGGGACACCATGATTAACAGAGACAAGCCAGGAGACAGGACACAGGACAGGATCACAGAGACATGTGGCATGGTGTCTGGTGCCACTGATGGTCCAACCTAAATAGGGCCAGAGCAGGGGGCAGGTCCACAGGAAACTCCCAGTCCCAGGCACTGTACTAACAGATTGAGTAACATATCAGCCAAATGCTCACCCCTGCTTCCAGGGATCCAGGCACACACATCATCTGGGAGGCAGGTGATGGATGATGTCATTTCCTTCCCTGATCATGAAGACAAGATGGCAGACCTCACCATCTACCCTGTGGCCAGTATGGCACCAGCCAGGCCTGACCTCCTTACTTAATATTACTGATTTTATTAAATCACTTTATTAAATTTTACAGCCTCTGCATCATTTTCTAAATAGATAAAGAGTATACTTCTTGTAAAAGCCATTTTTTTACTTTTTTTTTGTTGTTGTGAAAATATCAAACCCAAGGGTTACAATTACAGGAGCAAAGTAATGAGTACACTTCCTATCTAGCATTGTTGCCTCCTCCTTTGTTTCCTCTTATCATCCCTGCCCTCCCATCTCCCACACCCCCCACCAAACTTGTAAAATTCATTTTACAACATAACATCTTGTACTTTTCATTGTTGGAATGAGTCCACCTATATCTCTATTTAAACAATTTTTCCCTTCCCCTCCACAAATTATATCAATATCAAATACAGTGAAAACAAGGATTATACCATGGTAGAGACATACAAAGCAACAAAGAAATCATCTTATATATATATATATTAGCAACAATAGGAAGCAAGAAAAAACATTGGTGTCCTTATCTTCAGTTTTATTTCCCCTAACATCAACTTATCTAACCGTTTCTGCTTGTCTCACACATATACCAGTTATTATAAGGGAAACCATGGAACCTATGTTTCTTTGGGCCTGGCTTACTTCACTCAATATAATTTTTTCCAAGTCTTTCCATTTCCTAATAAATGGGGCAATTTCATTCTTACTGATGGAGGCATAGAATTCAATTGTGTGACACATTTTCTTGATCCATTCATCTACTGAGGTGCATCAGGGTTAGTTCCATATATTAGCTATGATAAATAATGTTGCAATAAATGTAGTCATTCTGGTAGCTTTAGGATATTCTTGTTTGTGATCATTTGGGTAAATGCCCAAAAGTGGGATTACTGCATCACAGGAGAGCTCTATGTGTAGTCTTTTGAGGAACTTCTATAAATCTAAAATATACCTGGAATACAAAAAATGAAATCCCCCAACAACACATCCTCAAAGAAACAACTGCCCAATAAATAGGTGGGCTAAAGTCTTAAAGAAAAATTCTCTGAAGAGGAAAGGATGGCCAATAGACACATGAAGAAATGTTCAACATCCCTAGCCATAAAAAAATGCAAATCACAATATTGAAATACCACCTACATTTTGGGGTGTATTTTCTGTTAATATTGTTTAGTAACACTTAAGACTTGACTCTTCTGTGGATTTGTCTTTAGTGGATACTTTAAAGCTCTACTTGATTCAGGAATGTTTCTTCTCCCATAAGAAGGCTTTATGCTTTTCCAGCCCACCTATCATGTTCTGAGCAGGAACTTCTAGGGTAAAATCACACAGGTTCTTTTCTGACTCTCTCATTTGGCTTCTCTCCAAGCCATGGTTCCAGAATCTTTACTCATGGTCAATAGCAAGAAAGAAGAAAGTATCTCTGATGAGATTCTTTTATTTCTCACTCTGTTTGACATTCCATTTTATGAACCTAACTGTGTCCAAGATTGAAGAACAGAAAAAAAAAAAGATTCAGCTTCAGGAACATGTTTCTGAAGAAGCTAAAGATGGCTTGGAGATTTATCTGATTATCAAATCTTGCCTTCTAAGTTAAGTACAGTTTTGCTTTAGTTTGTTTCTCATTTTTTAACGCAAGGACAAAGTTGCCTCACTTTTTATGTGATTCAATGACACCTAGGAGGTAACTTCTCATGGAAGGTAAAGGTTGGCTAGAATCTGGTCAGCCATCACAGCCTCATACATAACATTAGACTATCCTAATGAAGTTTTAATGGATTTGCTGAAATAGTGTGGTCAAACATAACTTTGACTGTTGTATAGGACTGAGTGTGTTATAAGTACTTCAATTAATCTCTGTAAATACTCTTGGACTGCTTTTTGGTATTTGTCTTTCTTGACTCTTAGGCTGTATTTCACGGTAATTATAGAAATCTCTGTTTTTCCCAAAGGTATGTACAAGTGTAGTAGTACTAGATGATATTTCTATGTAATTCTATATTCGGTTCTTTTTAGGACTCATTGTCCCATCTCTGATAGTTTTACATGCCTGAGGGAAATGCACCAAGGCTCACATTGTTGTCACATCTTTCCTAGCTTTTCTTAGACTTTGGAAGGATTTTTGTTGTTTTGTTTAAAACTACGGCCACACTAACATGTATAAAATAGATACTTTATTGTAATTTTGATTTGAATTTGTCTCCTGATTACTGATACTACTTTTACATTTTAATCAGCTATTTGCATATGTCCTTTTTAGAAAAGTCTCTTCAATATTTTTCCCATTTTAAATTAAATTTTTTTGTGGGGGGTTTACTTGTAGGATTTTCTTTATATTTTCTAATTCAGATTTGTTAGGAATCTATTTAAAGACATATGCAAATATTTTCTCCTACCATGCTTTTGCTTCTTCGTTGATAGATCTTTTCAGTATACAAAGTTTTCATTGTATGCACTTAATCTTGTTTTGTTTGGTATTTATTTTTTTTTGTTCACTTATTTATTTACTGTCGCTCATGGGGTTTGAACTCTGGGTGTGAGCTTGTACCTGAGCCCTTCAGTTCAAGGCTAGCACTCTACCACTTGAGCCATGCCTGCACTTCCACTTTCTTTGCTGATAAAAACAAGAGTCATAAGCATTTGGATTTTGATTAGTAACCCCAAAAGGATTTCAGTGCTTACTTTATGCTTAATTAACCACTAGTGATAAGCCACTTGGATTGATTCACTCTTAGCCCATTTTGTAGTTCTGCTGAGTGAGTTATAATGAAACACAGGTGTGCCTGATGTGAAGAATTTGTTTTTTCTCACTTTTCTAGAGGCTGAAACTTAGTTTTCAGGAGGATAAACCTCTCTCTACCACCACTACTATTCCTTGCTCCAGCTCCCTTTTGATCATTGTAACAAAACAAAATTAAGACATGGTAGCAGCACAGAAATGTAATGAAATCATTAGAAATATGTTAAAAAATTGAAGTGCACAAACTAGCTAGAAAATGGTTACAGAAATCCATGGAATGAGACACACAAAGAGACAGAAGTAAGATTGTGCTTAGATATTCGATAGGTCAAATACAGGTAAATAGTGATCCTCATCTTTTTTTTTTTTTTTTTGCAGTCCAGTCATGGTGCGTGAACTCTGGGCCTGGGCGCTGTCCCTCAGCTCTTCAGCTCAAGGCTAGCGCTCTACCACTTGAGCCACAGCACCACTTCTGGCTTTTTTCTTTTTGCTTATGTGGTCCTGAGGAATCGAACCCAGAGCCTCATGCATGCAAGGCAAGCACTCTACCACTGAACCACCTTCCCAGCCCCATTTTGTATTCCATAGATAGGTAAATACATTATTTTGAAGTACAACCAGATGCTGATGGATCACGCCTGCAATTGTAGCTAGTCTGGAGGCTGAGATCTGAAGATCACAGTTCAAAGCCAGCTTGGGCAGTGAAGTCAGTGACACTATTATCCCCAATTAATCACAGGAAAAAAAAAGTGGTGCTGTCGCTCAAGTGGTAGGGTGCTCACCTTGATCTGAAGAGCTCTGGGACAGCTCTGGGACCATTAGTTCAAGCCCAGGACCAGCACAAAAACAAACAAAAGTCCACTACTAAACACCACAAACAACATAGTGCATGTAATACTATTTAAACGTGCTGGACACAAGTTTCTCATGGTGGTAAACCTAGGATCTGAGGATTGAGTTTTCATCCAGTCCTTTCAGAAAAGTCAATGAAACTCTTATCTACAATTAATCACCTAAAAATCTACAAGTAGAAATGGTGATAGAGCCTTAAGGTAAAATGGTACGGGATAGCACCCAGACAATGAGATCAATACCTTACATTGGTACATTTTAATGTGATATAGGGAAATAAACGCCAGGTTTAATAACTGGGTGGAATTGTGCAAAAATGCATACTGGCTTATGCAATTTTCACTCATATATATGTATATATATAATCTTCACAATAATTTTTTATGAATGCACAAACAACAGAAACATAGAATAAGTTCTCCAGTGGATATAGGTAGCAGTTGGAGCAGGGAGGGTGAGCAGACAGGGAAAAAGAGGTGAATATGGTTTAATAAATGTGTATTTGTGTGTGTGTGTGTATCTATGTGTGTGTGTTTGTGTGTTGTGTTTATCAATGAAACTTGCTGACATTGTGTTTCTTGTTTTCATCTACCATTTCATCGTGTTGTTGTTGTTCTTGTTTGACATTCCTGAGGCTAGAACTCAGGGCTTGAGAACTGTCCCTGAATATCATTATGCTGAAGGCTACCACTCTACCATTTGAGTTACAGCACCAGTGCTTCTAAGGGTATTTGGGGGCTGTTGTTGTTTATTAGGTACTGAGATTTCAAACATAGTGCTCCATGCATGCTAGGCAAGCACTTTATCACTAAGCCACAGTGCCAGCCCCAACCACACTGTTTTAAGAAAGGAGGCAGGGCTGGGAGTGTGGCTCAGTGGTGGACTGCTTGCCTTGCATACATGAAGCACTGGTTTCTATGCCTCAGCACCACATCAGCAGAAAATTCATTGTGACTTATCACCAATTAAATGCCAGAAAACTAGAAGTGACATTCTGGCTGGAAGTCGTAGCATGCCAGCCTTTAGTGAAAAGCAGAGGGAATATGCCAGGCCTTCCCTGAGTTTAAACCCCACAGCTAACAACTGAAAGAAAAAAGAAACAATCCCAAACAAAAACCTAATTACTTGCTCATTGCCTTTGTTCTTCTATTTTTTTTTTTTTTGTAGTTGTAACTGAATACTTCTTGTCATTCCATTTTCTACTTTCTTCCTTTCACTTTGGGGGATTGAACTTTGGGACTTGCACATGGAAAGTGGATACTGCCTACCAACCTATTCTTTCTTCTTCCTCTTCTTTTTTTGGGGGGGCGGTCGTGGGGCCTGAACTCTGGGCCTGGGCGTTGTCCCTCAGCTCTTCAGCTCAAAGCTAGCGCTCTACCACTTGAGCCACAGCACCACTTCCGGCTTTTTTCATTTTGCTTATGTGGTGCTGAGGAATCGAACCCAGGGCCTCAGGCATGCAAGGCAAGTGCTCTACCACTGAGCCACCTTCCCAGCCCCTATTCTTTCTTCTTTTAACATAAAAAGTCTGCTTATAGGACAGGGAAGGTAGCTAAGTGGTACAGTGCTTGCATTGCATGAATGAGGAACTGGGTTCTATTCCTCAGGTTCTCATACACAGGAAAAGCCAGAAGTGGTGCTGTGGCTCAAGTGGTAGAGTGCTACCCTTGAGCAAAAGCAGCTCAGGGAAAGCACCTGTATCCTGAGTTCAAACCAAAGGACCAGCAAAACAAAAAGTCTGCTCATTTAAATTAGTCAATGCTTCCCCTGCAATTTAAACAAACTTACAAGTGACATAAGTTCACTTTCAATAGTATTGTCCTCGTTTCCAGAGAGTTCAGGGGCTGCATACAGAAGAGACCCTATGCTTCTGCTGTCACTTATAAACTAGCTGTTGTACAACAGTAAAAATCAACAGAAACATTTCTGCTTTTATTATTTTGAACACAAAAGGATTTGTAAGGGTTGGTAAAAATAAATGAAGGAAACCCTTCCTTTTCACCTATTTGTTGTGATTGTAATGGATCTATTTTGCTGTGCACTCAAGTCCCACACTTGTCAATTGAGTTATCATAGAATTTCTTTTCAATTTCTTTTCTTCTTAGGACACACACATTCACACAGATCCTGAAGAATTTTTACTACTTCATCTAACAATGTTTTACTACCAATTCTTCTAGTCCACAAGCAATTGTCTTATCTACATAGGACAATACTATTACATTAGGCCACTGACTGCTCTGACAGGTCCCTGTGTCAACAGTCAGCCCTGCAGGAAACACGTGTGCACCTTGGCCCATGCTGCAGGTGCCGTGCTGTGCTGGTGGACTGAGGGGTAGCACATACCCTGCTCTGGGCTTCTCACTCCTGTCCCAAGGGGCTTGCCTGGTTGGCCGGTTGCATGAAGACTTTGGCAGAGTCCTCCTGTACTCAGCTGGCTCCTTACCAAACTTTTCTTTCCTGTACCTTCCACTTTGAGTTCTGGCATAGACCATGAGCCCAACCAACTTCCACCACATCAGATGAAGTCTCCACATCAAACCTTTGGTAACAAACATTTAAGTTAGAATGCACATATAAAGTTTTGGCCGGTGTTTTTGGGTCTGGTCAGGGGGCCTGAACTCTGGGCCTGGGCACTGTCCCTCAGCTCTTCAGCTCAAGGCTAGCGCTCTACCACTTGAGCCACAGCACCACTTCCGGCTTTTTTCTTTTTGCTTATGTGGTGCTAAGGAATCGAACCCAGGGCCTCATGCATGCAAGGCAAGTGCTCTACCACTGAGCCACCCACCCAGCCCCAAGGCCAGTTTCTTAATGTTTGTAGTAGTTAAGGTTCAAACCTTGGGCCTCACCCATGTAGAGCACGTGCTTTACTCCTGAGCCACCATCCCCATCTCTAGAGTAGTAGACAGTAAGGTTTTTAATATGGTTGAATAATTTTGTTTGCATTTGTGTGGCCTGCAGGTGAATTCAGGGCTTGAGGGCTTTCTGAGCTTTTTTTCCTCAAGGCTAGTGCTCTAATCCTTGTGCCACAACTCAGCTTCTACCTTGTTTTATAAACTCAGATTTTGTGCTTGTTGAATTTCCTTGCTCAGAGCTCACTACCTCTTATCCCATGTCCACAACTCAGCTTTTTTGGTGGCTAATTGGAGCTAGTCTTGTAGGCTTTTCTGTCTCGGTGGCTCTATTCCTTGATCTTCACATCTCAGTTCATGAATATCTAGACTTAGAGGCAAACACCACCTTTGGCTGTTTCTTTACTTTTATGTCTGTTGCAGCATAAAACAAGATGAAATTTCAAGTGCTCAGTTTTACAAAAATATGTCTACTTCTATGTGGACCAGTATATATATATAAAGAGGATACTAAGCACATTACCTGGCTCACCATTGCTATGAGCATTCTTTACAATAACCTAGCAGTATTTTATCTATGTGCACATGTATGCATGCATGTTTGAATGTGTGGATATATACAAACATCCACATATGCACACAAACAGAAACTTAGTTTGGAGGCAGGATCTTAGTATGTAGGTTGGGTTGCTCTCAAACTAGTGAACTTCCTGACTTCACCTCTTCAATTAAAATTATAAGCCTACTCCATCACAATTGGTTTACTGTTATTTGAAATGAGTTCACTGTCATCCTCAAATGAATAGTGACTTAATGAAATACCCCCACAACCCTATTACATCTAAGAGCAATTCTTTTTTTTTTTTTTGGGGGGGGGTCTGGTCGTGGGGCCTGAACGCTGGGCCTGGGTGCTGTCCCTCAGCTCTTCAGCTCAAGGCTAGCGCTCTACACTTGAGCCACAGCACCACTTCCGGCTTTTTTCTTTTTATTTATGTGGTGCTGAGGTATCGAACCCAGGGCCTCATGCATGCAAGACAAGCACTCTACCACCAAGCCACCTTCCCAGTCCCTAAGAGCAATTCTTAAAAGTGAATTTTGCCAGGTGCTGGTGGCACACACCTATAATCCTACTCAGGAGGCTGAGATCTGAGGATCATGGTTCAAAGCCAGCCAACACAGAAAACTCTGTGAGACATCCTATTTCCTATAAACCACCAGAAAATCAGAAGTGGCATTGTGGCTCAAATGAAAGAGCAATAGCCTTGAGCTTAAGAGCTGCAGGACAGTGCTCAGGTCAAGTTCACGCCCCACAACTGACACATATGTGTGCATTTTACACATGTATACACACTATATTAATTTCTATACATCACAAACATCCAATTTTAAGGCTTGAACTCATTGCCTCAGGGCTGTTCCTGAGCTTTCCCCAAGGCTACTGCTCTACCAGTTGAACCACATCTCTAATTCTACTTCCCACATTTGTGGTGATTATTTGGGGATAAGAATCTTATGGAATTTTATTCTGAGGCTGGTTTCAAGGCTCAATCCGCAGACATCAGGTTTATAGTCATGAGTCTCCTGTGATCAACAGCTTTAGATATTTTTACTTACATGTGTTAGGTTATTTCTGGGATTTAGGATGGGTGTGCATTGCCCTTCCCATGGACTATGAGAGTTCCCATGGTGTTCATTACACTGCATACAGCTGACATGTTGCTCATCATCTGATTTTTAAAATGAGAAATAGTATTTTACTGATGTTCCAATCTCAAGAAGCTATTTAAGTTTAGCTCGTTATAAATCATGTGCACATAGCAGAACCCATGTATACATTGTTTATTTATTCAGTCAATAAACATTCTCAGTCTCTTAGAAAGTGAGATGGTTATTTTTCTTTCTGTTTCTCTTTTGCTTCTTCTGTGTGTCTGTGTTGTGTGCCAGGAATGGGACTTGAATGCATGGCTTGGTCACTGTCCACCCTCAGCTTTTTTCATTCAAGGCTGGCACTCTACCAGGTGACCCAAAGACTCTACTTCCAACTTTTCATTGGGTAATTGAAGATAACTATCTGTCATTCTTGGGTTGACTGGCTTTGAACTGTGATCCTCAGATCTCATCAACAGGTGTGAATCACCAACCTGAGGGATGATTTATTCTTTTCTTGATCAATCCTGGGCTTGAACTTGGAGCTGGAGTGTTGTCCCTAAGCTGTCTTACTCAAGTGGTTTACCATTTTGAGCCACAGTTCCACTTCTGGATTTCTTCTGATTCACTGGAGATGAGTTTCCTGTTCAGGATCATTTTGATCTGTGATCCATTGATCTCTAACTTGTTGAGTAGCTTGGATTCTAGGCACAAGTAATACTCTTTGTTTTTTTTTGCTTTTTGATATTTTTGGACCTGAGAAATGACATCTACTTAATTTCTTTCTTTTGTAAACCAACTTATTGCTTGCACAGTAAATTAGTCAAGGACTGCCCCAAGACATGGAGGTATGCTCACACCATTTAGTTGTAAAAACAAGATCTTGTTCCAGTTTTTTTAGGCTGAATTTACTCCAGATTCCTGATGGAGTGTGCATAGGACACGTGTACCGCAAAAGTGCCATGATGGGGTTCTAGAGCAATGATTGAATTGAAAAGCTCAGACATCCTGGCTCTTCCACCCACACTGAACATTGGTAGCTCTCCAGAGAGGCAGGATAGAGCCCTCATCTCAAATGGCCTAGCCTGCCAGTGTGGCTCAAGAGGTTCTGCAGGGAGGGCATGGAGATGTTGGTTCCATAGGAAATGAATGAGCTGGGAGCACTGGCTCATGGAGAGCAAGATGGCTCACTGGCATCTTTATAACCCAACCCCACATAGAGTATCACATATGAACCAATCAGAGAGTAGCTTCTGATAGGATTTCTAAGCCACAGCAATTACACCATGGTTGGAAGTTGCACTCCAGATTAATTCAAATAGTGGATTTAACCAAAAGTGATAGGATTAAAGGGGTGACAGTATGTTGGAAATGAACTTGACAACTTCAAGGTGGGAGTGGGAAGGGATAGTAGGAGATAAAGAAAGGAGAGGGTAATGATGTTCAACAATAAATGTACTCATTACTTTACACGTGTAACTATAACTCCTTTGTGCTGCACTTTTACAATACAATAAAATGAAAATGAAAAGAAGAGCACCCAGCCCAGTCTTGATATAGTCAGAGAAATAGCTATTTACCATAGAACCAAATAAACATAGTAAGAATGAGAAGGCACAGGCCATAGAAAGGTGGGTAACATAGCAGGAATTGCCAAAACTTTTCACTCCTGTCAATACTCAAGGACTTAACTCCCAATTAAATGAAAAAGATTGATAAGTTGAATCAAGAAACAAGATCCATCTATCTGTCTTCAAGAGGCACACCTTGCCCACAGAAATAAGTATCCTGAATATGAATGGGTAGAATAAATTCAATCAAGGAAATACTCCCAAGCAGGCCAGAATAGCAATACTAATATCAGATAGAATATATTTCAAATTATAATTAGTAAGAAGACTAAGAAGGCCATGACATACCAATAAATGGACCTTTCCTATGAGAGGATATAATAATCCTAAATAGCTATACCCCAAATGAATACCCCCTTCATCAAACAGATACTACTTAACCCGTAATATGCACAGATCCAAACACATTGATTTTTGGCAGCTTTAACAGACCAAAGTCACCTACAGATAGATCATCTGTGGTTTCCAGATCATCTTTCCAACAGTGATATACATTATATTCTAGATTGTATAACCATTTACAATAATATGCTCAAGGTTGGGAAGACAGTCTTCTGGAATGCTACATCTAAATAACATAAATATTCATATATTTACGAAAAACAAAGCACATGACCTTACAAGTTAATGTGACTTTTGCTCACCCAAGGACACAATGTTACAGTAGATCTCCAGCATTACATCTCTATACAGGGTCCTCTGAGCAACGTCCAGGTACTGCCACTCCTCCCAGCTGAAGTCCACAGCCACATCATCAAATGACACTAGCTTCTGTAAGGACACATTTCTGTCAAGTAATTAGCCCTGAGTCATGAGAACACGAAGGCTGGAATTTCATTCGTCTACAGGTATGCATTTTATATTATATAAAAATGTTTGGAGCTTGAAGTGTTATCTATACAGTGGGAGAAAGAATGATCAAAGTAGAAATGTTTGCCACTGTATTAACTTGGTAATTAAAATACAAGGTTTCCTGCTGGGAAGGTGGCTCAGTATTAGAGTGCTTGCCTAGCATGTATGAGACTCTGGGTTTGATTCCTCAGCACCACATAAGCAGAAAAAGCCAGAAGTGGCTCTGTGGCTTAAGTGGTAGCGTGCTAGTCTTGAGCTGAAGAGCTCAGGGACAGCACCCATGCCCAGAGTTCAAACCCCACAGACAACAAAAATAAAAAAAAATAGTTTCCCAAAGGAGGAGGCTGCAATGCTTGGTAAGAAATGTATGCATTATCCTGCCCATGTAATTGTAGCCCCTCTGTACAGTATGTTTTCAAATAAAATAAAATCATATTAAAAAAAAATAAAAAAATAAAAAAATAAAAAAATAAAAAAAAATAGTTTCCCTAATACATCACCACACATTTCTAAGGAGATAATAATCTGGCATGCCCACATTAAGTCTAGGTAGTAAAAGAGTATGTTTAGCTTACTTTGATAAAATTTCCTATGTATCAGGGTGACAATGAAGTAAACAGGAATCTTTTCTTGCATTTTCATATTCTGCCTCACTTAAAAAGTGCTCTCACATGGGCTGGGAAGGTGGCTCAGTGGTAGAGCGCTTGCCTTGCATGCTCGAGGCCCTGGGTTTGATTCCTCAGCACCACATAAGCAAAAAGAAAAAAAGCCGGATGTGGCGCTGTGGCTCAAGTGGTAGAGCGCTAGCCTTGAGCTGAAGAGCTGAGGGACAGCACCCAGGCCCAGAGTTCAGGCCCCATGACCGGACCAAAAAAAAAAAAAAAAAAGTGCTCTCACATAAGCAAGCACAACACATTCAGGATATTATATCGAATATATACCATATTCATCAACCTATGAAAAGCAGTGTTCATGTGAATGTAAAAGAGAGTTAACAGTACTCAAGAAAGTAGCTAATGACTGATTTGGACATTTTAAGATTTGACTTACCACATAAAAATATTTTTGTTAACTGTTTTTGTTATTAAAATTTTTTATAGTAGCATTGACTTTTATTTATTCATGTTAAGTCACCTGAAATGATATCTGCTGCATTTAATGCTCATTAATGTAAATGGCTGAACAAACCCACGGATGCCCAATATCTCATGGTTATAGTCAACACAGCCTCATTACGACTCCCACAACAGTACTTTATTTTGTAAACTGTAACCTACTATTACTTCCTTTTTCCCTCCCCCCCACCCCCCAGCTTCAAATGCACATGATAAAGAGGTTTAGTTAGGGAATGTACATGGAAAATAATAAAAACAGCTTTCCATTTACAAAATATACTCCCCATACTGATTAATTCAGGCAGCTAACTGGTTTATGAAACTTTATTGAAGAAAAATAAATCAATTACTAGCAGAGCTATCCATCACTTATCTAGTAACAACTTGCATCATTTATTCAGTGCTATATTAAGCAGTGTATTGGAAGACCGTTTAACTAATAGCTCCAAGCCTCCTAAGAATTTAAATGAAAATTACAAAATGTTTGACACCCTATTTTGAAATACAAAGGGTGTTTGACTTCTAATTTCCACTCTCTGGAGAAGAACAGCTCACATCTTTATTGACCTGTATAAAATACACCACATTTTCTGTTCTGCTGATACTATAAATTCAATATCAATTCTCCAGCCACATCAGTTAGGAGCATAAAGTACATGTAACCTCAAATCTCTAACAGTGGAAGGCTTCAACAAGAATGGATGCTGCTAGAATGTTGTTTCCTTTGATGTGACAACTGAGAATCCAGCTCCCGCCCCCTCAGGTGGCTTCTTCATCATGTTAGAGTAGTGAGGAATGGTTTTGTTTCATAATCAGGTTAAGAGTGAATATAGGTTGGGTGGGGGTTGTGGGGCAGATGGGAAGGGATGGGAAGGGGAAACAAAGGAGGAGGCTACAGTATTTTCACAATAAAAAAAGAAAAGCACAAAAAAAAAAGATAAAAAAGAGTGAATATAGGAAGTAGTGCTGTAGCGCAAGTGGTAGAGCGCTAGCCTTAAGCTGGAGAGCTGAGGGACAGCGCTCAGGCCCAGAGTTCAAGCCCCATGACCGACCAAAAAAAAAAAAAAAAAAAAGTGAACATACTGGCTGTATAATACAAATGCTGAACTTTAAAAAAATTTTTGAGTCTTGGGCAACTGCTTTCTTGTAACTACAGTTTAAGTCTACTCAGATGAGAATCTAAATGAATGGAGGGAGGGAGCTAAGTGAAAAATAAAATTTAAAAGAAAAGATGACATCTAATAGGGGAGCAGCCAGATAAGAAATCAAAAAAGGAACAGTAGTTTCAAGTTCATTCCAGCTATAATGCAGGTTATTCTGACTTTTAGGTATCATCACATGACATACTTTTAATTCTATTTCCAAGATACTCTGTTGTATTTGTCTCTATCTGTTTTATTGTCCATGCAATCTCTAGGATCAGATCACATAGCAGTAAATAAATGGATAAACAAACTTTAGAAATAGTTAAAGCAGGAGACCACTGTGACCTTAGAATATCAAGACAAATACTGTCAATATTGTTAATATTTGGATGCTAAATTCTTGTTGTAAAAGCAACCTCAGGTGGTTTGTTGGGTAGTCTGTAGGAAAATGAATTGTTAAAAAAATACACCTCCATGATATGGGCTGTCATTACATAACAGAATATAAGAGAACATTATTCCTTATTAATCCATTTCAACACCATACTCTGTGCTTTTCTCCTGGCTCCTCACTATCGAAGGATCTGTCCCAAACTCTTGATTATCCAGGTGGCTGGGGAAAGACTATCTTCATCTTACACTGGCTTTCCCAGACACAGGCACAGAGGGGCCAGGGGCTCATGGAGCAGTGGCCGCAGCCTCCTCCCCATGCAGCAACTGATGCTTCCCCAGTCTGAAGAAATTCTAATGATTGAAATGTGGTCATAGATACCCTGATACTTCCTTCCTCTGTAAGACGTGCTACATGAACTTTTGTGAACACTGCATACCTCCTACAATAAGAAATTTAGGTGGCAGAGGAATAAAATGTTCCTTGACTACAATTGCATTTTATCAATCTTTTATTGAAGGATGGAGGCAAAGGGCAAAAGGCTTATGGAACATTAAAAAATGACAAAAAAAATTGTGAAATATGACCACAGCACAACAGAGAATAAAAAGGATAAAAAGTGATGCTACCTAAAACCTACAGAAGGAAATTTTAAAAGTTGGAATGAAATATAGTACTATTTTGTTTTGCAGAGGCTAAAAGGAAAGTCTTTTGATTCCCATTTTGAACCCCATTACAAAGGAAGAATGGCCAACGATCATCCTATCAATCCAGCCATGCGTGACAATACTAGTGGTGAATGCTGACTAGCACACAAAAAAGGAAATATATGTGTCAAGTGTTGAAAGAAAATAATCTTCAATAGATAATCCATTGGGTAGCGGAACTCTTCAGAAAATGTAGATTGGAGATATTTAAATGGAAAGATAATTCATTAATAACACATCTGCATTTTAAGACTGTTACAAAAAATTATCCTGCTTCAAAAGAATAAGATGCCAACATGCATGTACACATAGGACAAGGTCATTAAAAGGAAATCTGTAGAACATATGTTAGATTTTAGGTAATCTTTCTGAAACAATTCATGGAAGAAAAACTAATTTATTAAGATTCAATACACAAATGCACAAGTGTATTATACACAAAGTATTTGCACTAGGCATATGTATCAATTAATACTTTACTTGCTTGATAAATATGAAGGCCTGAGACCAACGAATTAATTCTACCAAAAGAAAATAAAAAGGCAATAAATTTAGGGCTGGGAACATGGCTTATAAAGAGTGCTTGCTTAGCATGCATGAAGTAATGGTTTTGATTCCTCAGTACCACATGAACAAAAAAAGCTGAATGTGGTGCTGTGGCTCAAGCAGTGAGTGCTAGACTTCAGGGAAAGAAGCTTAGAGAGAATGAATGCCTGAGATCAAGGAACTGTGCAAAAAAGGCCACAGAATTGTAATTTTTTAATCTTCCATTACTATTGGAAAAGTAATACTCCTCTAATTTATAAACATCAGGACAAAACATCAGCAGGAACATACATATCACTGGCATTATTTCAAACTAAATGCTGTTTATAAAGTACTGCAGTGTTAATTTTACGAAGAGTAAAACAATGAGAGTAATTCTCAAGACAAACTTCCTAGGAAAAAATGAGATATAAAGCTAGGTTATAAACACATTACAATTAAGTAATATATTTCTAAAAATCTATGAGTGAAATAAACACAGGGAAATTAGCATGGATATGGGAGAAATGTACATTATCACTATGTTTTATAGGCTATGAAAAGCAGTCACTTTGTTACTTCGCCTTTGCACTAAAAACAAATGCTTTTAACTATGTATGATCTATTCACAGGTATATTTTCTGGAGGGTGGGGGAAAGTCAGAACTCCAGGGAAACAGGGAAAAAGTAGAGCAGTGGAATTCATTAGACACTAATAAAAATAAACTATACAACTCATGATTAGAGAAGGGAGGGAGGAATTGTGAGGGAGTAAGGCAAGGAAGACACTCTGTGAAAGAAAATATACTCATTACCTGACTCATGTAATTGTAATCTCTCTGTATCTCTATAACAATAAATTAAATTAATTATAAAACAATCCTTCCATGTAGTTGTGCTAGCCTAAACTGTTTGCTTAGTGAAGAAAATATACCAGTTACAATAGTTACAACTATTAGAAATAAAATACAAGACTTAATTTGAAACGTGAAATATTGGAATTGAGGTTGAATATTAATTCTATATAAACCAGTAACAATAATCTTGTTTTAGTATCGAATTAACTGTTAGTATTAAATGTTCAGGTAAGAAAAAAGCAAATCAAAACAAGTGCTCTAGCTCAAGACTGTTATCAGACACTAGCTACTCAAGGAGGCTGAGGTCTGGAAGCCAGCATGGTAGACAACTCAAATTCATTTGAAATTTTGGAGTTGAGGTTGAATATTAATTCCACATAAGCCAATAACAGTATATGCTGGTAAGAAAAACAAAAACAAGTGTTTCAGGAACGAGAATGTATCCTACTTACTAAGGAGGTTGAGGTCTGGAAGCAGCCTTGGTGGACAACTCAAATTAAGTAGCTAATAACAGGTTGGAGGCATGGCTTAAATGAGCTTGTCAACAGTAATTGAGGAAGCTGACTGACTGAGTTCAAGATCTAGTACTAGCACAAGAAAGCATGGTTGGGGCTTTGACACTAATTGTGGCAACACAGTAAGTCCTCAGACATAAAGAGAAATGAAAATGAGTGGAGTGGGGAGAGGAGAGAAAGGGGGCAGAGAAAAGAAGAGCTGACAAGACAGTAGTGGAAAAAAAGGGAAAAAGAAGGGAAGGGAAAGGAAAAGAAGAGAGGAAGGGAGGAAAGTTTCATGACATTAGACTTGCCAGTGACTCCTTTGATAGGACACCAAAAGTGTTTGATACTAAACAAAATCAAATTTAGTGCATATAATTAAAACATTGTATATCAGAAAGCGTGATCAACAAGGAAGAGAAAGCATGGTATTAGTTTTTCTCTAAATAGATTACTAACCACAGTGAATTAAAAACATAAAAAAATGGGGCTGGGAAGGTGGCTCAGTGGTAGAGTGCTTGCCTTGCATGCCTGAGGCCCTGGGTTTGATTCCTGAGCACCATATAAGCAGAAAAGGCCGGAGGTGGTGCTGTGGCTCAAGTACTAGCCTTGAGCTGAAGAGCTGAGGGACAGCACTCAGGCCCAGAGTTCACATAAAACAAAATCCTATAATTAACCACACCCACCCCCTTCCCTCCTCCCCCCCACAGAAAATCTAATTTAAAAATGGAAAAAACTGAAGAGACTTTTCTAAAAAGTATACAGGTAGCTCATTAAATATAAAAAAGTTCAATGTCAATAGTTATTAGAAAAATTCAAATCAAAATGAAATATCTACTTCTTCATACACACTTTTAAACAAAAACAAATATGTTTCCAAAGTCTAACAACTGTTGGGAAAGATATGAAAATAAAGTGAATTTTGATGCATTTCTGGCAGGAATGTAAAATAATCAACGATGGTATGGAGACTTCTAAAAGAACTAAATATAGAATTACATAGGAATAATAGGTTCCGGGAAGATGGCGGAGGAGAAGCTGGAATCTGAACAAGCTCTCGCATAGAAAGTAGTATTAGAGTTCCAGTGAACAGTCCCAAGCCAGAGAATCACACCAAATGTGCCATCACAGGACAGAGAGTTAGACAAGAGAGGGGAAGCCAAGGAAACGCATCAGCTGCCGCTCCGGCGGCGGGGCCGCGGCGGCGACCACTGCCGCGGAGTCATACCTGAGACACAGAGAGTCGAGGATGAAGGAGCCAGACGCAGCGGACGAGCGGATTCTACTTAACACCAACAAGAACTGACAAGGAGCGAACATCTTCATCCTGCTGTTTGCAGACCAGAGACGACCCAGGATCCAAGACTCGGCGTGAGTACAAGCCCGACATCCTCACTCCTCAGGGAGCAGAGGAGGGAAGGCCACCCCTTCCCCCCCCCAGCACCGGTGATCTCCATCTTGGATACCGACAAAGCTCAGAGGAGCTGCTAGCTCCAGCTCAGGCCTTGGAATAAAATGAGTCATTTAGCAGGTCACAAGAACTTAACGGCAAAGTGACCTGCCAGACTCAGCTCCATCCAGGGAAAAGTCACCCAGCTCAGGCACCAGCCATCGGAGTGCCTTGCCTCACTGGGTAACCAGAGCCAGAGGCTGCCCCTCCCTCTAGCAGCCACCACAATCAATTGAAAAACAGAAACCCTGAGAATGGCTCCAGGCTGGGCGCTGTGAGCTTTATCACAAAATAGCCCCAGGGAAAAGCTACTGTTTGTTGAAAGGCCTCAACTCTACCCAGAACCTAGCCTCATCACCACATCCCCCTCTTTTGTGATTCTCAAAGCAGATCACCCTCCCAGAAAACAAACCTGGGAGGGGGATCTCAAAATCTTGGGTAAAGCAGAGCATTTTTCTGCCTCTTCCAACCAACCGACTTAAGAAACCAATCAAGCCACAGGACCTCAAGCTGACCAGAGACTCCAACAAGAGACTGGTTGCAGACAAAAGGGAGATACAGGATTCTTCCCACTCCTCCCCCCCCAAAAAAAAAAATCAAAAGACTTTTTTTTTCTTTTTTTTTTCTTCTTCTTCTTTTCTTTTTTTTTTGCTTGTTTTTTGTTACCTTATATATATATATTTTTTTCCCCTTCTAAAACTTTTATTAATCTTTAATTTTTGCCTCTTCTGAAAAAATGATTGTTTTCCAGTAACTTTTTTTTTCTCATCTTATAATTTTTATTTTAGGAATACGTGAATGAGAGTTTTCCTTTCTTTTCTTGTCTTCTTTCTCTTTTTCTTTCTTTCTTAATTATCTTTTTGTTTTTTATCTAGCTCTACTGAACTTCTGATCTTTTCTTCTCCCTTTCCCATCCTTAAAGCTTTTCACATCTCCTCTATGTCCCTCCCCTTCTCTGAACATATTCACATTCCTCTCTAAATAGACGGTCTTTTAACCTCTATAATAACATTAATTTTTACGTTTCTATTCTTTTTCTGGTCTCTCTTTATTCCCCTTTCCGTCTCTTCTTTTTCTCTCTCTCTCTACTTGCATCCTACCCAACCCATTTCCTGCACTGTGATTAGGACATAGTTAACTCTCCCTGTGCCTCCCCACACCAATCTATTCCTATTTTTTACCCACATCTCTCCCTAATCCTAATAATTTCTGGTTTTCCAAATTCTTTTCTGCGGTTTGAAGTACTTTAACATATAGTTGTTTGATGTTGAATAGATGTATCTGTTGAACTAGATTGTATCTGTAGACTATTGACTGTACAAATGCAAACTTTGGTTGATGGTTGCCTTAAGATAGTGTTCTAGCACAAAACTGGTGCAATCTTTATCTCAAATGGGCCGAGTAAGCCGGAAAAACACAAGAAAAAATGGCAAATTCGGGTATCTCAATTCCCAACCTTGATAATCAGGGATTAGAACAGATAAAGAATAATCCAGAGGAGAGTTCCCAAATAGCTCTACAAACACTAATAGCAAACATGATAAATGAGAAGTTTGACAATGTACAAAGGACTCTGTATGAGCGTGATAGGGAGAGAGAGGAGGCATCCCAGAAGTTTATACAGGAATATCATAAGCATGAGGAAGCTTCTCAAAAACTGATACAGGATTTGCGTGAACAACTTGAGAATACTCAAAGAGAAAGGGAGGAATGGCGTGAGCAGGCAGAGAACACTCAAAGAGAACTGCAGGAATCCCACAGAAGAGAGGAAACTAATCAAAGAGTAATTCATGAATTAAGAGACCAGGTAGAGAATACACAAAGATCACTAAAGGCATTCATGGAATCCATTAACAAAGAGCTGAAGGAAGTCAGGGAGACCACAAAGGGAATGCTGAATGGAACCCAACAGAAGGAATGGGAGTCCAAAGAAACCATAACCAATCAACTAAGTGATTTGAGAACAAACACTGAACACCAAATTAAGGAAGTAAAGAAATTCATACAAGACCTAAAACAGAGCTTCAACAAAGAACTTGAAGCCATCAAAGCTGACCAATTAGAAGGAAAAGAGATACAAAACAAAGTAGAGAGTCTTGACAGCAGGTTAGATCATGCAGAAGATCGAATCTCAGGGATTGAAGACAGCCTAGATATTATAGAGAAAGAACATACAACCATCCAAGACAAGTCCAAGAAATATGATAGGTCTATCCAACACCTGGAAGACACCATCAGAAGGCCCAATCTAAGGATAATGGGTGTAGAGGAGCACCTAGAAACAGAAGTTAATGGTCTAGGAAATTTGTTTAACAGGATCCTAGCAGAGAACTTCCCAAACATACAAAAAGATAGGCCTATTCAGATACAAGAAGCTTTTAGAACCCCAAATAGACCAGACCAGAATAGGACATCCCACCGTCACATTATAATCCACACAGGATCAACCCAGACCAAGGAAAAGATCCTTAAAGCTGTCAAGGAGAAAAGGTTAATCACCTATAAAGGGAAACCAATTAGAATTACCTCAGATTTCTCAGCAGAGACAATCAAAGTAAGAAGAGCCTGGAATGACGTATGCCATGCCCTAAAAACAAACTACTATCAACCAAGAATACTGTACCCAGCTAAACTCTCCTTCATAACTGAAGGCCAAATAAAAACCTTCCATAGCAAAGAAAAATTGAAACAATACATCTCCACCAAACCAGCCCTGCAAAAGATTCTTAAAGATGTCCTACACATAGAAAACCAACAAGAACGCAACAAAGGCCAAGAAACTGCACCCAAACTGAGAATCCAAGAACCTTAGGAAGAACCCAGTTTTCACAGCCCCCAAGAAGGTGGATAACATGACAGGAACTCCCAAATACCTCTCAGTCCTATCTCTTAACGTTAACGGACTGAACTCTCCAATTAAGCGACATAGACTGTCTAGTTGGATTAAAAAACAAGACCCTTCTATCTGCTGCCTGCAGGAGTCACATCTTGCCCGTAAAAACAAACATATTTTCAAGGTTAAAGGCTGGAACAAAATCTACCAAGCAAACGGCCCTCATAAACAGGCGGGAGTTGCAATCCTAATATCAGATAAAATAGACTTCAAATTAAAATTCGTGAGAAGAGATAAAGAAGGTCGCTACATACTAATTAAAGGATCTCTCCTTCAGGAGGATATTACAATTCTAAATATCTATTCGCCAAACAATGGAGCACCCAAATTTATCAAAGAAACACTACTTTCCCTCAAATCCCAGATAGATCCAAAGACATTAATTGTTGGGGATTTTAACACACCACTCTCCCCACTAGATAGATCAACTCGGCAAAAACTCAACAGAGAAACCGCAGATCTAAACAGCTGCATAGATCAACTAGACTTAACAGACATTTACCGAACATTTCACCCAGCAGCATCAGAATACACGTTCTTCTCAGCAGCACATGGAACGTTTTCTAAAATAGACCACATTTTAGGCCACAAAGCAAACTTGTCTAAATTCAGAAACATTGAAGTTATACCTTGCATTCTCTCTGACCACAAGGGAATAAAATTAGAACTCAACACCAAAAGCCACCAAAGAAAGTCCGGTATCACATGGAGGCTGAACAACACACTGCTGAATCATGAGTGGGTCATGGAAGAGATTAGAAAGGAAATTCAAATGTTCATGCTATTCAACAAAAATGAACACACAAATTACCAGCTCCTCTGGGACACAGCAAAGGCAGTACTCAGAGGCAAGTTTATAGCTCTGAGCTCCTACATCAACAAATTGGAGAGATCGGAAACTAACAATTTATTGACACATCTAAACCTCCTTGAAAAAGAGCAGCAAGATAAACCCCAATCCAGTAGACGGAAAGAAATAATCAAAATTAAATCAGAATTAAATGAATTAGAATCCAAAAAAACTATAGAAAGAATCAACAAAACAAAGAGTTGGTTCTTCGAAAAACTTAACAAAATTGACAGACCCTTAGCAAACCTTATCAGAAAAAGGAGAGAACACACCCAAATTAATAAACTCAGAGATGAGAATGGAAACATCACCACGGAAACAACCAAGATTCAGAACATTATAAGGGAATACTTCTCAAAACTTTATGCTAATAAGTTTGAGAACTTGACAGAAATGGACCTTTTCCTAGCAAATATTGACATGCCAAAACTAAACCAAGATGAGTTAAACCAGCTTAACAGGCCCATATCAAGCATTGAAATAGAAACAGCAATAAGAGACCTCCCAGCTAAGAAAAGTCCAGGACCAGATGGTTTTACAGCGGAATTTTACAAGGCCTTCAAAGCAGAGCTCACACCAATACTTCTCCAACTCTTCAATGAAATTGAAAGAGAAAGCTCACTACCGAACACATTCTATGAAGCCATCATAACCCTCATCCCAAAACCAGGCAGGGACTCATCAAAGAAAGAGAACTATAGACCCATTTCTTTGATGAACATTGATGCAAAACTTCTCAACAAAATTTTGGCCAATCGACTTCAACAATTCATCCAAAAAATCATACACCATGATCAAACAGGATTCATTTCAGGGATGCAAAGCTGGTTCAATATACGCAAATCCATTAATATTATTCATCACATCAACAGGAGCAAGAATAACAACCACATGGTTATCTCAATAGATGCAGAAAAAGCATTTGACAAGATCCAACACCCCTTTATGATGAAGGTTCTGGAAAAATTAGGAATCCATGGAACATTCCTCAATACAATAAAGGCTGTATATGACAAACCTACAGCCAGCATTATTCTCAATGGTGAAAAACTAAAGCCATTTCCTCTTAACTCAGGAACAAGACAAGGATGCCCACTCTCTCCACTTCTCTTCAATCTAGTATTAGAATGCCTAGCTACAGCAATAAGACAAGATGCAGACATAAAGGGGATCCAAATAGGGAAAGAAGAAATAAAACTCTCCCTCTTTGCAGATGACATGATCTTGTATTTAAAGAATGCCATAGACTCCACTCCCAAATTACTCAAGCTGATTCAAAACTTTGGCAAAGTAGCAGGTTATAAAATTAACCCCCAAAAATCAATGGCTTTTCTATATGCCAACAATGAGAAAAGTGTGGCTGAAATTAGGAAAGCAACTCCATTTGTAATAGCCCCACAAAAAATAAAATACCTAGGAATTAACTTAACCAAAGAAGTGAAGGACCTCTATGATGAAAACTTTAAAATCTTGAAAAAGGAAATCAACACAGAACTTAAAAAATGGCAAAACCTCCCTTGCTCCTGGATTGGCAAGATTAACATCGTGAAAATGGCAATACTTCCCAAGGCTATCTACAAATTCAACGCGATACCTATCAAAATTCCACCCTCATTCTTCAAGGAAATAGAGGAGGCAATCCAAAAATTCATATGGAACAATAAAAGACCCCGAATAGCAAAAACGCTCCTCAACGGAAAGAACACTGCTGGAGGAATATCAATACCAAATTTCAAACTCTACTATAAAGCCATAGTAATCAAAACAGCTTGGTATTGGCATAAGAACAGACCTCAGGACCAATGGAATAGAATTGAAAACCCAGAAATGAACCTACACACCTATAGCCATCTAATCTTCGATAAGGAAGCTAAAACAATAGAATGGAAGAAAGACAGCCTCTTCAGTAAATGGTGCTGGCAAAATTGGTTAACTACATGTAGAAAACTAAAGCTAGATCCTTATATATCACCCTGCACCAGAATCAACTCCAAATGGATCAAAGACCTTGAACTCAAAGCAGACACTCTGAAAACATTACAGGATGGAATAGGAGAAACGCTAGGTCTCCTTGGCTCAGGTCGAAATTTTCTGAATAGAGACCCGGAAGCACAACAAATCAAAGAAAGGTTGGACAAATGGGATTGCATAAGATTGCAGAGCTTCTGCAGGGCAAATGACATAGCTGGCAAGATCAATAGAAAGCCCACCGATTGGGAGAAGATCTTTACTAGCCATACAACGGACAAGGGTCTCATATCTAAAATATACTTGGAACTCAAAAAATTAAACCACCCAACAACAAATCCTCAAAGAAACAACTGCCCAATAAATAAGTGGGCGAAAGACTTAAAGAGAAGCTTCTCTGAAGAAGAAAGAAGGATGGCCAATAGACACATGAAGAAATGTTCAACATCCCTAGCCATAAAAGAAATGCAAATCAAAACAACATTGAGATATCACCTCACTCCAGTTAGAACAGCAAAAATCAAGAACTCTAACAACAACAGATGCTGGAGGGGATGTGGACAGAAAGGAACCTTACTTCATTGTTGGTGGGAATGTAAACTTGTTCAACCACTTTGGAAAGCAGTATGGAGGTTCCTCAAAAGACTTCACATAGATCTCCCCTATGATCCAGCAATCGCACTTTTGGGCATTTACCCAAATGTTTACAAACAAGACCACACTAAAGCTACCAGCACAACTATGTTTATTCCAGCATTATTTACCATAGCTAAGATATGGAACCAACCCAGATGCCCCTCAGTAGATGAATGGATCAAGAAAATGTGGTATATATACACAATGGAATTCTATGCCTCCATCAGAAAGAATGACATTTCCCCATTTGTTAGGAAATGGAAAGGTTTGGAAAAAATTATATTAAGTGAAGTAAGCCAGGCCCAAAGAAGCATAGGTCCCATGGTTTCCCTTATTTGCAATATCTAGTATAGGTATGAGTCAAGCGGAAAAGGTCAGATAATGTGATGTTAGGAAAATGAACCCTTAAATATGTATTTTAATGTTTTCGTTTCTTTCATGCATGTGTTTCTAATGCATTTACAAGATTATTTCTTTGTTGCTTTGTATGTCCCTCCCCCACAGTGTAACCCCCGCTTTCAGTATATTTGATGTCAGTATAACATGTGGAGGAGATGGGGACAAACAAGTCGTTTAAGGATTCAGGTGGACCTGTTGCAACAATGAGAAGTACAAAATGTCATGTCAAAACCAGCCTTACAATGTCAGTGTGGGGGGGGGGAGGGGGGTATAATAGGGTGAGGGGAGGGGGGTAAAATTGGGTGGGGGGAGGGGGGAGGCGGGGAAGGGAAGTGAAGGGTAAACAAACGAGGAGGCTGCAATGCTTGGTAAGAAACGTATGCATTATCCTGCCCATGTAATTGTAGCCCCTCTGTACAGTATGTTCTCAAATAAAATAAAATACAATTAAAAAAAAAAAGAATTACATAGGAATATGGTCTAGCACTTCTATTTCTAGATTTATACCAATGGAAGTGAAAGCAGGGACTAGAACAAATATTTGGAGAATCACTACACAACAACTACTCACAATAACCAAAAGACAGAAGCCTGGAAAGAATAGATAAATGTGTTTAACAGGAAGAAAACTTTAATACATTTTACAGCAGGGATAAATCTTGAATACAATAAGCTAAATAAAATACACCAGGCATCAAGTATCAGCCATGCTATGATTTCCCTTACTGCTCTTCCATGGATCAACAAACTCACAGACCCAGTAACTATAATGGTTCCAAAGACTGGTAGGAGCTGTGTATTTAATGATTTTTACAGCTTCATTTATGGAAGGTAAAAAATGCTGTAGATGGATGGAAGGCATAACCATAAAACAATGTGGCCATATGTAATGAATGGTTAATGTAGCCAAAAAGGATGGAATATACCTATACTCTCTGAATTTGGGATTACCAGCCAGCCTAGGCTACATAAAATTTCAAGAGCAAGCTAGACTGCATAGCAAGACCTGTCTTCAAAGGGAATACGGAAAAATCAAACCATAAGAAAAATGTCAATTCTAAGAGCCAATGCAGCAAAGGAAAATTTGTAAGAAAAACTAGTTCCCAGACACAGCATTCGAAGAAAAGTAAAAAGTGAGAGACAGATGGAGGAAAGACAGGCTGGGAGAAAAAAAATACAGAAAGAAAAATAGATACATAAAGAAAAATACAAATAAGCAAAGCTAGAGAGCAGAAAACAAAGATTGAAACAAAATAGTAGGGGGAGGGGGGAATCTTGTGAGGACACCTTAGAAAAAATAGAGGGATTTCTAGAAAAATCATAGACCGTATCATCGCCTATAGCCTAAGTTTCAAGTAAGAAAATGACCATGAAGCAGTCCAATAAGGTATGAAGAGTAATTTAAGTACATATTGCTTACTTACTCAGTCCTCTAAAACATTCAAAGGTGTGTGTGACCAAAGACTTCATTAAGATAGTTCAATGTTACTTATGAGGATGGGATCTCTGACAAGTTGCTAGGGAACCTTCATCTTCCATTAGATATCACCTCCTCTAGGTTACTGAATCACGTAACAGTGTGAATACTTTTTCTTACATAAGAAAAACTAGAAACAAGGTGAAGCAAATCTGCACTTAACATAGACAGAATGTCAGATTTTATAATATGCTAAACCTAATAGCCATCTTTATGTGATTTATGAACATGTTCCTGAAGCTGGATCTGTTTTTCTGTTTTTAAATCTTGGACACTTTTAAGTTCATAAGATGGAATGTAATACAAAATGAGAAATAAAATGCAACTCACCAGAGAGTCTTTCATTCTTTCTTGCTGTTGACAATGAACAGAAGATGCAGGAAGCATGGCTGGGAGAGAAGGCAAATGAGGTAGTCAGGAAAGAACCTGTGTAATTTTACTGAAATTTTCCTGCTCGAAACATTATACATGGGAGGAAAGGCCTTCTTATGGGAGAAGAATCTTTTATGTCTCAAGTAAAGCATCAAACTCTCCACTAAAGACAAATCCACAGTCCTTAGTTGCTAGATACTGTTAGCCCAATAAGCTTCTTTCCCATAGCTAAGCATGCTCCTTCCCTTTTCCACAGCTTGGCATGCTCCCTTCCTGGTCAACACTAGGCAGTTAATAATCAGCCTCCCGTGCCGGGCGCTGGTGGCTCACGCCTGTAATCCTAGCTACTCAGGAGGCTGAGATCTGAGGATCGTGGTTCAAAGCCAGCCCGGGCAGGAGAAACCGTGAGACTCCTATCTCCAATAAACCACCAGAAAACTGGAAGTGGCGCTGTAGCTCAAGTGGTAGAGCGCTTGCCTTGAGCTGAAGAGCTGAGAGACAGCGCCCAGGCCCAGAGTTCAAGCCCCATGACCGACAAAAAAAAAAAAAATAATCAGCCTCCCTCCAAGCCCCCTTTATCTTGAGATGGCACTCTTCTGGGGTAGCTACTACGATATAGGGCAGCAAGAACTCCCTAGAGTGACCTTAAGGTCTGGGCAGCTGCAGAGCCCCTTATCTACTATTTGGGTAAGCAGCCATAAATCCTAGTCCACCATGATGGATCCCTTGGTCCACATGTCCACACTGGGGTTTCCACCTCCTAGCCCCGAGTTTTATAGGTCACCGCAAACAATAGCCGGCACTTCTTCTCATTCTTCACTTGTGAGAAGGGGTCTTGCCAGTTCCACTGCTGTCAATAATACTTTCTTTGTTCTTTGTACCTGGATGTTTGCATGGTTCTCTTGCAAAGTCTAATATACCCTAACAGATAGTACAAAAGCAATTCATTTCTCCATTAATGTACATACAGAATTAATAAAAACTGATGTTCCTACAAAAATAATTGAATAATCAAAAAGTCACATCTTCACTAAAACTAGCCATTACTCAAATACACTTAGAGATGTATGATCTATTATTCTACTAAAGCAAAGATATCCTAGGACTCCACTGAGCATTTGTATTCTAACATTCATTTACATATTTAAACACCATGGAGAACACGAATATTGTAACTCAGTATTTTTCACCTAAATTTATAGAGGGAAAATGTACACAACAATGATAATTGTCAAATGGCACATTTCCTTGTATCCAAATACTCAGAGCGCCCTCATGAGGGCAGAGAATCAAGGACAGTTCTGATTCCTGGAGAGTTGTCAGATTGTCTGAAGAACTCTTGGGCTTTCAGTGACCTTGAAGGTAAATTTAAAAAGCTTAGGGAGAGGCACTGGTGGCTCATGCATGTAAACCTAGCTGAATCAGGAGGCTGAGATCTAAGGATCATGGTTCAAAGACAGCCTGGGAAGGAAAGCAAGTGGAATCTTATCTACAATCGACTACCCAAAACCTGGATATGGAGCTGTGGCTCAAGTGGTAGAGCACGAGTTTTTTTTTGTTTTTTGTTTTGTTTTGTTTTGTTTTTTTTGTCGGTCGTGGGGCTTGAACTCTGGGCCTGGGCGCTGTCCTTCAGCTCGTCAGTTCAAGGCGAGCACTCTACCACTTGAGCTACAGCACCATTTCCGGTTTTCTGGTGGTTTATTGGAGATAAGAGTCTCACAATCTTTTCTGCCCGGGCTGGCTTTGAACAGTGATCCTCAGATCTCAGCCTCCTGAGTAGCTAGGATTACAGGCGTGAGCCACCAGCACCCGGTAGAGCACGAGTTTTGAGCCAAAAAACTCAGGGGCATCACCCAGATTTGAGTTCAAACCCTAGGAATCACACACACACACACACACACACACACACACACACACACACACACACACACACACACACACACACGATAGATCTGTCAGACAGTGACTCTCATTTACATGCCTATGTCCCTTCAATGCACTTCCATGGAGACTGAAGGAATGCTGGGGAAGAGGGATATACTCAGTGAAGTCAGTATGTGGACAGAGAAGAACAGACAGCAATGAAGGAGTGATGCTTCCTCAAGGTTTCCAGGGAGTCCATGAAATGATTATATGTAAGGTGTATGATGTTCCAGGGGATCAGCAGCAGAAGCAAAGTATAACGGGGTGATATGGGGTTCTGTGCAAACCTGAACTTGGAGAGCCTTGAGTTGCAGTGAACAATCTCCTCCTGCTGCCCTAATCCATTTGGTCATCCCTCTATTTTGCTTTCTCCTCTAAAGAAAGCCACAGGTGTTGAGGGCTGAGGAGCAGAGCCATGGAAATGGTAAAAGGGTCAGAGGGCATTGCTCAATGGGCATCATTGGCACCCACCAAGGCAGCAGTGGTTCTGAATCTACACCAGCCATGCTTCATGGCCTGCATGCAGAGGCCAAGAGAACAGAGACCATAGGAAAAAATTGTGCATGTGTGCCAATTCTGGGGCTTGAAGTCAAGGTCTGGGCCCCCTCCTTGATCTTTTGTTTAAGTCTAGTGATCTACCACTTGAGTGACACCTCCATTTCTGGCTTTTCAAAAGGTGGTTAATTGGAGATAAGGGCCTCACAGACTTTCCTGCCCAGGCTGGCTTTAAACCTTGATTATCAGATCTCAGCTGCCTGAGTAGCTAGGATTATAGACGTGAACCACTGTTCCCTGGCTTAGGAAGGAATCTTAATCACACTCAATCCTCTAAGTATTGATTAGTGGTATGTACTGTCACTTCTGCACAATGCAGGAATTTTTTTTTCTGGTCCTGGGGTTTAAAATCTTGATCTGGGTGCTATCCATGAGTTTTTGTTCTCAAGGCTAGCACTCTACCACTTGAGCCAAAAAGCTCCACTTCCAGTTTTACAGTGGTTCATTGGAACTAAGAGTCTCACAGGGACTTTCCTGCCCAAGCTGGATTTGAACTGTGATCCTCAGATATCAGCCTCCTGAGTAGTGAGGATTACAGGCATGAGCAACTGGTGCCCAGCTAATGAAAGAATTCTGGAGACAGTAAGTAAGTGAGGAAAAATGACTGCTGTTAAAAGGTAGAGCCTGTCACAGGGCTCACACAGGAGCTACGATTACAGACATGAACCATGGGTACCTGACATGACATGTGTATTCTTGTTTTGGATGTAAGCATATTTGTTTTGGTAAAATGTACCTTTCTCATTGGTGGCTTAGGCCTGTTTCTTAGCTACTCAACTAATTACCAAAAGGCCAGCAATGGAGCTTAGACTCAAGTGGTAGAGCATTAACCTTGGGCAAAAAAACAAAACAAAACAAAAACAAACAAACAAAAAAACAGCTTAGGGAGAGTACTCAGGCCTGGAGTTCAAGCCCCAGGACCATTAGACACAGACACACAGAAACACAAAATAACAATACTTCAAATGTACTCAGAACATCACTATTCTACAAACAGAAAAACTTGGGCTCAAAAAAAAAAATGGCTGGGAGCTGGTACCTCATACCTGTGATCCTAGCTACCCAGCAAGCTGAGATCTGAAGATTACAATTCAAAGACAACCTGGGCAGGAAAGTCCATTAAGACTCTTATCTTCAATTAACCACCAGAAAACCAGAAATGGAGCTATGGCTCTAGTGGTAGAGTAGCAGTCTGGAGCCAAAGAGCCCAGGAACAGTGTTCAGATACTGAGTTCAAGCTTGGCCAGTGGTGAGCAGAAGAGCCACAAGCAGGCACATCTCCTTCAGTGAAAGGCCCTCTGGCAATCCATAAATCCAGCTAGGTCCTGCTGATCTTGTTTACTGGATTAGTTGACTGAATAACTCTATATACAACATCCCCCCTGTGACTTACAGAGCTGCTCTGGAAGGCCCCAAGGTCTGACCGATGTGGACCCCAGGGGAGGGTTAACAACTGTTGTCTAAGCCACTCAGCTTGCAAAGATGATCAGTTCTGCCCTTTCCATTGGGCAGAGCCACTCTACACCCAGCTTTGACCCTGTTCTGCATCTTGCAGGCTCCATTCAAGGCAAAAAGTTCTGGCAATTTTAGGAACATCCATTATCTCAGAATTTAAAAGCTGGGTGCCAGTGGCTCACATACACCTGTAATCCTAGCTATTCAGGAGCCTCAGATCTAAGGATCACGTTTCAAAGTCAGCTCAGGTCAGGCAAGAAAGTTCATGAGAGTTTTCAGGGTTTTTTTTGTTGTTGTTTGTGGAGTTTGAACTCAGGGCCTGGTTGCTGTACCCACCAGAACTCCTATTCCTCAGGGCAAGTGGTCTACCACTTTAAATCACAGTAGGTTGCTAATTGGAGATAAAAGCCCTGCTCTGGCTGGCTTTGAACCTCAACATCAGATATCAAGCCTTTTGAGTAGCTAGGATTACAGTGTGAGCCACTTGAGCCTGGCCTAAAAAACCAAAATGGAGGCATGGCTCAAGTAGTAGCATCAGCCTTATCTTGAATACAAAAGGAAGAACTCACTCACAGAGGCTGAGTTCCAGCCACAGTATCAGCATGTGTACACATGCCTGCAGGTGCATACATACACACACACACACATAGTAGTTTAAGAGTGCTTAAAAAAAACCAACAATGAAGCTGGGTGCTGGTGGCTCATGCCTGTAATCCTAGCTACTCAGGAGGCTGAGATCTGAGGATCATAGTTCAAAGCCAACCCAGGCAGAAAAGTCTGTGAGACTCCTATCTCCAATAAGCCACTCAGAAAACTCAAAGTGGCACTGTGGCTCAGGTGGTAGAGTGCTAGCCTTAAGCTGAAGAGCTTAGGGACAGAGCCCAGGCCCAAGCCCCATAACCAACAAAACATAACAAAACAAAACCCAACAATGACAAATTATAGGTGAGTTGTGAGAGAACAAGTAAGGTAAATCTGGAGGCAAATGAAGCTGACATCTGTGATGGTTAAATCTTGAGGATGAACTTAATTGAGATCGATTGGTTTAGATGCATCCAGCTGATGAGTAAAGCATGCCTTTGTGTGTGTGGGGGGGGTTGGGCTGGATATCAGATTAACTGAATCTCTCCTGCATATAGGTCACACCATTCCATAGGCAGGCTTGCCATATGAAATTAAAGTAGGGTGGGGGAGAGAATACTGCAATGCAGGCAGGCATTCTCTTTCCCACTCTTACCCCTTCCCCTAACTCCCTGGCTACCATGAGTTGTTCTGCTTTGCCAAGATTGCCTCTGACATGAAGCAAAAGAAATCCTTTTTCCTTTAGGTTATTTCTGTCAAGTATTTTGTCGCAGCAACAACAAACTATATTACTAACACAAAACCCTATCTTTTCTACTTTTGTCTCTTACTTTTTCGCTAGTCTTGGGGCTTGAACTCAGAGCCTGAGCACTGTCCATGAGCCTCTTTGTGTTCAATGAAGGCTAGTGCTTTGGGGCTGGGAAGGTTGTTCAGTGGTACAGCACTTGCCTTGCATGCATGAGGCCCTGGGTTCGATTCCTCAGCACCACATAAGCAAAAAAGAAAAAAGCCAGAAGTGGCGCTGGGACCCAAGTGGTAGAGTGCTAGCCTTGAGCTGAAGAGCTGAGGGACAGCGCCCAGGCCCCAGGACCAGACCCCACACACACAAAAAAAGGCTAGTACTTTACCACTTGAGCCACAGTTCCACTTCCAATCTTTTCTGAGTAGTTTGAGATAAAAATCTTGGCAGGTACTCGTGGCTCACGCCTGTAAATCTAGCCACTCAGGAGGCTGAGATCTGAGGATCAAGGTTCAAAGCCAGCCCAGGTAGGAAAGTCCTTGAGACTCTTATCTCCAATAAGCCACTAGAAAACCGGAAGTGGCGCTGTGGCTCAAGTGGTAAAGCGCTCAGCCTTGAGCTGAAGAGTGCAGGGACAGCGCCCAAGTCCAGAGTTCAAGCCCCATGACTGACAACAACAACAAAAAAATCTTAGACTTTCCTGTACTGGCTGGTTTGAACTATCATCTTCAGATGTTAGCCCCCTGAGTAACTAGGATTTCTGGCTCCAGACACTGATACCTGGCCAACTTCCACCTCTACCTCTTCCTCTTGGTTCTTCTTCCTCTATCCTCACCTCCCTCCTCCTTCCCACCATGCTAAAAATGTACAGAATACCACTGAATGAGATACTCAGCCCAAGGTTGCCATCTTCACTCAAATGAACTATAAAGCTGACTTTAATGGGTGAACTTGGTAATAAATTATCCTAGTCTTACAGACCTGGCCACTGGAACACAGAACAAATGATTGGCCAGGGCCAAGATCATAAAACTTGAATCTTGGCCATACAAACATCTCAATCCAAATTCAATAGTGAACATGAGACTCGAACCCAGGCACTCTCCTCACCAGACAGGGCCATGTTCTTAATCACACCTGTGGGTGTTGATTCCTTGGTACAGGAATATGATGGGATGACAAAGGCCACACACAAATGGAGTATTATTTGAGGGTGAGCTTTGCTAAAAGATAAAAGTCCCAGCTCTGGCATTTACTAACTCATGACATCATAGACAAGTCATTTTAATTTTTTTGCCTCTGTTTCTACATCTGTAAAATGGAGATAATCCGAGCCCCTTCCCTCATAGAAGAGCAGGTCTCCAGCAAGGTGCAGGGGCTCCTGCCTGTAATCCTAACTACTCAGGAGGCTGAGATCGGAGGATTGAGGTTCAAGGCTAATGAGCAGCAAAGTCTGTGAGACTCTCATCTCTAATTAATCACCAGAAAACCAAAAGTAGTGCAGTGGATCGAAGTGGTAGAGAACTAGCCTTAAGCAGAAGAGCTCAGGGTCAGTGCCCAGGCACTGAGTTTAAGCCTGATAACCAAAAACAACAACAACAAAAAAGAGCAGGCCGGGAGCTGGTGGCTCATGCCTGTAATCCTAGCTACTCAGGAGGCTGAGATCTGAGATCTGAGGATCACGGTTCAAAGCCAGCCCGGGCAGGAAAGTTCATGAGACTCTTATCTCCAATAAACCACTAGAAAACCAGAAGTGGTGCTGTGGCTCAAGTGGGTAGAGCGCTCGCCTTAAGCTGAAGATCACAAGGACAGCGCCCAAGCCCCATGACTGACAAAAAAAAAAAAAAGAGAGAGCAGGTTCCACTCATGAGTTTAAGATAGTATGTTAAGTTCAAAGCCAGCCATGGCAGCTAAATCTGAGAGATTAATCTCCAATTAACCTGCAAAAAGCCAGAAGTATAAGTGTGGCTCAAGTAATAGACCACCAGTTCCAAGCAACCACCCACTGCCTTTGTTCCAACTTGGCACAGGCCCAGCACAAATGGTCCAACAACAGATATTTGGTGGTGAGAAACTGATGAGTGAACTTTACACCTCCTGCCAACCCTTCTTGTCCAGCCCCTCTCTGGCTGCAATGTTAATTATTCTCTCATTGTGTGAAAATAAGTATAGCATAAAACATGCTATACAAACCAAGTAGAAGTATACACTTCAGTGGCTTTAAGTACAGTCACATTTCAAGCAACCTCACTGATACCAACTTCTAGAACTTTCTCAGTATCCCAAACTGAAATTGGGTACCTATTAATTAGCAGCACCCATCCATGCCTTTTCCCAGCCTCTGGAAGCCCACCATTCTACTTCCTGAGGTTGAGATGAGAGGATTGCAGTTCAAAGCCAGCCTGGGCAGGCAAGTCTGACACTCTTACCTCCAATTAACAAGAAAAAAAATCAAAAACATAAAACAGAAATAGAGATGGGGCTCATCTGGTAGAGCACCAATTGTGAGGGGAAAAAAAACAATAAAAAATATGAGGTGGGGCTGGGGATTTAGCTCTTGGAGAAGTCTGTCCTGATAAGTACAAGGTCCTGAGTTCCATCCCCACCTCTGACGTGATAACAACAATAACAACAACAAGTAGTACACAAACTATTTATGCCCAGAGGCAAGCTTTATGATAAAAGATAATCACTACCTCATCCTTCTTTACAAATATGAGCTGGGACCTGCTGGCTCATACCTGTAATCCTTGCTGCTGCTACTCAGGATGCTGGGGATCACAGTTCAAAGCCAGCCTGGGCACAAAACTCCATGAAATTCTATCTTCAGTAAATTACTCAGAAAAAGCTGGAAATAGAGCTGTGGCTCAGTGGTAGCCTTGAGAAAAAGACTCTCATGGATATTTCCCTAGTTCCTGAGTTCAACCCCAGCATCAACAACAACAAAATAGAATATGAGGTCCTGTGTTTAGGCAACTACACAAGCACGTACAGACACACAGACACAGACACACAGCATAGTGCCAGCCCCAACCTGACCAACTAAATCCAAGTCTCTGGGGCTGCCTCCAGGTGGTTTTTGCATTTTAGCCAGCTAAGCCAGGTGCTGGTGGCCCACATCTGTTATCCTAGCTATTCAGGAGAGGCCGAGATCTGAAAATCATGGGTCAAACCAGTCTGGGCAGGAAAGTTCATGAGACTCTTACCTCCAATGAGCCACCTAAAAACCTAGAATTAGAGCTGTAGCTCAAGTGGTAGAACTGAGCAAAAAAGCTCAGTTTATAGTACCCAGGCCATGATTTCAAGCCACAGCTGGCACTATAAAGTACAGAAAGACCCACTAGTTAGTAGGCAAAGGAGCACAACTGCATTCACTCCAACACCAGTCTCTCCATGGCTCATATAGGTGGAAAAGAGAGTGCGTTTATTTGTGCCAGTGCTGGAGCTTGAAGTCTGGGTCTGTGTGCTCTCTCATAACCTTTTCTCTCTAGGCTGATGCTCTTACCACTTTAGCCGCAGCTCACTTGCAAGGAAATGAAAGTTAAATTAAAAGGCTGTACATGCCCAATAATTAGATAGCCTTGGGCACAAGTCCAGGAAGGCCAATGGTAATCTAGCTCATGGTAGGGATCTTAAACAAGTTCAAGCCCCACAGAACCCTAGTTTCCTTATAGGTTTCTGGAATGAGAGTCCTACTAGCACCTAGAATTGCCAGCCATAGCACAGAGTAACTTTGTGTTTCAGTTCTGTTTTATTTTGGGGACTGGTCCTAGGGCTTAAACTCAGGGCCTGGATCCTGTCCCTGAGCTTCTGTGCTCCTATCATTTGAGCCATAGATCCACTTTGTGGCTTTTTGGTAGTTAATAGGAGAGCAAAGTTTCAGACTTTTCTGCCAAGGCTGTTTTTGAATCATGAGCTTAGTTCTCAGCCTCCTGAGTAGCTAGGATTACAGGCATGAGCTACTGGTGCCCAGCTAACTAACTATATTCCTTTATTAACTAGCACTCTGGTAATCCATAAGGCCAGAGCCCACTGAGAGACCCTGGAGCTAGGCTCATACCTAGGACCCATCACCCTGAAGTGGGGGTGAGCTTCTCTAGAGGCTCCTGAACCTCCCCTGCTGCCAGCTCCATTCCTCCAGGATAAGGCCAGATCTGCTAATCATCCCTGCTGAGGAGAGCTTAACCCTGCCTGCAGGCCCTGGGCTAGAGTTAGTAGCTCTGGAGCTTAACCCTGCCTGCTGGCTCTGGGCTAGTGTTAGCAGCCCTGGTTACCAGCTTTCCTCCAGTTCCCATATGAAGTTGGGAAAGAGGAGAGGTCTCAAAGAGAGATCCGGGCTAGGTTATCTGTGGCTCACCTCCTTTCCCCACTCCACTGCACATGCTACAGAGGCTCCCTCCATTCCCAGTTCCATTGTGGTTGTTAGGAAGCAACAGTTTCATTTAAGTCTTTGTCTTTCTGACTCTGACACATGTATGAAAGGCAGAGGGTCCGGCATATGCAAAATACAGAAGACACACAACTCACACAATTCAAACACTGACAAGGGCAATTAACTGCTACAGGACATACTTCTAGCTGCCAAGTTAACCTCAAGGTATTAACTAGAGCATTTGCTAATCTCCATTTGATTAGCCCTGTGGCAAAGAGCCCTCTGTACTCAACACACCAGAATGGCCAGAGACCAGCCAGAGACTGAGGAGAAAGGAAAAGCATCAACCTCAAAAATTCAGTGGTAGAGGGCTTGTCTTGCATGCATGAGGCCCTGGGTTCCATTCCTCAGCACCACATAAGCAAAAAGAAAAAGGCCGGAAATGGCGCTGTGGCTCATGTGGTAGAGTGCTAGCCTTGAGCTGAAGAGCTGAGGGACAGCACCCAGGCCCAGAGTTCAGGCCCCACGACAGGACCCCCCCCCAACAAAAAAAAATTCAGCCTCTTCCTTTGAGTCCAGCCAACAGTCAGTCAAGTCAGATCCTGATACACAAATTACCCACTTCTTATGGGACCAGGAAAAATCCCATAAGCAAATCTGAAATGCCCCACTATAGGAAGCAATTTAAGTATCCATAGACTTGCTAGGAGATAAGGGAGTTGGAATGATGTGAGGGAGCAGTCAAAGCCAGGTGCCAATGGTTCACACATGCCATCCTAGCTACTCAGAAGGCTGAAATATGAGAATCCTTGTTCTAAGCCAGTGAAATCTGTACGACTTATCTCCAATGAACCACCAAAAAGCCAGAAGTGGAGCTGTGGATCAGGCGGCAGAGCACGGGCCATGAGTGAAAAACACTAAAGGACAGCACCCAGGTCCTGAGTTCAAGTCCCAGGATCTGAACACACACACACACACACAGAAAAATGCAAATTTAGCCTAATGCATGTACACAGGTACAGGTACATGATTAAGTTTCAAAAAGGCAATAACAAAAATGATCACAGTTTGAAATGCAAAAAATACCAAGTCCCGTCAATTCAGAGAAGAGGAGGAAGGCATGTGGCATTCTACCCTCAAGGAATTGTGCTTTGGGACATTTTGGGGGATCCCTCCACCAGGACACTTCCATACTCCTGGAGAGTTAAAGGTGGCAAGTTCCTCAGGAACCAGAAACTCACCTTTCACCCTATCCAAGGCACCTGAAGCTCCAAGAGGTTCTCTGCACTCACTCCCCAAGGAATCCACAGGATCTGAGAAAAAAATAGGAATGGGGAAAGCCAAATAGGGAGAGGGGAGCAGGGAGGCCCAGGGGCCCCTGTGCAAATGGTAAAATGAAAAAGGGACTGACCTGAGCAGAAACAACAGGATCAGGTGAGGTGGGGGTGGGGATGAGGGAGGAGAGCAGAGATGAGGAGGGAACCAGTCCTACAGAAGGCATCACACCCTGGGATACAGGGTTCTCTCCAGATAGAGAACATTGGATGAGGTCAGGGGACGAGAGAGGGCAACAGAAAGGAGGACTGACTGTAAAGCATGGAAATTTGAAATAAGAGTCCCAGACTGGGGCACCAAGGGCCCTGGGTTCTAATTCTGACTCAATTGAGTAGACACATTTTCATCCTTGGAAACTCAATTTGCCCCATCTGGGGAAAAAAAGCAGGAAAAAGTGCAGATGTTCCCCCTGCTGCCTCTGAGGACTCCGACAGGAGGAGAAGGAGCAAGAAGGGGCAGTAGAAAAGTATTTGGAGAAGGGGGGGCGCAGCATTCCATGCCATACCGGACCGAGGCACTCACCTGCCCGCAGCTAGAACCAGCACTTTTTCTGAACCCCCACGGGTGCCACCGAGCTGCCTCTCACGGTCCAAAGCCCATGGCCCCACATTGGGCAGGAAGACCAGGGCCACCAGTACCACCGCCTGAAAAAGCCCCTTCAGAGCCCGGCAGCCCTGCTCCGCACTAGCTGTGTTGTGAGCTATCCCTGAAGCCACATTCTGGAATATGAAATACTGGAGTCTTTATTACACAGTTAACAGGCTGCAGGCCGCCCGTTGTTACAAAGGCCCACAGCCCCCCAAATACACATAACCCAGCTAGCAAACATGCTAAAGAGGAAAGAAATAAAACCAATACCAACAAGGCAATTCAGCTTCCATGGAGATCTGAATTACCATGGCATGATGACCAGAGATGAGACAGGACCCAGCACTCGACTAGGGAGACACACGTGGCAAGACTTAAGCTGGTTTGGGCCTAAAAAGATCGGAGCACAGGCAGATCCACCTGAAATTCGCAGTCCCAGGCACTAGACTGACAGGTTCAATAACCTATCAGCCAAGTGCTCACCCCAGGGATCCGGACACGCCCACCACCTGGCCTAAAAAGATCCGAGCACGGGCAGATCCACCGGAAATTCCCAGTCCCAGGCATTGGACTGACAGGTTCAATAACCTATCAGCCAAGTGCCCACCCCTGCCTCCAGGGATCCGGGCACGCCTCTCATCTGGGAGGCTGGTTTTCCTCCCCCAGCATGAAGATTACATGCCAGACTCTACAATCACCATGTGGCCAATATGGACAGTCAGACCTGACCGTGTGTCCACGTGGTGGCAGCGGCAACAACTAACCAAACCCAAGACAGCAATGGCGCTGTCCCCACTCTGACTCTATAGCATTTCCACCGCTGCCTGACTAGCAAGCTGGGCCATACCACTGAGTCACAGCTGCAGGGTAAGTTGGCGCCGCCAATGCAAGTGTTGGGCACTGTGAAGCCACCACAGACCCATGATTCCCTATTCTACACTTGCTAGCAAATGCTTGTATCACTCGCCTTCACCTTCGCGTGCAGATTCAAGTCTATCTGGGTGCCAACTGTGGGTCCAACACTAGAGGTCCTGTTATACCAAAATTCGGGGACCCCCAGAAGACCACCAGAGACCACGATCAATGCAAGCAACAAAGAGCCGGTTTATTGCAAGCTCGAGCTTGGTCCTCCGGGCACATGGTAACTGGTGACACTAAGAGGCCCTGAGCCTCAGGGCCGTTTTTATAGTATTGAACCAACAACTTTAAGGAACTTTTACATAAGAAATTACATGATTGGTTAACATTTACATTTAAAGCAAGCTAAACTGGGCAAATAATGATTGGTTGACCTTTACAGAAAAAATGTCCTTGGTCCATAGCTTGACCGAAAAAGGTTACGTCACACCCGGACCAACAGAATGCATGGCATGCCTTGCCCCGGGCACTGAAGAATGAGTTGGTTAACAACTCTTAGTCCTAGGTGGGTGGGGGGGCAACACCACTTGGGGGCTAACACCTGCCTTAAGCAAATGCCATCTATGGCTCCAAGGATTGTGCATGGCTTTCTGTCATAAATTCCTAGCATTGGGGCTAAAGTGGATCACGAGTCAAGTCGCAGAACTGAGATGGAGTGTTAAACAAAAATGGAGTTGCTTAGGTTTCTTAAAACATTATAATTCTTCCCTAGGGCTTTACTGCCTCAGCCTCCAGGAGGGGCGTTGCAGCTGTGGGGATAATTCTGAGGACTTTGCCCCCTTGGTCAGGGCTGTAAACCCTTTGAAGTCTTTTACTAAGCAACTCTAGGCTCCCAGGCTGACATTCCACTACTAAGTAACTAAAACCAGTCACAGTTAAAATCATACAAAAACCATACAATCATCCAGTACAAAGCAATTCATACAGAAGCAAAAATGGCTGTTAGGTGCTGTCATTATATATATATATATATATGATTTTTTTGCGTTCTTCAGTCCCTCTTCTGAAGCTGCGACCGTGCATCCTGCTCCCCGGTAGCTCCCTCACCCACTGGGCAGTGAGAAAGAGGCGGAGTTGGGTTGTTGGGAGCTAATTGGTGCTCGCTGGGCATTGGTGCTCCTGGTGCATTTTGGTGCAGTTGGAGTGCACTCCAGTCTGATCCCTGCCTCCTCTGCTGCTGCTAATGGTCACTGGAATCGAGTTCCTTGGGCTTTGGAGATAATGCTGGAGTCGCACCTTTGCTCAGCCCCCGGGGTCTGGGGCTCCCCTGAAGGCTTGGGTCACCTTGGTTCCAGTGCACATTCCTGGGGATGACACACAAGAGTTAATGAAATGGGGGGGAAGTAGTAGCTCATGCCTGTATGCCTAGCTACTCGGGAGGCCGCGATCTGAGGATCAATCTCTGAAGTCAGTCTGGCAGGAAGTCCATGAAAGTGTTATTTCCAATAAAGACTCAGAAAAAGCCAAAAGCAGGTCAGGGCTGTGGCTCAAGTGGTAGAGCACTAGCCTTAAGCACAATGAGGGTCAGGAGCAGGACCCAGGCCCTGGAGTCAACCCACAGGGCTGGCCAATAAAAGTAATCAAACTTCTGCTGTCTTTTCTGCCCTTCCTCATCAGCCTAGGGCTGGCTTTGTGTGCTCTGCTCTGCCACAGTGCTGTTGCACCCAGAAAGCTTGCTCTTTCTCACCCGCACTGACCGACTCATTCTCCACTCGAAGTTGAATTTTTTTTGCGCAAGGCTGATATTCTACTGTTGAGTCCCACTTCTACTTCTGACTTTTTGGTATAATTGGGTTAAGAGCCCCAGAGATTTTTCTGCCTAGCCTGGCTTCAAGCCTCCATCCTCAGTTCTCAGCCCACTGAGAAGCTAGTATTATAAATGTGACCCATGGGTACCCAGCAAATTTGACTTTTATTTATTTATTTTTACTATTGTTTAACTATGGATGTGGAAACAAATTGTCATTTTTTATATCTGGTTTATTTCACTTACAATATATAGATTCATTCATGTAGCATGGGTCCGAATGCCATTCCTTTTTAAGATTGAATAGTATTTCATTGGATGCATAGATCACATTTTGTTTATTCATCCATGGACATTTGGGTTGCTCCTACCTTTCCACTACTGTGAATGATGCGATGACTAATATTATAGTTCTTTTATATTGGGCACACTGCTGTAACAGAGTAGCCAGAGGAGCGGCTAGAACCCCAGGTGAACTGTGGGGACTCACCAGTACTTTTCCTTCACATTAACAATCCACAAGAATCCTTACAGCCTGCAAGGTCCATATGATATGACCGATTTACACCTTTTGCTTTTCTCCTAGTTAGGCTGATCTTGCTGTTTTCCTAACTAAATAAATACCCAAAAAGTTAACAAATCAGGCAGGGCCTTTGCAAACTTCTAGAAATTTCTTCTCTAAACCTTTGTGTGGACCTGGATACTTGAAGGCTTCTGCTTATAACCCTAGCTACTCAGTAGGCTGAGATCTGAGGATACTTGTTAAAAGCCAGACTGGGCAGACAAAGCTGACAGACTCCTATCTCCAATAAACTAGCAAAACACCTCAAAGTGGAGGTTTGGCTCAAGTGGTAGAGGATCTGCCTTGCACGAAAAGCTAAGCAAGGGCATGAGACCTGGAGTTCAAGCCCCCTGGCATGCATACACACACACACACACACACACACACACACACACACAATAAACCTTTGTGTAGTTCTCTCCATTTTCTCAGGAACAGGAGCAGAAGTTCTACCTCAGCAACCCCTTCCCTTGCCTGCTGACCTAAAATATTCATTTTCTCACTAGTTCTTTGATTTCTCCACAGAGCAGGTCTCAGTTTGGGCCTCCCTCCTGAGGATGTGAGCTCCTAGGTCACAAACTATTCTATACCATCCTTATCTCTAGCAGCACCTGCTACTGTTTATTGAGAATAAACTAGAGCTCTTTCTGGACAGAAGAATTTGCAGAAAAGGTCCCCCTCTTCCCTGAGCCAAGCAGCCAAAGTAAAGCTGAGACCTGAAGATTTTAGCTCATATACTTCTCCACCTTGGGAAAGTAAACTGAGGACCTTCCCCAGCTAGGTACATTGTAGCTATTGTATTCAGTAATTACTGCTTGAAGGAAGTATAGCAGTCAAAGTCATAAAAGGAAGGAAATTATTTAGTCTCTCTCCCCTTCACCTCTCTTCAACTAGCTTCCTAGAGTACTCTGAAGGAAATTGGAGTTGAGGTGTGTTTTGTTTTCCTTTTATCTTCACAGAGTCACTTTTTAATCAAAGTTGCAAACCAGGCCAGGCTTCCCCACAATACTTTAAGAACCCAGATTTAATCTCATGCCCTTTCATCACTTTTTTATTTTTTTTTTTGGTTCTGGTCATGGGGCCTGAACTCTGGGCCTGGGCGCTCTCCCTCAGCTCTTCAGCTCAAGGCTAGCGCTCTACCACTTGAAGCACAGCGCCACTTCTGGCTTTTTTCTTTTTGCTTATGTGGTGCTGAGGAATCGAACCCAGGGCCTCATGCATGCAAGGCAAGCACTCTACCACTGAGCCACCTTCCCAGCCCCTTTCATCACTTTTGTAATATAGGATGCACCAAACAAGGGATTTTTATCCTCCTCCCAGAGACAAGACTACTTTCAGTGGAAAAACAGACCTGATCATTGACTGAAAGTAAATGAGAACTGATACTTTCAGACTGAGCCCTCCTATTGGGGCAGCCATGGGCATTAAATGAGATAATATATAGTAAAAGGTTGCCTGGCTGTGGTGGCTCACATATGTAATCCTATCTACTCAGGAAGCTGAAGTCTGAGGACTGGGGCTTGAACTCAGGGCCTGGGCCCTGTCCTTGAGCTTAAGGCTAGTGCTCTACCACTTGAGCCACAGCTTTTTTAAGTAGTGTATTGAAGATAAAAGTCTCATGGACTTTAGTGTAGTGACCGTCTACTCGACCAGCGAGGAAAAACGACCACCACACCAGGAGTCTTCTCAGATCACGCTTTATTGGAGAGCCTTTTAGTTGTAGGAGAGCTTGGGCGCGAGAGAGCGTGCACCCGAAATACAGCCGCTTATATAGGGAATTGGAACACGGGTCTTTCTATTGTTGGTCGCCTGCCTTTCACCGTCACCAGGTGTCATGGGATTGGCTGGGAACTCTACCTGGCTCGTGCACGCGCACAGCCCAGGCCTCCCGCCAAGCACCGTCTGGGGTGGAAACCTCAAAGCTGCAAGGGAGTGGGCGGAGTCTCGCCTCGGCTCCCTACAGTTCCCCCTTCTTTGTTTTATGGCAACAGGTAAGAGTAGAGGTTGGGCCTCTGTCTAAGACATTAATGAGAGGACCTTGCACTGGCCTTCGCCTGAGGGGCGCGCCTTCCCCAGTGATGACCAGGCCCGTCCGATGCCTTTTTTGCAGAGGTGGGATCTTGGGCATCAACCCACTTGCAACCCAGCATGCTCTTCTTGAGGAGATGAGAACCATCTCCTCAAGTACAGTGCACTTGCCTTGCACCCTGTCCCAAATTGCAAATTGCATACCTGTCCCAGTGCAATGGGATCCCCTGATCCCTCGGGGTGCTAAGGCTATGCAGAATGGTAAGGCTTAACTGCCTCTTAGGGCCGACAGCCAAATCTGGGGTGAGGATCCACTCTCCAAAGCGGCTAATGCTTGCGAGATAACAACCTTGTCCCTTCTGGTTTGGGCTCGAAGGCGACAGACCAACCATAGGCAGACCACGCATCCTCCCAAGCAGCAGGCTAAAAACATTCCGACTCCCACCCGCTCTTTGACAAAGGACACCACAGAGGCAATCCAGTCAGTAAATTGTAACAGCCCACAGCATCATTGGTTTAGCTATCACAGGGATTGCTATTAGCACTGTTGCTAACAGCAAGAAGATCAGCTGCATCTTCAAGAGGGGGTTTTTCTGCAGTCTCCACCGGCCTGGTCAGTCTCGTTGGCACCCAGTGAGGTACTTCTTGACTCTGTGGAAAAACACAAACAGCTCCCCTGGATCTCGTTATTACCGGATCCGGTCCATACCATTTATTATTAATAACATCCTTCCACATAACCATGTCTTTAGTATCCATGGAGTCTCTTGTCATATGCCGATCTGCGGCAGACTGATCGTTGTCATTTAGAATTAAAAAATTAAGGGTAAAGAGCGCAAGAGAAAAGTCTTTCCCTGGGGGACGCGGACTCAGCAACTCCCCCTTTTTGTTTTTGAAGCATTTCTTTTATGCTTCTATTAGCTCTTTCCACTATACCTTGTCCTTGAGGATTGTAGGGCAATCCGGTGGTGTGGGCAACCTGCATTTGTGCGCAAAAGGCGCGAAAACCATGGGAAGTATAAGCAGGGCCATTATCCGTCTTGAGTCTAAGGGGCTTTCCCCAAGCTGCCCAAGCTTCTAAGCAGTGTATTCTGACGTGAGACACCTTTTCTCCTGCCAAAGGTGTGGCATGAATGACACCGGAAAAGGTGTCCACAGACACATGTAAATATTTCAACTTACCAAATTCCGTCAGATGAGTAACATCCATTTGCCATAGGGCGTTTGGTCTCAACCCCCTGGGGTTTACCCCCACATGGGGAGGATGAAGAAAGGTAACACAAGATTTACAGGCTTTAACAATATCTCTTGCCACATGCCTGGACAAATTATATCTTTTCCTAAGGGTATTAGCAGGTACATGATACAATCTATGAAAGGCTTTTGCCAATTCTACAGGATCAGCAGCGACCAGAGCCACAGCCCGAGTTGCCTGGTCCACCAAATCATTACACTTTGCCATTGGGCCCGGTAACATAGAGTGGGCGCGAATATGTCCAATATAAAAAGGATGTTTTCTGTTTAAGATAAGGGACTGAATCTGTAACAAAACATTAGAAATTGTACTGGCCTGCTTAACTGAAGCAGCAACTTCAAGAGAAGCAACGGCATTTACAACATATAATGAATCAGAAAATAAGTTAAAAGGTTGATCAAATCTTTTAAAAACTTCAAGCACAATTAAACATTCAACAGCCTGTGGGACATTCGGCCGAAAATTAAAAACTACCGGCTGTTTGTGTCCTTGAACAAAAAAGGCACCTTGTCCAGATTTTGATCCATCCGTAAAGATGGTCAGAGCATCAACCAAGGGCTCCTTTGAAGTGACAACAGGAAAATACACTAAATTTTTGTTAACTATGGCAAGCAGAGGATGCTTAGGATAATGATTATCAATTACATTTGGAAATGAGCAAACAAGAATTGCCCACATATCCATTGTGGCTGCTAAAATTTCAACTTGCTCACGGGTGTATGGAATAATTAATTTATCTGGAATTTTTGCAAAGTGCATCAAACAATACTTTATACCCAAAATTGCCTCTATTTTTTTTTATTTTTATTTTATTTTATTTTTTTCTCAGATCAAAATTGCCTGTTTAGCCACTAATTTAGGAAAATATTGAACAGTTTTTGTTCCCACAGAATCATAGCATTAATAGTTAGCCTTCGAAGCAAGGCAGTGGTATAATTGGCCGTCACTCCATAAGTCCGGACTGCCTCAACTAAATCCTTAAGCTGGAAGTAGGAAACCGGCTCAAGAATTCTCTCATTAGTAATGGGATTTTCAAAAACTGGAAAGGCGGCCGCTAACGGCGACCAGGTGCTGCCTTTTATAAAGTGACTCTTCCCTGCCGGCGGGCACGGCGGGGGGGCCGACGGGTGAGGGGCAGCTCCGTTTCCTCTCCCTGGCTGCTGCGGTACTCCCACCCCTAGGGGGCGCCACCCTCCATATCTGTCTGCCACGTGCTCCGCCGCAGCCTCTTCTAAGTCTTCACTATCAGCTGGATCGAGCTGCTCTCCCTCCTCCTCTAACATTTCTTCCTCTGAGTCACTCACAAGATTACTATATTCTTGGTCCCGCCCTTCCACATGTAGGGCTGAGAACCGGTTTGCTTTTAAAGAAGGGCAAGGGAGTCTCCTTGAGACCCCCTCCTCTCTGAAACCCTTCTCCTTTTGTGAGGGCTGCAGCCCCTCTTGCTTTAATTCTTTAGGATCCTTTTCTCTTTTTTCCCTTTTTCTTTTAGGCCTATTTTCCTCCCCCTTACTGTATGCTGACTCTGATAGACTATCCTGATGCTGCGTTAGTACTTTGCGTCCTTCCTGGATTAAATCAAACCCTCCCTCCTCGAGGCAAGTGCGCACCATCAAAAAGACAAGCCACAAAGGAAGAAGCAATGCAAGCAACCAATAAATATCTAAATCTACAGTGAACAGCATACCGGGGGATATTTACCGACGTCTCCTCTCCGCGTGTTGAGTTCTGGCTCCAATTCGGCCTCTCGCGCGGGTCCCGTCCCAGGTTTGTTCCCGGGTTTCAGCACCAGTTGTAGTGACCAGCGAGGAAAAACGACCACCACACCAGGAGTCTTCTCAGATCACGCTTTATTGGAGAGCCTTTTAGTTGTAGGAGAGCTTGGGCGCGAGAGAGCGTGCACCCGAAATACAGCCGCTTATATAGGGAATTGGAACACGGGTCTTTCTATTGTTGGTCGCCTGCCTTTCACCGTCACCAGGTGTCATGGGATTGGCTGGGAACTCTACCTGGCTCGTGCACGCGCACAGCCCAGGCCTCCTGCCAAGCACCGTCTGGGGTGGAAACCTCAAAGCTGCAAGGGAGTGGGCGGAGTCTCGCCTCGGCTCCCTACACTTTAGTGCCTGGGCTGGCTTTGAAACAGGATCCTCAAATCTCAGCCTCCTGAGTAGTTAGGATAACAGGTGTGAGCCACCAGCACTTGACTCACAATGACCCCTTTAAAGCCCTCTCACCTGCACTGTTGATCTTGCTATGGTTGCTTCACATATTTGTTTATTTACTTGGTTGTCACTGTGCTTCCTCAAATAGATGATTGGTTGTGACTTGGGTCAGCACCTTGTCAGCTTCTAGACTATTGTATTTGATGAATGGTAAGTCTCTCCTCCCACTGTCCCCTTGCTACTTCTCTCTTTATTATTTTTGTGTGGTCCTGTGCCTTGAACTCAAGGTTTGGGTCCTGTCCTTGAGGTTTTATTGCTTATGCTAGCACTCAACCCCTTGAACCACAGCCTCCCCATTCAGTTTTCTTGGTGGGTAACTGGAGATAAGAGTCTCAGACTAGTGGCGCTGTAGCTCAAGTGGTAGAGCGCTCGCCTTGAGCTGAAGAGCTGAGGGACTACGCCCAGGCCCAGAGTTCAAGCCCCACGACCGACAAAAAAAAAGAGTCTCAGACAAGCCTATCCTGGTGGCTCCCACCTGTAATCCTAGCTACTCAGGAGGCAGAGATCTGAGAATCTGGGTTTAAAAGCCAGTAAAGGCAGGAAAGTTCAGGAGATTCTTATCTCCAGTCAATCACAGAAAGAGCCAGATGTGGCTATTTGGCTCAAGTGATAGAGCACAATCCTTAGGCAAAAGTTTAGGGACAGTGCCCACGCCTAGAGTTTAAGGCCCAAGACTGGCAAAAAATAAAAAGGAAAGCAAGCAAGCAAGAAAGAAACTCATAGACAGGCTGGGAAGGTGGCTCAGTGGTAGAGCGCTTGCCTTGCATGCCTGAGGCCCTGGGTTCGATTCCCCAGCACCACATAAGCAAAAAGAAAAAAAAAAGCCGGAAGTGGCACTGTGGCTCAACTGGTAGAGTGCTAGCCTTGAGCTGAAGAGCTGAGGGACAGCGCCCAGGCCCAGAGTTCAGGCCCCACGACTGGACCCCAAAAAAAAAAAAAAAAAAGAAACTCATAGACATTTCTGCCCAGATTTGCTTCGAATAGTGATCCTCAGATCTCTGCCCCACAAGTAGCTAGGATTACGAGCATGAGCCACCAACATCCACGTCTCTTTTTATTTAAGTATTTATTTTAACAAACTGTGGTCTGTGTCTTCAACCTTCCTGGTGGGATACAAAATTTCCTACCAGGTGTCCTTACTTTGGCTTTTTTAGGGATCTTCAGTGTTGATGCTATTTATTCTGGGACCTCAAGCTGATGAAGCCAAAGCCTTAGCCAAGGGTTTTGAAAAAAGAATGGATTCACCTGGAAGTGCTGGTTTATCGGTCAGTATTTAAAACACATTTTATTGTGTGTGTATGTATGTGTGTGTGTGTTTGTGTGTGTGTGTGTGTGTGTGTGTGTGTGTGTGCGCGCGCGCGCGCGCATGCATGTGCGAGTACTCTGATACTAGGGCTTGCTCTCTTGCTTAGCTTTTCTGCTCAAGTCTGGTATTTACCACTTAAGCCACACTTCCATTTCTGACTTTTTTGGTTCGGGTTGTGGGGCCTGAACTCGGCCTGGGCGCTGTCCCTCAGCTCTTCAGCTCAAGGCTAGCACTCTACTGCTTGAGCCACAGCACCACTTCCGGCTTTTTTCTTTTTGCTTATGTGGTGCTGAGAAATCGAACCCAGGGCCTCAGGCATGCAAGGCAAGCGCTTTACCACTAAGCCATCTTCTCAGCCCCCATTTCTGACTTTTTAAAACTTAATTGTCGGTAAGAATCTCACAAGCTTTTTTGCCCAGGCTGACTACAAACCAAGGTCTTTAGATCTCAGCCTCTTTAAGTTGCTTGAATGGCAGGCAGGAACCAGTGCCTGGCTTGTTCTTAATATTCTTTTTTATTTTTTTTGTCTGTCGTGGGTCTTGAACTCTGGGCCTGGTACTGTCCTTGCACTCTTCAGCTCAAGGCGAGTGCTCTACCGCGTGAGCCACAGAGCCACTTCTATGTTTTTAATATTCTTTAACAAACTCCTGATTCAAAGACTGGGTCTCCATTTTCCCATCTCATCATCACAAACCTTTAATCCCCATTCATTCTCTTCTCTATGAAGAAAGGATGATGATAATGGTGTGATTTCCAGGCTGGCACCAGACAGATCGGCTTAGCTGAAAGCAAAGCCCAAAAATCATAAGTCTGAGACTTCTGGCAAAGATCCAGGAGAAAGGAGAAGGGATTGGAATGCAAGGGTTTAAGGACAATGTCTGTGAACTATGGAGGAAATGAAGGCTCAGAAGACAGAGGTGACCTCTCACAGTCCCAGTGGTGGCAGTGGGGTACAGGAGGAGCCTAGTGCCTTGCACCCCAGGACTTGGCATGTCTGCAGTGAGTGGGCATTCATCTAACTCCTTAGAGGTCTCCAAGAGGGCAGTGGCATTATCAGAAGCCCCAAGATCACTCATACTGTGGCAGATGTAAGAGGTAGCAGGCTCAGATTCCATACTGTCTATTCCTGGCTTATTTCCTTATGTTTGCCCTAGTCATCATAATAGCATTGCAGTAGATTCCTAGGACCAGAGACTGAGTGATTCATTCAAAATAGGAGGGAGTGACAATCAACACCAATGATAGCAAGGGAGTGAAAAGCCAGGGCAGGAAGCTAGGGAGGTTGGCGGGACTGAAAAATGGACAAGAAGAGAGCTGTAGCCAGGTGCTCGTTACTCACACCTGTAATTCTCACTACTCAGGAGGCTGAGATCAGAGAATGATGAAAAATCCAACAGACTCTTATGTCCAGTTACTCAAAAAAACAACAACAACAACAACAACCTGGAAGTGGAGCTGTGTCTCAAGTGGTAGAGGGCTGTCTTGAGTGAAAAGTCAAGTGAGGTAGATGCTGGTGGTTCACACCTGTAATCTTAGCTACTCAGGAGGCTGAAATCTGAAGATCATGGTTCAAAGCCAACCTGAGCATGAAAGTTTGTGAGACTTCTTTTTTTGAGTTACTACAGGGGGTAGGAGGGAGTCAGTACCAAGGCTTGAACTCAGGACCTAGGTGTTCCTGAACTCTTTTGCTCAAGGCTAGCACTCTACCACTTGGAGCCATAGCAACACTTCTAGTTTTCGTTTGGTTAATTATAGATAAAAGTCTCATGGAATTTCCTGTTTGGGCTAGCTTTGAACCATGATCCTCATATCTTAGCTCCCTGAGTAGCTAGGATTACAGGCATGAGCTATGAGACACTCATTTCCCTTTAATTACTAAAAAGCTGGAAGCACAGATGTTCCTCAAAAAGTAGCATGCTAGCCTTGAGCATAAACAGCTCAAGGTCAATGTCCAGGCTCTGAATTCAAGCCCCAGGACCTGCATACATACACACCAAGGACCTGCATACACACCAAGGGGGTCCACTAACAGCCAGAGTGATGAAGGCCATGAAGAGAACATTCATTCACCTGCCTACCACACTAGGACCTTGCAGAACAATCTAGAACTGTGTAGAGAGTTCTGTCTCCTCCCCGTTTGCTGTTCTCCCTTAGATTTGGATGCTGGCTCTTCCTGTTACTGAAGTCCCCATTCTTAGGCCTTTAGGAGACCCTTCCTCCAGTTCTGTCCCCAGCACCACACCCAAAACATGGCTCCCAGTCAGCCACCCCCTCTATACCCCATACCCCATGGTCATACTACTGTATCTTCCTCTGTGTGTGTGTGTGTGTATGCACGCATGCACACGTGTGTGTATGTATGCATGTGTGCATGTGTGCACGCTCATCCTGGGAATTGAACTTAGGACCTGCACATTGTCCCTCAGCTTTTCTACTCAAGGTTATCTCTGTATCTCTTGAGCCACAGCTCTGCTTTCAGCTTTTTGATAGTTAATTGGAGATAAGTGTCTTATGGACTTTCCTGTCTGGCTGCACACCATGATTCTTGCCTCACTCCCAGTCTCCTGAGTAGCTAATACCAGTACACAGAAAATCTATCTATCTATCTATCTATCTATCTATCTATCTATCTATCTATCTATCTATCTATCTATCTATCTATCTATCTATTATTGTTGGTAATGAGGCTTCAACTCAGAACCTAGTCACTATCCCTTAACTTTTTTGATCAAGGCTGGAACTCTGCCACTTTAAACACAGCCCAACTTTGGAATATTTGCTGGTTCTTTGAAGGTAAGTCTAGGGACTTTTCCTACCCAAGTTGTCTTTGAACCAAGATCCTTAGTTCTCCGCCTCCAGAATCCTTCCTATGTTATTTTTCCATATCTGTTTGTTACTATTTATCTGCTTTTGTCCAGAAAGCTGATCTGAGACCCTTCCCAGATCACGCATGCTGCCATGTGCAGTATGGCAAAGGAATGGCTTGCAGAATGAAGGAATGAAGTCTGTGTGTCCAGCCTCCATCTAGGGATGTGGCAGGTTTCAGGTTAAGGCAGTAAAGGTGGCTAATTTATGATCCCTGGCTCGTGAGCCCATGTTCTTCCCATAATGAGAAAGCCTACAGCTGGAAAGAAAGACATGAGCTCTTGGGGGTGGCAGCCCTGAACTCCCATTCTGGTAGAAAGGATGTTCTCCCTAGGAGAGTTTTGGGAGTCTGTGATGAGAAACAAAGTAGTCACCAGGAAGGAATAGGAATAGCCCAAAAGGCAGGGAGTAACAGAACACTCCCCTCCCCTCACCCAAAATCTAAGACCACTGGACAATAAATGGTTGGTGTGAACATTGCTCTGTCCTTTGACTGGGCTTGGACAATGTCCCTGCTTCTCTCTCTGTGTGTGTGTGTGTGTGTGTGTGTGTGTGTGTGTGTGTGTGTGTGTGTATGTGTGCACGAGGGTACACACACACACACCATGGATGAACACAGAAATATTATCTTATAAGAAATGTACTCATTATCTTGCCCATGTAATTGTAACCCCTCTGCACAGTATTTTCACAATAAAAAGAAAAAGAAAAAAATATTACTTTAAAAAATCATCTCTAAAACAACTCACTGATGGCTTACGACTGTAATCCTATCTATTCGGGGAGGCAGAGATCTGAAGATCTCAGTTCAAAGCCAGCCCCAGCAGATATATTTGAGAGATTCTTTTCTCCCATGAACCAGCAAAATCCCAAAAGTGAACATATGGCTCCAGTGGGAAGAGTGCCAGCCTTGAGAAGAAAAGCCAAGTAAGAGTGACAGACTCTGAGTTAAAGCCCCAATGCTAGCAAAAATCAGGCAAATAACTAATTTAAAAAATCAGCTCAGAGCTTTCCTCATCTGTAAAATGGAATGATGAGCAAGATAATGGAAGAATGAAGGAATCCTGAAGGGCCTCAGTTCACCCCATTCCACCCCCAACACCTGACAAATATACAAAATCACCTGCTCATTACTCAGATCCAACCAACTAGGCCTGCCTAACCTTGTTGTTTTAGTGCCACCTGCTGGTAAAGATGCAAAATGCTGCATGTTGCCATTCTCTGGTCTCATTGGGTCTCACCTTGTCTATCTCCTACATAAACACAGTAGACTCCTTCTGCTCCATATCCTGCATCTTCCTGGCTTGTGATTTTCAGATTATTTCTTTTCTATTCCTTCTGTTGATCCTGGGGCTTGATCTCAAGCCAGGGTGCTGTCCCTTAATATATATGCTCAAGGCTAGCACTCTACCAATTGAACCACACCTCCACTTCTGGCCTTTTGGTGATTACTTGGAGATAAGAGTTTCGTATGAGCTAGGTGTCAATTGCTCAGGCCTTTAATTCTAGCTTCTCAGGAGGCTGGTATCTGAGGATGTCAGTTCAAAGCCAGCCTGGGCAAGAAAATCTGTTAGTTTCCTATCTCCAATTATTTACAGAAAAATCTAGAAGTGGTGCTGTGGCATAGAGTGCTACCTTTGAGCAAAAGAGCTCTGGATAGCTCCCAGATGCTGAGTTCAAGCCATAGGAGTAGCAAAAAAAAAAAAAAAAAAAAAAAGTTTTATAGATTTTTTTTTTTGCCTGGGCTGGCTTTGAACCCTGATCCTCAGATCTCAGCCTCCTGAGTAACGAGGATTACACACAAAGGGCCCCTCTTATAGAGGTTCTGCCTCCTATCACCTTGACCTTCAGCCTTCCTGTATACAGGCTCCCAGACTTCATCTCATCCTGCCTTGAGCAGTTAAGCATGTGGGCCCCTGGGCATCACACTGTGGCCCATCACCCCTGGAAGACTTGTACATGAACACTGGACTGATTGGACCTCAGAGGTGTTTCCTTTCTTTTTAGTCCCCTTCTTTGTAGAGATCTTCATTTCTTTGATTTTCAATCCCAAATAATTTAATAATCTTACTGATATCCATCCCTTCTTTCAAAACTGATCACACCTCTTTTGTGGGCCTATTTTTAAGGCCCTGATAATACACCTTGTGTCCTGTTGTGGCTTCTCCTGACCAGCTAACTCAGGAGGACTAATGCTTGTGCAAAAGATCTGATAAGTTTACAGGTGTTATGAAGGAGTCTGGATGGATTCAATTGACTGGATGAGTTTGTACTGATTTATACAAAACACTGATTTAATATTTCATATTAATGAAATGTAATCTGATTACTCCAAAGCATTGTATGTGTGTTTATATACACATATGTGTCTGTTTCTTTGAAAGAATGGCAGTTTTTATTTTAGAACTATATCAAACTCAAGAATAGTAATTGGTATAGTTGATATTTCCAATGACAGCAGATTTTTTTTGCCTCCAATAATCAATATTTATTGAGCATTTACAGTGTACTGACATAATAGAACATACAGAAAATATTGTCCCTGCTCTGGAGGATCTTACATTCTGAAAGAAAAAAAATATATCTTTTTTTTTTTCTTGGTCGTGGGGCCTGGGCACTGTCCCTCAGCTCTTCAGCTTGAGGTGAGTGCTCTACCACTTGAGCCACAGCACCACTTCTGACTTTTTCTGTGCATGTGGTGCTGAGGAATAGAAACTAGGGCCTTATGCTTGTGAGGCAAGCACTCTATCACTGAGCCACCTTCTCAGCCCCACCTGTCTTTTAAAATGGCACTTTTATTTGGTGTCTTCTGTAACATTCTGAGGAAATACTCTGTAGGGTGAGATTTGGTATAACTCAGACCCATCATTACTTAGAGAAGATTTAAAGGCAAACAATGGCAGACCATTTGGGATAGAGTTTATAGGAGATATACAGTCTCATCAAGTAAGGTGAGATATGCTGCAGTAGAGGATGAGGTTAATAGTTTGTGGGATGCAAGCAAAGAAAGCAAGGGATCTTAGACAGTAAGTAGAGCCAGAAAAGTCATGTGACCTTTTCCAAAGCACATGGCCACCAAGGAGGAATGTTTGGTGACAAGACAGAAGACTAAAAAAAAGGAAGGTAATCCTGTGCACCTGACAAATAAGATGACCAAAATCAGAAGGCAAACAGAATCAAGAAATTCTCAAAAACCAAAACAGAATTTATAGTTAATGCTAACCAATGTCATGATGGGTCAAAAACGTTGTGGCTTCCTAAGTTAGAAAATGCTATATATCAAAATTTTAACTGGAACATATTACTTTTCAAATCAATTTTCCCCTCCCAAAGGAAAAACTTGGCTCTGTAGGAGATGGTCATTAGATAGATTAGTATTTTTGCTATTGTGATAAACTTTGCACTTTAAACTTGGTGAAAGCCCATTAGCTGCCAAAAGGGAGTAAGGAACAAGTTTATAATAATGTACAATTTCTTTTGAGGTGTTTCAAAACCAAAAGACTAATTTACATGAAAGTTGTAGAGAAAGTAGTAATAATGATTACCAAACAGTTCATTTTCACTGCATCTTTACTTTTACATTTGTTTGTAGGTTGCCTAAAACATTTAAATACAAATAAAATGTGTAGCAAAAATAATGAGCAAACATTACAAATAATGGAATGTGAACCATTTCTGCCCTTATCCAGAGTTAATTGAGACGCAACTTTGTGTCAAAGAATACTTCTAGTGCTGTACTCTAAGTTGTGCACACTGAGATAACTCTTCCACAGAAATACATGATTCCAGCATGTAACAGCCATGGAATATGTTTGTACCACAGCCCTGCAAGTGCGCCCAAACTTTCTAATATCCAGAATAACTACACCTGTGCCTGGAACCAGTTTTCCCTTTTATTCTCCACCAGTACAAACCAATATGTAGGAAAATTTCTTCACTTTGACCTGGAAGCAGTTTTAACACTGGCCTTTGTGAAGTCACCATGTACCAAAGTACATGCCAAACATTTACAACTTGTATAAAAATTCTACATCCTCATATTGGTCATCTCAAGATGAAAACAGATAGCTTACTAAATGTTAATGGGCAATATCTATTCCCCTAATATTAAGCAACAAAAAAAACCCTGGGAAATATAGAAATTCAAATAGAAGCAACGTAAACCTGTCATAAATCATAAACGACAAACTATTTGTGGGACAGTATGGATGACAAATGGTCTACTGTATAAATTTTAGAATGAGGCAGACAAAAGTTGGAAAGCCATTTAATTTCCCCTCCTTCTCCTGCTTTCACTTCATCTTATATCCACAATGTCAACTTTTCGCTCAGTAACTACGTTATTAGCGTGCAGTCTTTGAACCACTCTTCACTGAATGTATCAAGTTCAGCAATGACTTCATCAAAAGCTGTCTTTGCAAGAAAGCTAGCTTCCTCTGGGGAGTTCAGAATTTCATAATAAAACACAGAGAAGTTAAGGGGCAGACCCAAACTGATAGGTTTATCAGTTGTGAAGCTTGAACTCTGGGTCTGTGCACTGTCTCTCAGCTCTTCAGCTCAAAGCTAGTGCTCTACTACTTGAGCCACAGCGCCACTTCTGGTTTTCTGAGAGGTTTATCAGATATAAGAGTCTCAAATGTTTCTATCTTGCTATTGTTTCTAACATATTTATAAGATTTCTTTATTGCTTTGTATGTCCCTCCCTGATGGTATAACCCCTGTTTTCACTGTATTTGATGTTGTATAATTTGTGGAGGGGAAAGGAAAAAACAAATTGTTTAAATAGGGATACAGGTGGACCCATTGCAACAATATGAAGTACAACACGTTATGCCGAAAAACGAATTTTACAATTTTGGCACATGGGGGTGGAGGGTGTGATGAGATGTGAGGGGGGGATAGGAAGGGATGGGATGGGGAAACAAAGGAGGAGGCAACAATGCTTGATATGAAATGTACTCATTACCTTGCTCATGTAATTGTAACCCCTCTGTACACTATTTTGACAAGAAAAACAAAAGTCTCTCAGACATTCCTGCCCAGGCTGGGCTGGCTTTGAACGGTGATGCTCAGATCTAAGCCTCCTGAGTAGCTAGGATTACAGGTGTGAACCCCTAGCACTCAGCTTGCATTTCCTTTTGGCTGATCTCAAAAGCTTCTTGGTATGCTGGTTATGAACGATTCACAATCCCTTTCTTGTCATCAGCAGCAGCAATCTCAGCCAAGTAGTGGTAGTAGTCTCTCTTCATTTTCAAATACAAGACTGCTTTCTGCTTGTGAAGCACTAGGGATAGAGAACTTTTCCAAAAGTGACAGTGCATCATTGTAGCTATCTCCTAGCTCATTCTTGATTCTATGTTCTTCATCATCTGCTGTTTTTCTCAGCACCTTCCATTTTTTTGCTCAATACTTGAAATGACCCTCTAAGATGACCTATAGGCATCTATAACATTTCTGTAAGCAACTGAGAGAAGATTCCTTTAATCATTAGACAATTCAGCTCTTTGCTCAGTGAGACTTCATGTCACCATATTGCTCAGCCTGCTAGGTCAGTTTGGCCTTCTGTACCAGCTCATTTGTACCCATGACTGGATTTTGTGTCCTGAGTAGGTGGTGGAGGACAGACAGGGTTTCAGTGGCTTCTGGGTGGTGGCAGGAGTGGCATTAAGGCTGAGACTTGGCCCTGGATCTTGAAGTTCACGGGCTCCAGTGATGGCGTTTCCTCCAATCCAATTTTATTGTTTTTTTTTTAATTCACACTGAAATTTTCAATCAATGAAAGTACATTTTGATTGATGCTCTCTTTTGCCATTTTAAAATGATTTCATATCCAGACATTATAGTAACATGTGGTTGTGGGATTTATTTTTGAAACAATACGATGTCAATGTGTATGTTGGCAGGTGCTCAATGTGAACATTCTATGACCTCTTACCACAATGAGATGAAGAATGAAGTCTTGCCTTCAACTCCAACTGTCATTGAGAGCCAAGAGGTTCACATTTGTGAACAGTTGGGATATGCTCAGGTTCCTTCTAAAATTCTGAGAAATGGGAAATCTTTACTATTGTTATGGAGGTATGTTTAGAGTTTCTGAATGCTGCTTTTACAAGAGACTGCTCAATGTTACTTAATCTATATTCCTCATCTTTTTTTTTTTTTTTTTGGTCAGTCGTGGGACTTGAACTCTGGGCTTGGGCTCTATCCCTGTGCTTCTCAGCTCAAGGGGAGCTCTCTACTGCTTGAGCCACAGCGCCACTTCCAGTTTTTGAGTGGTTTTTATTGGAGATAAGAGTCTCATGGACTTTCCTTCCTGGGCTGGCTTTCAACCATGATCCTCAGATCTCAGCCTTCTGAAAAGCTAGGATTTCAGGTGTGAGCTACCAGTGCCCAGCTATTCCTCATCTTTTTAAAAATTCTCTAATAGGGGCTGGGAAGGTGGCTCAGTGGTAGAGTGCTTGCCTTATATGCATTAGGCCCTGGGTTTGATTCCTCAGCACCACATAAGCAGAAAAAGGCAGAAGTGGTGATGTGGCTGAAATGGTAGAGCGCTAGCCTTGAGCTGAAGAGCTGAGGTACAGTGCCCAGGCCCAGGAAAGACAAAAAAAAAGGAAGAAAGAAAAAAAACCAAACAATATCTTTACTTATTTTTAAATATGCAACAAAATACTACATTTTGACTTAAGGTTCTGCAATGAAACCATTTTTAAAAATACTTTTCTAATTTAAAATATTGTAGTTCTTTGAATGTAAACATCTTTTTGTAAACATCTTAGAAGAGAAAATGTAACAGGGGGCACACCTTCACTGCCCTTATCAGAAGGACTCGTGATACAAAATAGAACAATATCAAAATTTGATATGTGGCATAAGGAGTAGAGCACCAAGCTTGAGCATAAAAACCAAAGACTAATGTGCCATGAGTTTAAAGCTCTCTATGAGCACAAACAAAAAAAGATAAATATAGTAATAGAATATCATGAAACAAATTGTGCATCATCTTATTTGTGTTGATGTCCAAATAGAAAACATTAGACATGGAAATCCAGAAATTTTACATGGGTTTTCAGAGTAGTGTGTGTGTGTGTGTGTGTGTGAGAGAGAGAGAGAGAGAGAGAGAGAGAGAGAGAGAGAGAGAGAGAGAGAGAGAGAGAGAGAGAGAGAGAGAGAGAGAGAGAGAGAGAGAGAGAGAGAGAGAGAGAGAGAGAGAGAGAGAGAGAGAGAGAGAGAGAGAGAGAGAGAGGATAACTGTCCCTGAAAGAGAGAAGATAACTTTGTCCCTGTGACTAGGGGGATCCTGAGGAAGTAGTCACAAGGCGTAGTGTCATCAGGTCAGTAGAGTGCATAGTGGATGATGAAGGGAAAATAGCTTGGATGGTTCTCAGTGAGTTAAGGACTGTGGGAGTGACTGGGTATCTATCCTGAAGCACCTGGTGAGGGTAAGACTGACTGGGCCCCTGATTGTTGAGGAGTACCTGAAGAGGCAGATAACTTTTCTCAGCTGACCTTGACCCCTGGCGTGTTTGACTCACATCAGTAATCAGCAGAAAGTTGTCATTCCCTTCATAGCATCACTTCAGTAGGACAAAAGACTAACCGGGGCCAATCAGTCAAGGAAAAGTGAATTCTTGGCACAGATATCAATTGGTAATTGGTTCAGGATGTTCTGATCTGTGAACCATCTTGGGAGCCACGTAGAACAATGGTCACAGGTGGGGTCACCTACTGATCAGAAAGGGTCCCTAGAGGTCTTTGACAGCAAGATGGTGAGTGGATTGTACAAGTGTGCTCTTCCTCATGTCCTTCAGAAAAAGTCCATTTCGAAGAAGGTGACCTATTTTTCGCCAGGAGTGGAAATGTAGACTTGGTAGGCATTCATGATTTGAATCTTTTCCTGGCTTAGGCTATCTACTAGAGCATCAGTATTTCCAGGATAAGTTGATGAAGATTTGAAGAAAGGGAAAAAAACTTGCTCTGGCTTTGGATTCCATGACATTATACAGAGGAATGAAGGGTTCCAGGAGATAGCTCTCCAGCACTCAACTAGATTCTTTTCTCATTACCATTACTCAGGAGTGTTGGGATTCTGAGGAAGTATTTAAAAACAATCTACCCTTCCCTCAGGGCTGGGTTGAGATCACAGGAAACAGTAGATATTATCTATGAGCTGCAATATAAAGGATGTAGAGTTAAGGCTCACTTGACTTTCCCATGGTTAGACAATTGGAATAACATAGGCAGGAGTAACATGTCCACAACAACCAACATGGAACTGTGGCATAGAATAATCTATTCATTGTATAGATGTCATGTTCTATTTGAATCCAGGGCTCAGCTATGCTTTAATGGCTAAGGAATTTCCATATTTGTTACATTCATATGGCTTCTGTCCTCTGGGTATTTTCTGAGACAAACTGACCTATGTCTTCTTGAAAAACTTTCCACATTTGTTGTATTCATAATATGTCTCTCCTGTGGGTAGTCAATGAAGAATCCTAAGCTGTGCCTTCTGAGTGAAAAACTGCACATTTGCTACATGCATGAGGCTTCTATCCAGTGTGGGTTCTCTGATATAAATTGAGTTTTTTCCAGGTGAAAGATCTTCCACATTTGTTATATTCCTAAGATTTCTCATGTGTATGAATTCACTTATGCCTGCTGAGTTGGGAGGTTCTGGTTAAATGATTTTCCACATTTGTTACATCTATAAGGTTTCTCAACTGTGTGAATTCTATCATGTGTGACCTCCACTTAAAATCTTTCCATAGTTGTTGCATTCATAAGGTTTCTATCCTGTATGTGTTCTCTGATGCAAAGTGACATGTGACTTCCGGCTGAAAGACTTTCCACATTTATTGCATTCATAAGGTTTCTCACCTGTGTGAATTCTCTTATGCCTCTTGAGGTTTGACTTCTGGGTAAAGGATTTTTCACATATCTTACATTCATAAGGTTTCTCTGCAGTGTGTATTCTCTGATGGACACGAAGTTCTGTCTTCTGGATGAAAGACTTTGCACATTCGTTACATTTATATGGTTTCTCACCTGTGTGAATTCTTTTGTTTGTTGAGGGTTGACTTTTGGGTAAAGGACTTTTCACATATCTTACATTCATAAGCTTTCTCTGCTGTGTGTATTCTCTGATGGACATGAAGTTCTGTCTTCTGGATGAAAGACTTTGCACATTCGTTACATTTATATGGTTTCTCACCTGTGTGAATTCTTTTGTTTGTTGAGGGTTGACTTTCAGGTAAAGGACTTTTCATACATCTTACATTCATAAGGCTTCTCTCCTGTGTGTGTTCTCTGATGAATAGTAAGTTCTGCCTTCCAGTTGCAAGACTTTCCACATTTGTTACATTCATAAGGTTTCTCTCCTGTGTGTGTTCTTTGATGAACATGAAGGTATGCCTTACGGGTGAAAGACTGTCCACATTTTATACAGGCATCAGTTTCTCTCCTGTGTGTATTCTGTGGTGAACATGAAGGTGTGTCTTACGGGCGAAAGACCTTCCACATTTGTCACATTTATAAGGTTTCTCTGCTGTGTGTCTTCTCTGATGCAAAGTGAGGTCTGACTTCTGTCTGAAGGTGTTTCCACAGTTGTCACATTCAAAAGGTTTCTCTCCTGTATGGATTCTCCAATGAACAGTAAAGTTTGCCTTGTGTCTGAAAGATTTTCCACATTTGTTACATTCATAAGGTTTCTCTCCTGTGTGTGTTCTTTGATGAGCATGAAGGCATGCCTTACGGGTGAAAGACTGTCCACATTTTATACAGGCATAAGGTTTCTCTCCTGTGTGTATTCTGTGGTGAACATGAAGGTGTGTCTTACGGGCGAAAGACCTTCCACATTTGTCACATTTATAAGGTTTCTCTCCTGTGTGTCTTCTCTGATGCAAAGTGAGGTCTGACTTCTTTCTGAAGGTGTTTCCACAGTTGTCACATTCATAAGGTTTCTCTCCTGTATGGATTCTCCAATGAACAGTAAAGTTTGCCTTGTGTCTGAAAGATTTTCCACATTTGTTACATTCATAAGGTTTCTCTCCTGTGTGTGTTCTTTGATGAGCATGAAGGTGTGTCTTACGGGTGAAAGACCTTCCACATTTGTCACATTTATAAGGTTTCTCTCCTGTGTGTATTCTGTGGTGAACATGAAGGTGTGTCTTACGGGAGAAAGACCTTCCACATTTGTCACATTTATAAGGTTTCTCTCCTGTGTGTCTTCTCTGATGCAAAGTGAGGTCTGACTTCTGTCTGAAGGTGTTTCCACAGTTGTCACATTCATAAGGTTTCTCTCCTGTGTGTGTTCTTTGATGAACATGAAGGGATGCCTTACGGGTGAAAGACTGTCCACATTTTATACATGCATAAGGTTTCTCTCCTGTGTGTATTCTGTGGTGAACATGAAGGTGTGTCTTACGGGTGAAAGACCTTCCACATTTGTCACATTTATAAGGTTTCTCTCCTGTGTGTATTCTGTGGTGAACATGAAGGTGTGTCTTACAGGTGAAAGACCTTCCACATTTGTCACATTTATAAGGTTTCTCTCCTGTGTGTCTTCTCTGATGCAAAGTGAGGCCTGACTTATGTCTGAAGGAGTTTCCACAGTTGTCACAGTCATAAGGTTTCTCTCCTGTATGGATTCTCCAATGGACAGTAAAGTTTGCCTTGTGTCTGAAAGATTTTCCACATTTGTTACATTCATAAGGTTTCTCTCCTGTGTGTGTTCTCTGATGAAAAATGAGGTATGACTGCCTGAAGGTCTTTCCACATTTCTTGCATTCAGAAGTTTTCTCTTCTGTGTGAGTTCTCCGATGCCTGCTGAGAGATGACTTCTGGGTGGGAAATTTCCTACATTCCTCATATGCATAGGGTAGCTCTACTGTGCGTGTTTCAGGCTGGAAAGTCAGGTCTGACTTCTGAAAGATAAATTTTGCAAATTGGAAACTCATCAGACTACTCCTCTGGAGCTTTGCTCTGAGGTTTTGTAAGGTATATTGCTTTAGTGAAAGACTAATGGACTAATGTCCACTACATGGACAAGGATTCTGTCCTGAGTATATTTTCTGATGTGTAGTGACTATAAGGCTAAAGTAGAATGTTTTCGTACAGACCATACATTCAGGTGCTCTCCTTACTCTCTGAAGTATTTCTTAGACAAGGAGAGCTGACTTATAGTCTTTTCTATATTTACTAAGTGGAAGGTCTCTCTCACACAAACCCAGTTACATCTAAAAAATATGATCTCTAGCCGGGCGCTGGTGGCTCACGCCTGTAATCCTAGCTACTCAGGAGGCTGAGATCTGAAGATTGCGGTTCAAAGCCAGCCCGGGCAGGAAGGAAGGTTCATGAGACTCTTATCTCCAATAAACTGCTAGAAAAACGAAAGTGGTGCTGTGACTCAAGCGGTAAAGTGCTTACCTTGAGCTGAAGAGCACAAGGACAGCACCCAAGCCCAGAGTTCAAGCCCCATGACCAAAAAAAAAAAAGAATATGATCTCTAACCCAGGCACTGGTGGTTTATGCTGTAATCCTGGTTACTCAAGAGGCTGAGATCTAAGAACTGTGGTTCAAAGCCAGGCAGGGCAGGAAAGTCTGTGAGACTCTTATCTCCAATAAAGTACCAGAAAACAGGAATTGGTGCTGTGGCTCAGGTGGTAGAGCACTGCGTTGAGCTGAAGAGCTGAGGGACAGTGCACAGACCCTGAGTTCAAGCCCCACAACTGACAAAAAAGCTTTTTAAATAAGAAAAAATTTAAAAAAAGAATATGGTCTCTGAGTTTAATACTTCCCTTCTCCATATTCAAAATTCTGCAGCTCATTTGGAGTTCTCATACTTTTGACTAAAATGTTCTGAATATCTGCAGGATTCTTCAATTACAGGAGACACACCAGGCCTACATGCAGCATGCATCTCATCAGGCTCACTATACTGATACTCAATGAAATCCTCAGTCCTTATCTCTAAGGAGTTCACATTATTTCTAATCACCTCTGGCTTATGTTTTGAGCTCAAATTAAGGGTCATTACTAATCTCACCCTTTCCTCCACTGTGTTAATTTTCGTGACTGTTGCTTCACACAGACATTCATCTGGACTTTTCTGGCACATCTTAATCACATCCTCAATTCCTGGGACATCTAAGATGAGTCATAGAAAAAAATATAAAAAATAAGTAAAATCCAAAGTTCACTTAGTGTAGACATTTATTTCATTGTAACTGTTAGAGATTTTAAAATATCAAAGTCAGAAATGATTTATAGAAAATATATGCTTTTTTCTCAAATGTATTGAAGTAATACTGATTACTTCCAGTGGAAAATAATGTTTTTGTGTTTAAATTTTTTCTTCTTTTATATCAGAGGAAATATTTACTCAAATCACTCAACTATGTGCTGCTAGAATTTTAAGCCAAGTACTAGCCATCTGCCTTTAGTAATTACGGTGTTGTTTTTCTCAAATATACTTTTGTTTGATCATAAGGGGATAGCTGCTGTGTTTTTCATTTTTCTTGAAAAAATTTATGTACTGTGCTGCTTTTTTCTTAACTAGTAGGTTAGGAAAAGTAATATTTTCTAGATTCAGAGACCAAAAGAATGTTTTATACACCCCTTGTCCTTTCACTTAAACAGGAATTGTTCTCAGAAGTAAGGATTCATACCTATATCTCTTCAGTTCTAACTTCTTAGTAAGAATTACTTTTAGGTCCCTTTGAGAATTTTAAAAACCATTTCTCTCCATCTTTAACAAAGTTTCATCAAAATTCCTTTTCTAACACTCCTGCCTTTTAGATTCATGGAAGACCAAATATCCTCCAGGTAAAGATCACTCAATTATCCTCTCTATACTAAAATCTTTGGTTCTGAATCCCAGTCTCTGCCAACCATGACTGATAAGAAATTTGCCTTCTCTGGGGCTGGGAAGGTGGCTCAGTGGTACAGCGCTTGCCTTGCATGCATGAGGCCCTGGGTTTGATTCCTCAGCACCACATAAGCAGAAAAAAAAAGCCGGAAAGTGGCACTGTGGCTCAAATGGTAGAGCACTAGCCTTATGTTGAAGTGCTGAGGGACAGTACCCAGGCCCAGAGTTCAGGCCCACGACTGGACCCCCCCCCCCCCGCCAAAAAAAGAAATTTGCTTTCTCAAAGGATAGTAGCCCAGAAGTACTCCTTATTTCCACTTACCCGGATTGTGCTAGTTTCAAAGAAAATGATATCTCATTTCCTCCATTACTTTTTGTTGGTTTGTTTCAGAATGATTTCCATACAGAGAAAGAGAATTGCTAACTATAACTCAACTGCCACACAGAATTCAGGGTATCTCCATATTAATTCTTGATTCACAAAGGAGATAAAGGATCACATAATTCTCTGACTAGGAACATTATTGCTCAGTTCAGCACAAGATGAACTTACCAACTGGGGGCTGGATCCAATGTCACTATGCAAGGTGCATTAACTTACCTGAGAAATTCTTGTCTGAGGCTTCTCCTATCCATGGTTCTACACCTTGCTCCAGCTTGACAATCAAGTTAGGTTTAGGAACACAGTGCTCTGTTAATAAGAACCAGTGCAGAACTATTGTTCATGCTGAGTCATTATTCCTCTAACATCTCAGACATCCTGTTCACAATGTTGCTCTTAAATGTTGTTTCTCAGTTTTCACTGGCTTCATGATTGACTTTCCCCCAGCTTTGGATTTATTTTACTGGTTTTGTTGCTTAATCTCGGCCCTTGTGCTCTATGATAGCATTGTAAAAGTTTAAGTCCCCTCTACACTTTTAATTTTTGAGTGGTTAATTGGAGATAAGAGTCTCATGGGGACTATTCAGCCATTGCTGGCTTCAAACTGAAATTCCCCAGATTCAGCCTTCTGAGTAGCTAGGATTATAGGCCTGAACCATTGCACCCAGGGACAGGTTTGGATTATAAATAGCCACTTTCAACTAGTGATTTCCAGTTCATATTTCCAATAGTCATACCTCTTCTACTGTATACCACCTAAAATAATCACCTCAAGTTTGGAAGACAGTCTCCTGTTAGTGGAGCATAGTTTAAAACTTTTGTCAAATTTCTGATTTGCTCCTTGAAGAATGAGAATAAAATTGCCTCAAGAGTTACATGATAAAGTTGAAGTTTTCCTTTGGAAGACATGATACTTCTCACACACTGGAACTTTACATTTAAATACTATTGAAAATCTGAGAAATATTCAGATATCTACTGAAAACAAATCATTTGACTTTGCAAATTAGTATGACTTTTGCTCACCCAAAGACACCAGGTTGTTGTAGGTCTCCAGCATTACATCTCTATACAAGGTCCTCTGAGCAGTGTCCAGGTCCATCCACTCCTCCCAGCTAAAGTCCACAGACAAATCATCAAATGACACCAGCTTCTGTGAGGGTATATTTCCATCAAATAATTAGCCTTCAGTCATGGGAACAGTAGGTCCGGAATTTCACCCTTTTAACATGTATTTTGTGTCATCTATACATTGGGAGAATTAAAAATCAAATATTTTGCCTCTATGTTAACACTAATTAAAATACAAAGATTCCCTAATAAATCAGAACACATTTTTGGTGCTAGCAAGAGAAAGAAGATAACAATTCTAAGGAGCTAATAACCTGACATGATAACATTAAATATAAGTAGGTACCAGAAAGATGTTTTGATAAAATTTACTACATATTAGGGTAACAATATAGTAAAAAAAATTACTTTTTCTTCCCAGTGAAGAGCCTATTTAGATCTTCTATTAAAAAGTATTGTTGTAAGCAATCAAAACACATTAAGGACATCACATGGACTACATACCACTTTAGTAGATCTACAAAAAGCACAGTGTCCAGGTTAATGTTAAATGGAGTAATAGTACTCAAGAAAGTAGCTAATGATTGATAAGGCCATACAAGATTTGACTTAGTTCCCACAATAACAATATCCTATGTCAATCATTTTTGTTATTAATTTTCTAAAGAATGTAGTAAGGTCATAGATATTCTGATACTTCCTTCCTAAGTAAAAAAGAACTGCTAGCATGAATTTTTGTAAACACTGCCTACCTCCTACAATATAGACTATAGGTGAGGGAGTAATAAAATATTTCTTGAAAAGATTATTTGAAATAAAATACAACACTTAATTTGAATCATGAAATATTTGAGTTTAGGTTGAATATTAATTCTGCATAAACCAATAACAATAATCTTGTTTCATTGTAATATCCAATTAACTGTTAATGTTAAATATTCAGGTAAGAATAAACAAAACAATTGCTTCTGGCTCAACTGGTATCCTATCCTACTTACTTTGGAGGCTGAGGTCTATAAACCAGCCTGAGTAGACAACTCAATTTAAGCAGCTAATAAGCAGGTTGGACTCATGGCTAAAGTGATGGGCCCAACATTGAATGAAGAAGCTAACTGACTATGAGGGCTGTGAGTTCAAGATCCAGTACTAGCCCAAGAAAGGTATGATGGTGATTGAGGTAGGAATATCAAATGAGTTTCCAAGTTAGATACCAACTGTGACAACACAGCAATCCTCATCTCAGAGCTAAAGAGAAAAGAAAAAGTGGAACAGGGAGAGAAGGGGAGCAAAGGGGTAGGGAAAAGAAGAAAGAAGAGGGGCAAGAGAGGTGTGGAGAGGAGGGAAAGAGAGGGAAAGGGCAGGAGGAAAAGAAGAGAGGAGGGAAGAAAAGCTTCATGACATTAGATTTGACAGTAACTCCTTGGATAGGACACCAAAAGTATCTGATACAAAGCTAAACATTATTTAAATTCATACACTTAAAACTTTTCCTTCAAAAGGTACAATGAACCAAAAAGAAAAAACATGGTATAAAAGAAAATGTTCTCAAATATTTCTAAATATGTTAATTACTGGAATGCATTAGAAAATATAAAACCAATCCAAAACTACTGCACAGAAAATCTGATTTTAAAATGGGAAAAAAACTGAAGAATATATGCAAATAGTAAATAATAGTAATGAGAAAAATTCATATCAAAATTATAATGAAATAACTAACAATCTCTCTATGTGTATATGTCTTTAGGTTTTTCTAATTTTCTTTGGCTCTGGAATCCCATAGAACTATCTAGGCAACACTTTCCCTATATAATGGATAATAAAAATCTGAATTCTAAGAGCCACATCAGCAAATTAAATTGATCAGTAAGAAAAACTAGTTCCCAGATAGATCAGTTGAAGAAAAGAAAAAAAGAGACAGATGGATGGAAGAGGCCCTGAGAGAAAGAAAATGAAAAAGTGATAGAAAAATAGATACAAAAAGAGAGAGCGAGAAAAATAATGAAAGCTAGTGAGTAGAAAATCTAGAATAAATAGTTCTGGAATCCTTAGCCAGAGCAATAAGGTAAGAAAAGGACATTAAAGAGAGCCACAAAAGGAAGGAAGAAATTAAACTATCCCTATTTGCAGATGACATGATCTTATACCTAAACGACCCCCAAAATTCCACTCCCAAACTCACAGAACTTATAAGTCACTTGAGCAAAGTAGCAGGATATGAAACTAGTGCACAAAAATCAGTTGCCTTTCAGTATATCAACAATATACAAGAAGAAAGGGAAATCAGGAAAACAACATCATTCATAATAACCTCCAAATGGCTAGGAATTAACCTAACCAAAGATGTAAAGGACCTATTTAGTGAAAACTATAAAAGCCTAAAGAAAGAAATTAAAGAGGACATCAGGAAATGGAAAGACCTTCCATGTTCTTGGATAGGCAGAATCAATATTGTGAAAATGGCCATCCTGCCAAAAATGATATACAAATTCAATGCAGTTCCAATAAAAATCCCAATGACATTCTTTATGGAAATAGAGAAAACAACCCAAAAATTCATCAGGAACTGCAAAAGACCTAGAATACCCAAAGCAATCCTAGGCAAAAGGAGCAAAGCAGGAGGTATCACAATACCAGATTTCAAGCTCTTCTATAGAGTCATAATAACAAAACAGCTTTGTGTTGGCACTAAAATAGACCTGAAAACCAATGGAATAGACTAGAAGACCTAGAAATAAAACCACATACTTACCATCAGCTGCTGTTTGACAAAGGAGCTAAAGACATACACTGGAAAAAACATAGTCTCTTCAACGATTGGTGCTGGGAAAACTGGGCAGCCACATGCAGAAAACTATAGTGGACCCCAGCCTAATACCATGCACTAATATCAACTCAAAATGGATTAAAGATCTTAACATCAAACCTCAAACTCTGAAACTACCGCAGGACAGAGTAGGAGAGACACTGGAACTTAAAGACACAAGCAGTACCTTCTTGAACAGAGAGTCCCAGGGTCACAACAATTGGAGAGAGACTCGACAACTGGGACTACCTTAAAATAAAGTTTCTGCACAGCTACAGACATAGCTACCAAACTAGAAAGACAGCCAAACAACTGGGAAAAGATATTTACCAGCAATATACCAGACAAAGGCCTAATATCCACTATATACAGGGAACTCAAGAAACTAATCTCTCCCAAATCTAACAAACCAATAATTAAATGGGAAAGGGATCTAAAGGGAAATTTCTCAGAAGAAGAGATAAAAATGGCAATTAAACACAGGAAATGTTCATCATCCCAGGGCATAAAGGAAATGCAAATAAAAACAACCCTGAGGTACCACCTTACCATAGTCAGAATGGCTTAGATCCTAAATTCAAACAACAACAAATGAAGGTGGGGATGTGGAGAAAGATTAGTGGTGGGAATGCATTAGCAGTGGGAATGTAACTAATGCAACCACTCTGGAAAAAGCAGTCTGGAGGTTCCTCAGAAAACTAAACATACACCTTACCTATGACCCAGCTATATCACTCCTAGGTATCTACCCTGAGCAACAGGAACCAGGATACAAGGACACATGCACCTCCATGTTCATTGCTGCACTTTTCACAATAGCCAAGATATGGAAACAACACAGATGCCCACTACAGATGAATGGATCCAAAATTGTGGTACCTATATACAATGGAATTTTTTATGTAGCCATTAGAAAGGACAAAATAATGACATTTGTAGGAAAATAGAACTAGAACAAATCATGTTGAGCAAAATAAGCCAAGCTGACATATGGTCTCCCTGATATACAAGTGCACATATGAGGAAATCTAGGAGGAGGGTATAGAATCAGAAAGAAACAAGTGATAAAATACAGCAAAGGGGTCTATCAGCTGCCCTGGACATCCATGAAAGTGAACTACATACACAACTCAAGGGCAGTGGTGCAAGGGAGGGAATGAGAGAGAAAGAGGGAATAGCTTACACTAAGCACAAAGAAAGAAATGTGCATATCACCCGACATGGAAGAGATAGTTGTATTGTCAAAGTTTGTAGAGTTCACAAGCTTCATAGACCATGATGATGACAATTAGCCTTGTAAAGTTAAAAATGTGTTTTGACTTTGGCTAACTATCCCAAAATATTGTGGAAATTTAAGTAATCACTTCATCTCAATAAATAAATTTTAAAACATTGGAAACAAGCAAATCTGCACTCAAGACAAAAGGTGAGATTTTATAAACTACTAAATCTATAAGCAATTTTTAATTAATTTATGAACATGTTCCTCAAGCTGGACCTGTTTTTTCTGTTTTTAAATCTTAGACATACTTAGGTTCATAAAATGGAATGTACAGTAAAGAGGAATAAAAAGCAACTCACCAGAGATCCGTTCATTCTTTCTTGCTGTTGACAATGAACAGATGATTCTGGAAGCATGGCTGGAAGATAAGCCAAATTACAGAGTCAGGAAAAAACCTGTGTGATTTTGCCCCAGATTTTCCTGCTCAAACCATTATACATAAGCTGGAAAAGCATAAAGCCTTCTTATAAGGGAAGATTGTTTCAAGTGTGAAGTAAAGCATTGAACACTAAAGACAAATCCACAGTCCATTAGTTGGTATAGTATAAAAGCAATTCATGTCTATGTTTAATATACATGTAGAATTCATAAAAACTAATGTTCCCACAAAATAATTGAATAATTGAAACCAAAAAAAATTATATCACATTTTTAGTAAAACTAGTTATTACTGAAATACACTTAGGGACACATGAGCTATTAATCTATTAATGCACAGGTATCCATCTTAGGACTCCAGTGACCATTTGTGCTCTACCTCATACATACTTAGACACCATGGAATGCATGTATGTTATAACTTAATTTTTCTCACCCAGAGTTATACCGGAAAAAATATATACAATTCGTTTTTTTAATGTTATAGTGTTCCAATAATGGTTGTCAAATGGCCTAATTCCCTGTATCGAAATACTCAGAGCACCCTTGTGCAATGACTTGCTATTTGCCATTGAACCTGCTTGACACCAGTAAAGATGATGCAAACACAGGTTTGAGAAGCTCCTAATTCTCACTTTCCTAAACAGTCAAATTAAGAACCTTGGGGGCTGGGAAGGTGGCTCAGTGGTAGAGCGCTTGCCTTGCATGCATGAGGCCCTAGGTTTGATTCCTCAGCACCACATAAGCAAAAAGAAAAAAGCTGGGGCGACCCCTGCCACCGGCAGCAGGATGCGGGAGGGGCCTGGCCACAGAGAACTCAGAGAACTCTGGGGCCTGGAGCACGGCCCTGCCCAGCCCCGGCCTCGCCTCACCTCCCGGCCCAAAAGGCCGCGCACTCCCCAGTACCCTGATTTCTGCAGCAGGCAGTGGGATGTAGTCTCCAGAAAGCAGTGCTTCCTCCAGCACCTCCTGTTGGACTTTGTGGTGACACCTCCCTGGGATAGCTTCCCTGACAGCCTACAGTTCCATTAGACTGGTTGTATGTTTGTCATCTGGGTATGCAGAAGGGCCTGGGGTAAGTGCCACTGACCGCCAAAGCCTTGGTCCTGCTGAAGTGAACAGTCTTAGGGACCCTGCAAACTACTTACCAGCACTGAGGATGCTCCCTATTTGGAAGAGATTCTAAGTTGCACATTTCAAGTCCTGGAGAAGTAACATGTCCAAAGTGGAAAGGGAGCAATGACAAGGCCTTCAGCCTGTCAATGGCTTATGCTGTCAAAGCCCGGATTGGAAGCAGGCCCTGGGGTTTTGAAGACCAGCCGTGGAGTTAAGCTGGGAAATGCAAGATAGAGGGACCCTTCATGCTGCATCATCTCATAGCAGAAAGCAGAAGAGGAAGGGGCAATGAGAGAGAAAGAGCTTGGACTCACAACTTCAAGCTCTTTAATAATGAGCATGAAACCATTTGGGGATTTAAGTTTCCACTGCACATTCAAACCGCAACAGCACCTATCATGGGCCAGCAGTTTGTAGATGAAGTTGCATTGGCTACAAGATCTGGTGGATGTTGTGAATGAAGACTTACGAGTGAAATTGGTCTGTCTGTTACTCATCAGTGAGAAGTTCCTGGCTGTCACTCTTCCTTCTAATACTCTATTGAATTTAGAGATTCCCCAACTGCTTTCATCTGATTCAATAAGCAGAGCAAAGGAAAATGTGATCAACTACCTGAGGCTGTTACCATTGCTTTCAATTTGGGGATGAAAATGGAAGGAACTGGAAGAATGTTTTAATGGTCAGCTATTGGCTGGAAGCAGCCCCTAGAGCACATGACCTCATTTCTCGGCTTCTACAAGCAAATGCAGTCTGAAAATACTAAGTGGAGGATTCCAAAAATTAACTAACTTCTTACAGTTTGTTGTTGTGATTGTTGTTTTTGCCAACCCCTTATTGTACCTAGTTTACAAACGAAACATTATCCTAGGTGTACATGGATAGGAAAACCATTGGTCCTTCAAGGCTCAGTTCCGTTTGTGGTTTGGGGCATCCTCTAAGGGTTGTGAAATAGGATACAAGGGATTGTAACATGGCATGTCTATAGGCCAACTCCAGGTAGCAGGCCTTCGATGAGACACATGTTGTAAACATAGGCAGAAAGAGGAAATGTTTGTAGACAAAGAACAAAAATGTCACCCCATTTGTAGATTTAAAAAAATAAATAAAGCCAGGAGCCTATGGTTCAGGCCTATAATCCTAGCTACTTAGGAGGCTGAGATCTGAAGATTTCAGTTCAAAGCCAGCCTGGGTAGAAAACTCAGACTCATATCTCCAATTAATCACACACACACACACACACACACACACACACACACACACACACACACACACATACACACACAGCTAGGAGTGATGCTGTGGGTCAAGTGGTACTAGCCTTGAGCAAAAAAGCTCAGGGACAGTGCATGAGTTTCAGCCCAGGACTGGCACAAAAATAAATACATATATATACATACATACATGCATACATACATACATGCATGCATGCGTTCACGTCCTTCCATGAAGCCATGGAACAGCAACCACGTCAGAATTGCTTGGTCAAGAGGTAACAGAGAACTCAGCCTGCATTAGGTTCATAGGAGGAAAATCTTCCAGCTCAATATGAAACTAACTTTGACCCCATTTTACAGTTAAAAAGAAAGAAAGAAAGAAAAAAACATACCCAGAAGTCCCAATCCTTTAAAATCCTATCTTTAAATAAAACAGAATTCTACTCTCAAAAAAAAAAAGAAAAAGAAAAAAGCCAGAAGTGGCACTGTGGCTAAAGTGGTAGAGCGCTAGCCTGGAGCTGAAGAGCTGAGGCCCCATGACCGGACCCCCCCCCCCCAAAAAAAAAGAACCTTGGCCATCCTGCTGGAGATACAGGGCCTAATAAAGATGCAACATAAAATACTGCTCATAGGAGTGACACAATCCCAACCAACCACCCTCAGCAAAGGACCCAGAATATTAAAGTTTTCTATGTTTCTTAAACAACATTAACACAAAAGACTAAGCTGAGGACACCCCAAATTTTAGATTCATAAAAGTTAAATATAATGAATTAAATAGCTGTGAACTTTTGCTTATACTTGTTGGTTTATCACACAGGAATTGCTATTATCCACAGTTCTGGTTTTTTTTTTTTACACAATTACTTAGAATGGAAATTTGCTAATCTAAAATAACATGAACTGGGTTGTAGGGGAGGGAAAGTAAAAGAAAATTGAGGGAAGGAAGAACAAGTTTGAAAAGAAATGTACTCATTACCTTACTTATATAACTGCAACCCCTCTGCAAATCACCTTGACAATAAAAAAGGAAAAAAAAAGGAAGTAAAATCTGAAACACCATCTTACTGACCATACATAATTGCTCTGTGAGAAAACACAGAAACACATAGACCTACAAAGTCCTTGATCACCTATATAAATGTTTGGTAATAAAATTAGAGATAATTATGTTGAATTCTCTATTGGTGAAAAAAAAAAAGAACTTTACGGTGATATTTGCCAAGAATGAGAATCTACTCTGCAGATTTCAGTGAGGATGTTTTAGGAAAGACAATATGAATCATTTTAAAGCAACGTTTGTATCTTACTACTGGTTTTGTCCGCATCACCTGAATGCTTTCATACTTTAAAAAACTTTAAAAGATTTAATTATTGGCAATGTGTCTATATTCACAATGCTTGACACTGGGAGTGAAATATATTTCAGGGTGGGCATTTTTTTCTTTTGGGATTTGGACTATCATCATAAACATAAGTGACTGAAGATCACTCCTTAAACATTAAAAAATTTCTATTTCAGGTTGGCCGCAGTTGCTGGATGGTAGGCGGTGGCCGTGGCCTGCTGGAGAATGCAAACCCCCTCATCTATGAGCGCTCTGGGGAGTGGCCCGTGACTGCAGGGGAGGAGGACGAGGAGGTTCCCTACAGCACTGATGCACCAGAGATCTTCGATCTTACTCGCTCCATCAATGACCCAGGGCATCCCCTGACCCTAGAGGAGTTGAACGTAGTAGAGCAAGTTTGGGTTCAGGTTAGAGACCCTGAGAGCACAGTGGCGGTGGCCTTCATGCCCACCATTCTGCACTGCAGCATGGCCACCCTTATTGGTTTGTCTATCAAAGTCAAGCTTCTGCGATCCCTTCCCCAGCGTTTCAAGATGGATGTGCACATTACCTCAGGAACCCACGCCTCGGAGCATGCAGTGAACAAACAGCTTACAGATAAGGAGCGAGTAGCAGCTGCCCTGGAGAACACCCACCTACTAGAGGTTGTGAATCAGTGTCTGTCAGCTCGTTCTTAAGCTTGGCTTCTGACTCCCAGCCTGCATACTGGTCTCTACTGGCCCCAGCTGCATCCAGGGGTCATGACTTTGTTTTCTTGAATCAATGACAATGAGAAATTAACATTTTGCATTTTGTAATAAACCTTTAATTTATATTCATTAAAAAATTTCTATTTCAGATTATTTTATTAGACATATTACTACCAATTATAGCTGGGAGTAGAGATGTGGCTTAAGTGGTAAACATTACCCTTGAGCAAAAGAAGTTCATAGTGTTTAGACCTTGATCTCAAGAACTGGGACTAGCACACAAAAAGAGGGCATTGTATTTTAATTATAGTTTATCAATTGTCTTGGAATATATTTTTAGGCACTCTCTCATTTTAAGTGGTGTAAAATATGCTCATTATTCTTTTGGAGAAATTGTAATTTATCAACAACAGAAAGTAGAGGAGCTGGGAAGATGGCTCAGTGTAGAGCGCTTGCCTTGCATGCATGAGGCCCTGGGCTAGATTCCTCAGCACCACATAAGCAAAAAGAAAAAAGCTGGAAGTGGCGCTGTGGCTCAAGTGGTAGAATGCTAGCCTTGAGCTGAAGAGCTGAGGGACAGCACCCAGGCCCAGAGTTCAGGCCCCACGACCAACCCCCCTCCCCCAACAAAAAAAACCCAAAAAACAACAAAAAAAAAAGAAAGTAGAGAATATCCATGTTAGTAACATTTTAAAGTTGCACATGCCATAAGAAGTGCACAAAAATAGGACCAACATGTTCCTATAAGGTATTTTAAGGAATGTTTATGCCTTATTAACTTCAATTTCCAAAAGGAATTTCCTAAGTGAATTATTACTTTTTTAAGAAGATTGTGGCAAATGGGTAATACTAGCTAAATCTTCAGGATATACAACATCTACAAAGCATACAACCTTGAGCAATATATATTTTCTCAAGGTTTCTTCTACAATTTTCTTAGAAGGCCAAAGGTCTCTTCAACTCTCTGAACTGCCAGGAAGTACCAACATGTTAGAGCTAGCATCAGCAAATCCACAGATGGGGCACTGAAGATAAGTATGACAGATCACATACTATAAATAATTGTGGAAAGAAGCTGAATAAATCATTGAGAATTGGATTAGGGATTGGTACCTAGACCGATACTTTCAGTTGTGATAGTTTTCCTTCTACCCTAAACCATACCCTCCTGTACCCTCTGATAACTATGCTCTGGCTTATTCCTCAGCTCAGCTCACCTTCCCTCCTGAAAGTTGGTCTAAACCTTTCAAAAGCGGCAAGTGATTGCTCCTTTCCAAAGCATCAAGTGATTGCTTTAAGAAGTAGAACCAATTATTGCTTAGGGGAAGGAAAGCTAAAAACATCTTCACCTTCCTGTGCTTTTCTGCCTCTGTTCTTTAGGAGGGAGATTTCTATTTGTAGGGTGCCCTCCTTGCTAGGCTTCATTCCTGAAACTATAGGACCAGCACACACTACTCCAATATCCCATGTAGACCTTTCTCTAAAAACAAGGTTACGTACAAACATGAGTAAACAAGCCAGAAGTGCTAAGAAGGCTAACAAACAGAAGCAGAGTAAAAATGCCTCTCAGATAAACAACACAGAACCCCAAAATAGAGCTGCAATATAAGAAGATTCAAGGCACACACTTTACAATTTTACTGCAATTGTTACCATGCTCATGTTACAGCAGGGCAAAGTGAATTAAAGTCACATGGGTTAACAACAAAATCTCTAGGTCATAATAAATAATAAACATAAAGTTCCAGGGTCTCCTAGTCTGGAGAAACACCCAAATTGCTCTTGGAGCTTCAGAAGCCAGATTCTGGTGTCTGGAAGCACACAGGCAAATGGCAGCACAAGTTCATGACTCCCAAACAAATCATCAACCCCAGACTATAGGAACACCTGCAAGGTAGAATCACCGGGTCCTGTGCCCAACTTGCAGTTAGTGCCTGACATCGTATCTGTAGCTTGAGATCCCTTACAGGTACAACTCCCAAAGTCCACTGAAGAGAGGCTGAGTGCCTGCCTTGGGGCTTTCACCTACTGAATGCAAAACTGCACTTCAGAGCACTTCCAACAGCAATGCAAAGGGCCAGGAACCACAATTTATAAATGGAAAACACCAATCATGGGTGGGGAGGCCCACATGCAGAAGGATCTACTCTCTCTCTCTCTCTCTCTCTCTCTCTCTCTCTCTCTCTCTCTCTCTCTCTCTCTCTCTCCCTCTCAAACTATCTAGGTGCAATTGAGATGATATTTCCCACAAAGTGATGAGCCATCCTTGAGGAAGTAGGCTCCTTGCAGAGCTTGGACCAATGCTTGACCCTACGCTTGCTTAGATGCATGGGGACCTTCCTCTCCCAACTGTAAGTTGAATTTCTTCTTGAAAAATCAGTTTGCTTCCTGAAAAATTCCAAGACCAAACAGAGAAAGGAAATGTTTGGGGAGCATTAAATGAGTTGGCATTTTAGTTCTTTGTTCTAATAATGTAATTGAGGTTATGAGACTATTGTTTCCATTTTCTATTTTTGTTTAACACATATGTTCTGCTGAATGTAAGTTATGTCTCTGTTTTGCCTTAAATTTTGGAATAACTACCCTCTCACTGTAAAGATAGTCACAGCCACTAAATTGATTCTTGGATCATTTTCCACTGCTCAAATGTATACACTGGAATGAAACGGTATGACTGTTAGGTAGATATAAAACACAATGCTTGTGTCGTTAGATTTCTCAAAAATCTATTAATTAATTTCCCAGAAACTACCAAATTCCATCAATGAAACAATAAGGCATTTTTGGTTGGTTGTTTCTGAATTTTGACTTTCCTTTAATGTGTTTGTTGCTATTGGTCCTGTTGCTTGAACTCAGACCTTTGGCAAATTTGCTGTGTTCTACTTGCCTTTTCTTCATTAATTTCTTCAGCTAACTAGTGAAACTCCTACAGGAGTTTCTCAGAGCATGGTATATTACTTCTATTGCCCTTCAAGAAATGCTGGATTGCTGTAATCAGGGTGAATATGGGTTTGAGTAGAGGAATGAAGTTTAGGGTAGGTCTGAGTTGTGGTGACGTTTTATCACTTGCCTCAATCCAGTCTGTTTTTGTCTTGTTTTGCACGCCCTACTTTGTTTTGAATTCCTACCTCTTGTCTGATCCTAAAAGTTCCACTCAGTAACTCCAGGCTATATATCTAAGGGACCTCTAACTAGTCTTCCCAGACCTTATCAATCAGCAATAAATCTACTGTCTCCCTCCCTCATATCTGAGTTTCCATGCTGCTCTCTTAAAGGTTTCTTGTGATTTTGGATGATAAAATATGATTTGGAAAGACTGGATAGGAAACGTTCATGCCTGATATTCAGTCCTCCAGTGTATGGGATCTCCATGTCTCTTTTGTGGACCTTATCTATTCCTCATAAAAATGGAGATCATAGGGCATATTTGTAAGTATAAGCTTCAAATTGAGAGCATCTATACTAATATAAAGGAAAGAATAATTTCCTTCTATAAAAGTAAATTACTGAGAGGCAAGGAGGCAAGGATCAGGTAAAAACAGGGTGCTTTGAAGACTAGCTATACAGTGCAGTTTTCATTTTTCGAGATTACATTTTAGATCAATTTATTTTAAAATGTTTTATTTTTTATACTAGTATAAACAGAACTGACTCCCTACATTATTTTAAAATTGTTCATTGCTCACAAAGGAAAGTTCATTATTATTTTTGGGGGGAGGTCCGGTCATGGGGCCTGAACTCTGGGCCTGGGCACTGTCCCTCAGCTCTTCAGCTCAAGGCTAGCACTCTACCACTTGAGCCACAGCAACGCTTCCGGCTTTTTCTTTTTGCTTATGTGGTGCTGAGGAATCAAACTCAGGGCCTCATGCATGCAAGGCAAGCGCTCTACCACTGAGCCACTTTCCCAGCAAGTTCATTATTTTTATACATACATTATACCCTGTTAGTTCAGTGAATTCAGTTATTGACCATAATTACTTTTAATGAGTTTTGTGATTTTCTAAATAAAAGAAAATGTTAGCTTTAGGCACCAGTGGCTGTTGCCTATAATCTGAGTTTCTCAGAAGATTGACTTCTGAGGACTACAGTGAAAGCCAATCTGGACAAAGAAGTATATGAGATTTATCTCCAATTAACCATCAAAAAACCAGAAGTGGAACAACAGCTCAAGTGGGAAAACTCTAGCCTTGAGTAAAAATCTCGGGGATAACACACTATCCCTGAGTTTTAGGTCCAGGATTGCACAAATAAAAAGATAATTTTATCTGCACAAAAGATAATTACACCCCTTCCTTTCTACATAGATACTTACATTTCTATTGTCAAATTGACCTTACAAGGAACTCTGTAGCTTGAGATCCCTTACAGTTACAACTCCCAAAGTCCACTGAAGAGAGGCTGAGTGCCTGCCTTGGGGTTTTCACCTACTGAATGCAAAACTGCACTTCAGAGCACTTCCAACAGCAATGCAAAGGGCCAGGACCCACAATTTATAAATGGAAAACACCAATCATGGGTGGGGAGGCCCACATGCAGAAGGATCTACACACACACATACACACACACACTCTCTCTCTCTCTCTCTCTCTCTCTCTCTCCCTCTCAAACTATCTAGGTGCAATTGAGATGATAATTCCCACAAAGTGATGAGCCATCCTTGAGGAAGTAGGCTCCTTGCAGAGCTTGGACCAATGCTTGACCCTACGCTTGCTTAGATGCATGGGGACCTTCCTCTCCCAACTGTAAGTTGAGTTTCTTCTTGAAAAATCAGTTTGCTTCCTGAAAAATTCCAAGACCAAACAGAGAAAGGAAATGTTTGGGGAGTATTAAATGAGTTGGCATTTTAGTTCTTTGTTCTAATAATGTAATTGAGGTTATGAGATTGTTGTTTTCATTTTTTATTTTTGTTTAACACATATGTTCTGCTGAATGTAAACTATGTCTCTGTTTTGCCTTAAATTTTGGAATAACTACCCTCTCACTGTAAAGAGAGTCACAGGCACTAAATTGATTCTTGGATCATTTTCCACTGCTCAAATGTATACACTGGAATGAAACGGTATGACTGTTAGGTAGATATAAAACACAATGCTTGTGTCATTAGATTTCTCAAAATTAATCTATTAATTAATTTCCCAGAAACTACCAAATTCCATCAACAAAACAATAAGGCATTTTTGGTTGGTTGTTTCTGAATTTTGACTTTCCTTTAATGTGTTTGTTGCTATTGGTCCTGTTGCTTGAACTCAGACCTTTGGCACTGTCTGTTTGAATTTGCTGTGTTCTACTTGCCTTTTCTTCATTAATTTCTTCAGCTAACTAGTGAAACTCCTAAAGGAGTTTCTCAGAGCATGGTATATTACCTCTATTGCCCTTCAAGAAATGCTGGATTGCTGTAATCAGGGTGAATATGGGTTTGAGTAGAGGAATGAAGTTTAGGGTAGGTCTGAGTTGTGGTGACGTTTTATCACTTGCCTCAATCCAGTCTGTTTTTGTCTTGCTTTGCACACCCTACTTTGTTTTGAATTCCTACCTCTTGTCCTAAAAGTTCCACTCAGTAACTCTAGGCTATATATCTAAGGGCCCTCTAACTAGTCTTCCCAGACCTTATCAATCAGCAATAAATCTACTGTCTCCCTCCCTCATATCTGAGTTTCCATGCTTCTCTCTTACAGGTTTCTTGTGATTTTGGATGATAAAGTATGATTTGGAAAGACTGGATAGGAAACGTTCATGCCTGATATTCAGTCCTCCAGTGTATGGGATCTTCATGTCTCTTTTGTGGACCTGATCTATTCCTCATAAAAATGGAGATCATAGGGCATATTTATAAGTATAAGCTTCAAATTGAGAGTATCTATACTAATATAAAGGAAAGAATAATTTCCTTCTATAAAAGTAAATTACTGAGAGGCAAGGAGGCAAGGATCAGGTAAAAACAGGGTGCTTTGAAGACTAGCAGCTATACAGTGCAGTTTTCATTTTTCGAGATTACATAAAATGTTTTATTTTTTATACTAGTATAAACAGAACTGACTCCCTACATTATTTTAAAATTGTTCATTGCTCACAAAGGAAAGTTCATTATTATTTTTGGAGGGAGGTCCGGTCATGGGGCCTGAACTGTGGGCCTGGGCACTGTCCCTCAGCTCTTCAGCTCAAGGCTAGCACTCTACAACTTGAGCCACAGCACCACTTCCAGCTTTTTTTTCCCCTACTTATGTTGTGCTGAGGAATCAAACCCAGGGCCTCATGCATGCAAGGCAAGCGCTCTACCAATGAGCCACTTTCCCAGCAAGTTCATTATTTTTATACATACATTATACCCTGTTAGTTCAGTGAATTCAGTTATTGACCATAATTACTTTTAATGAGTTTTGTGATTTTCTAAATAAAAGAAAATGTTAGCTTTGGGCACCAGTGGCTGTTGCCTCTAATCTGAGTTTCTCAGAAGATTGACTTCTGAGTACTACAGTGAAAGCCAGTCTGGACAAAGAAGTATATGAGACTTACCTCCAATTAACCATCAAAAAACCAAGTGGGAAAACTCTAGCCTTGAGTAAAAATCTCGGGGGATAACACACTATCCCAGAGTTTTAGGCCCAGGATTGCACAAATAGCCCAGGATTGCACAAATAAAAAGATAATTTTATCTGCACAAAAAATAATTACACCCCTTCCTTTCTACATAGATACTTACATTTCTATTGTCAAATTGACCTTACAAGGAACTCTAGTACAGTGCAACTTAAAATTGATGAGAGTATATATATATTTATTTTAGGATATAACTACTTGTTGTTTCACCATTATGTATCATTATGTATGGCTATCAACTGTTCTTTTTAAAAAACAAATATTTTTACTAACATCTATCAGTTATGCAGGGAGTTTCATGATAACATTTTTTTTTGGGGGGTGGTAAGTTGTGTGGCTTAACTCTGGGCCTGGGCGCTGTCCCTGAGCTCTTCAGCTCAAGGTGAGCACTCTACCACTAGAGCCACAGCACCACTTCCTGTTTTCTGGTGGTTAATTGGAGATAAGAGTCTCTTTGGACTTTCCTGCTCTTGCTTTTCTGCCCATGCTGGCTTTGAACCATGATCCTCAGGTCTTAGCCTCCTGAGTAGCTAGGATTATAGGCGTGAGCCACTGGCGCCTGGCTTCATGGTAATATTTCAATACAATAATATAATTTACTTCATCAGCCCCACTCAATCATTCTCCCTCATTCACTCTCCTTCCTAAAATAATTTTAACCTACTTCATTGCACTGTTTTTGTAAATGGTTCTATATACTTTGACAGAAAGAGAATAAACATATTATTTGCATGTATAAGAATAAAACAATGAAACGTCCAAATTATTTTACATCATGATGAAGAGAATAAGGAATAGAATACATTATAAACATATATGAAAATGTCATAATGAAACCCTAAGTATATAACTAATATATTCAGTTTCTTTTGTTCCTTTCTTTGAACTGTCTTTGACCTTTTATTTTTTTCCCCTCTACCCTCTTCACTGGGCAGAGCCACTCCACACCCAGCTTTGACCCTGTTCTGCATCTTGCAGGCTCCATTAAAGGCAAAAAGTTCTGGCGATTTTAGGAACATCCATTATCTCAAAGTCTGAAAGCTGGGTGCCAGTGGCTCACTCACACCTATAATCCTAGCTACAGGAGACTAAGATCTATGGATCAGAGTTCAAAGCCAGCTCAGGTAGGAAAGCTAGTGAGTTTTTAGTTTTTTGTCAATCATGGGGTTTGAAATCAGGGTCTGGGTGTTGCCTTGAACAACTTTTCCTCAAGGCTAGTGCTCTACCACTTTCAATAACAGCTGGTTGTTAATTGGAGATAAGAGGCTTACTCTGGTTGGCTTTGAGCCTCAATCCTCAGATATCAGCCTAATGAGCAGCTACAAGTGTGAGCCATTATAGCCTGGCTGGTGAGACTCTTATCTCATAAGAACCACCAAAAAGCCGGAAGTGGAAGCCTAGCTCTAATGGTAGGGCATCAACCTTATCTAAACACAAAAGCTGAGGGAGAGGTCTTAGAGCCTGAGTTCAAGCCACAGAATCAGCACATGTCCATGCATGCATGCATGCATGCATACACTCATACACACACATACAAAGTAGTCTAATAGTGAAAAAAAACCCTCCAGAATGACATATGATAGGTGAGTTTTGAAAGAACAAGGAAGGTAAATATACAAACAAATGAAGTTGACATCTGTGGTGGTTAACCTTGAGGTTGAACTTAATTGGAATCAATTTAATTGGATTTAGATGCACCCAGCTGATTAGTAAAGCACCAATCTGGGGAGGGGGACCTTCCCTAGCAGATTAACTGAAGCAGAAATCGCTCCTGCTTGTGGGTAGCACCATCCTTTAGGCTGGTGTTCCATATGGAATTCAAAGGGGCCTGCAATCCAGGCATTCTCTTTCCCTCTTATCCCTCCCAGTGCTCCCTGGCTTCCATGAGTTATTCTGCTTTGTCCTGATTGCCTGAAATCTCTTGACACTGAGCAAAATAAATCCTTTCTCCCTTATTTGGGTCAAGTATTTTGCTATGGCAACAACATCAAAACACAACCTAATCTGCCTCTTTTCCTTCTACCTCCAGTTTTATTTATTTATTTATTTTTGCCAGTTATGGGATTTGCACTCAGTTCCTGAGCACTGGCCCTGAGCCTCTTTGGGCTCAATCAAGGTTAGTGCTCTACCACTTGAGGCACAGTGCCATTTCCAGCTTTTCCTGAATAGTTTATTAGAGGTAAGAGTTTCACAGACTTCCCTTCCTGGCTGATTTGAAACACATCCTCAGATCTTAGCCACTTGAGTAGCTAGGATTATAGGTTTGAGGCTAGCCACCTTCCACCTCTTCTCCTTCTTCCTCTTGGTTCTTCCTCCTCTTTCTTCCCCTCCCTCTTCCTCCTCACCATGCTAAATAAATATAGGCTTTACCACTGAATGAGACACCCAGCCGTAGGTTGCCATCTTTACTCAATGAAACAGCTGACTTTAATGGTTGCTGATTATATATCCCAGGAACCAACCCACCTTTTGCTATGTGAACTTGCTAACAGACCCAAGAGATAGGTAATGATTACCTTGGCCACTGGAACACAGAAAAAATGATCACCCAGGGCCAAGATCACAAAACTTGAATCTTGGCCCCACAAACATTTCATTCCAACTTCAGTAGTGAAGATGAGACTCAAACACAGACAGTTTCCTCACCAAATAGAGCCGTGTACTTAATCATACCTGTGGGTGTTGTTGATTCCATGCTAGAGGAATGTGAGGGTATGGGGCTGGGAATATGACTTAGTGGTAGAATTCTTGCCTAGCATGCATAAAGCACTGGGTTCGATTCCTCAGAACCACATAAACAGAAGTGGCACTGTGGCTCAAGTGGGAGAGTGCTAGCCTTGAGCAAAGAGAGGCTCAGGGACAGAGCTCAGGCACTGAGTTCAAGCCCAAAGACTGGCAAAAAAAAAAAAAGCAAGGAGGGTGAGGGTAGGGGATGACAAAGGCTATACACACAAATGGAATATTATTTGAGGATGAGCAAATTGGAAAGGCCAGGATAAAATTGGAAAGGATAAATTGGAAAGACCAGGATAAAAGACCCAGCTCTGGCATATACTAATTTGTGACATCAAAGACAAGTCATTTGAATTTGCTTGTCTCTATTTCTATATCTGTAAAATGGGGATAATCAGAGCCCTCATATCTAAGCTTCCTGAGTAGCTAGAATTACAGGCATGTGCCACCAACACCTGGCTAGTGATGATGAATTTTAACATATTAGTTCTGCTAGACTGTAGTACCTCATTTTTGAGGCAAACATCAGTATATGTTGCTACGAAAATACTTTTGGATGTGATTACCATTTTAATCACATGGGTAAAGTTTAAATGGGTAAGTCCAAATAATTTTAAACTTTGGGTAAAGAAGAGTGATTACCTTTCCTAAAAGGAATGGCCTTTACTCAATGACTCGATAAACTTCAGAAGGAAGTTGAAGTTACCCAAATTCTGTCACTTAGCTGCAAAGTAGAAATTCTACCTGCGTTTCCAATCTACAGATTAATGATGCAACATGAGTTCTTGTTGAGCTATCAGGCCTGATATCCCCCAATCTACATATATGCACATGCATGTATATACACATGTATGATACACATGCATGTGTAAATTTCCCTTTAGCTTTTTCTGCCTCAAACTAGTACTGTACTTCTTGAAATACACCTTCATTTCCAGGTTTTGCCTGGTGTGTGGGAGATAAGACTTTCTGGCTTTGAACCATGATCCTCAAATCTCAGCCTCCTGAATAGCTCAAACTATAGGCATGAGTCACTGTCATATGACACATATATGACATCTTGGTTCTGTTTCCAGAGAAATCAAAGACATTGGCTGTTCTTCCTTCATGTGGACCTTATACTCAGCCCCTTCAGGAGCTCAAGCCACCTAGTAGGAAGTCAATATACACCAAGGATCTGGGTCAGGCCTGGGGTGTCACACAGGATGCCAGGCTTATTCCCTGGCTGCTAGCAAAGGAGGTTCTGACAAAGGGGCAAGAAACTATGAATTTGTTTTGGGGGATGGTCAGAAATCTTTTTCTTTCTTTTTTTTTTTTTTTGGTGCCAGTACTAGAGCTTGAACACAGGATCTGGGTGCTGTCCCTCAGCTGTTTTATTCAGGACTAACACTCTACCACTTGGGCTCCTGATCCATTTGAGGCATTTTAGTGGTTAATTGGAGATAAGTCTCACACTGGCTTCAACCAAGATCCTCAGGTATAAGCCTCCAGAGTTGCTAAGATTACAAGCATCAACTACCAGCACCTGGCTCAGATAGTATTCTTATTGGTCATATTAATTTCATTTTTAGCTGTGTGGCTCTAATCAAGTGGCTTACTCTCTCTGACTCCTATTTCTTTTTTTTTTTTTTTTGTCGGTGGTGGGGCTTGAACTCTGGGCCTGGGCGCTGTCCCTCAGCTCTTCAGCTCAACGCTAGCACTCTACCACTTGAGCTACAGCGCCACTTCCTGACTCCTATTTCTTGATAAGTGAAATGAGGATTTTAAAAAAGCAGAATAATAATAATAAATACTTTGTGGGGGTGGCTATGGATATTAGATAGGATAAAGATAAAACAAATGAAATATCCCTCTCTCAAATACGGCAGTTATTAGTTATCAGTATTTATTTGTCATTACTTGGGCTGGCCTTGATCTGAGAAGCCTTCTAAGGTGCAAGGTAGATGAGAGAAGTCCCACTGCCACCTCTTCCCTGTCCCACCTCACTGGCCCCCTTTGAGGTCACCAGAGGCCCCTGGCCATGATAAATGTCCCATCCTTATAGGCTGACTTGCTGCCAGAATTAACTTTAACCACTAGTGCTCTGGCTGTATGTTTGAGGAAAGTGGCTAAATGCTGCTGGGGACAATGGGGAGATAGCAGCTCAATCTAGACTATGGTCTTTGAAGGTTCCCCTAGACAATAAGGAGAAAGAGAGAGAGAGAAGGAGAGGGAGAAAGAGAAAGAAGGAGGAGGCTGCTCCACAAGCTGTTTAGTCTATTAATCGTGGTGCTGACAGTCTTTTCTGGCTGGCCCAGGGCTGCCAACTGGGCCAGAGAGACCAGCCCTTCCTTTTCCTGGGGTGCTGATGTTGTAGGTATTTTTGTTTGTTTGTTTTTACATTTTTCCTGGCTACCACAAGAACATGGGATAGGAGAAAGATCAGATTGGAAGATTTTAGGAATGTCACAGAAAGGCTCGGACTCCAGGGAGTGGACACCCATCTCTGCCTCTTCTGGTCAGGAGAGGTCCTTGATGTCCTTAGTTTCTTAGTCTTCACAATAGAAGCAAAGGCTAGCACTTCCTTCCCAGGGCCCAGCCCAAGGAGGATTCAGTAGGCCTGAACTAAAGTACAGCAGGGGCTCTATAGGGAGAATCTGGCATTCAGCACCAGCCAGACAAATAGTTAAAAAAAACTCAAGTTTGGCTCCTGGCTCTCTCTAGGTTCTCAGATACCTAGCAGCTTCTATTTCACTCAGCTCTTGGAAATAGTTCTTTCCTTCCTATCCCTCCTTCCGTCTCTTCTTCCCTTTCCCCCTTCCTTCCTCTCTTTTATTGTCAGTCTTTGGGCTTAAACTCAGGGCCTAGGTGCTGAACTTTTTCTCTCAAGAGTAGCTTTCTATCACTGAGACACAGTTCCAATTCTGGTTTTCTGGCTAGGGTTACAGGTATGAGTCACTGATGCCCAGATCTTTGTCCCCTCCCTCCCTCCATCCCCCCCCAACTAACTCTTTCTGTTTTCTTGAACTCAGGGTCTGGGCACTGTTCCTGAGCTGTTTTGTTCAAGGCTGAAATCCTACCACTTGAGCCACAGCTCCACTTCCAGATTTTTGGTAGTTAATTGAAGATTGGAGCCTCACAGTGTTTCTTGCCTAGGCTAGCTTTGAACCGCAATCCTCAGATCTCAGCCTTCTGAATAGCTAGGATTACAAGTGTGAACCACCAACACCTGGCTTAGTTGTCCTTTTCAAGAACTATAATTGCAGGCAGAGTAGTTAGTGCTATACTGAAACACCAGCCAGACACTGTGAAAAGGACATACATGTCTCAACTGGCCTAGGATCAAACATTATTAAAACCATTCACACTGGGGAAACTAAGCTCACTTAAGCAGATTTATCTAGAAGACTCAACAATGAGATATACAAGCCATTATGTCGAAAACGAACTTTACAACTTTGGGGGTAGAAGGGGAAGAAGGATTGAGTGGGGGGAGGGAAGAGGATTAGGTGGGGGGTGGGGGGGGGGAGGGGAGGATGGGAAGGGATGGGAAGGGGAAACAAAGGAGGAGGCTACAATGCTTGATAAGAAATGTACTCAATATCTTGCCCATGTAATTGTAACCCCTCTGTACAGTATTTTCACAATTAAAAAAAAAAAAAGAATCTATGCCTGATGCCAATGGTTCACATCTATAATCCTAGCTACTTAGGAGGCTGAGTTCTGAGAACCATGGTACAAAGCCAGCTTGGACAGAAAGGTCTGTAAGTCTCTTATATCCAATGAAGAATTAAAGAGCAAGAAGTGGAGGTGTGGCTGAAGTGGCAGTGTGCCAAGCTTGAGAATAAAAGCTCAGGGACAGCATCCAGAGTCAAAGTTCAAGGCCTACTAGTGGTGCATGTGTGCACATGCATGCACACGCACATAAAGCACACACACACACACACACACAGGACACAGAATTTCTCTAGCTTGTTTTTCTCTTGGGTCACATATGTTGCTCGTAGGAAAGGTACTGGGACAGGGGCAGAGATTAGTTGTCCGATGCCATTGACTCACCAGAAATTTTTCTCCTCTGTAATATGGAAATGAGGATATCTGACTTATATGGTTGTTGGGAGCATTAGATGAGCTAACAATAAAGTTGTGTGTGTGTGTGTGTGTGTGTGTGTGTGTGTGTGTGTGTGTGTGTGTGTGTGTGTGTGTGTGTGTGCCAGTCCTAGGGCTGTCCCTGAGCTTTTTTGCTCAAGGTTGGCATTCTACCACTTGGGCCACTGGTGCACTTCCAACTTTTCTGGTGTTTAATTGGAGATAAAAGTGTCACAGGCTTTCCGACCCTGAGCTGGCACTGAACCACAACCATCAGATTGCTAGCCTCCTGAGTGGCTAGGATTACACATGTGAGCCACTGGCTTATGGCTGCAATAAGGTTTTAATGAAGGAGAGCTGGTGAGATTCTTCAGTACCTATTTCATGTGACCTCCTCTGAGACCCCTAAAGTACAATCAGTGGGAGACTCTGCCTTCAAAGCACCAAGAGAAGTCAAGACCAGCCAAGAAATGCTGCATTGACAAACAGCCTGGCATTTTTTCTACTCACAATATGAGTTCAAGGTGAGTCAGTAGGAGCTTCTGTTCTTCTTATGAGGGACAGAAGTCACTGAGCAGAGTCTCTGCTCTGACACACTTCCCTAAGATCACAGGCAAAGGGAAATGAACTCAGACTACACACTGACATGTTGTAATCATATGATTGTGCCTAACCATGAAAAGAACAGAAAGGTCTAAGTCTACCATGTTTCAGCCAACAATCAGTCAAGTCTGACCCTGCTACATGAATTACCCACTTCCCATGGGACCAGGAAAAATCCCCTAAGTAACTCTGAAATGTCCTGCTATATGAAGCAATTCAAGTATGCATAGACTTGCCAGGAGATGAGAGAGTTGAAGCATGTGACTCAGCAGGAAAATGCTGGTCAAAGCCAGGTGCCAGTGGTTCACACATGTAATCTTAGCTACTTAGAAGGCTGAGGTCTGAGAATCCTGATTCTAAGCCAGCTCAGGCAGGAAAGTCTGTAAGAGACTCCTACCTCGAATGAACCTCCAAAAAGCCAGAAGTGGAGCTGTGGATCAGGTAGTAGAGCACTGGCCATTAAAAAACTAAAAGACAGCGCCCTGGCCCTGAGTGTTCAAGACCACCCCCCCACACACACACACACAAAGAAAAAAAAAGCTAATTTAGTCCAAGTGCATGTACACATGTAAGTTTCAAAGAGGCAGAAACAAATATGATCACAGTTTTGAATGCAAAAAATACCAAGTCCCATCAGTTCAGAGGAGAGTGGAATGTATGTTCCCTCAGGGAACTGCATTCTGGGATATTTTGGGGGATCCTTCCACTAGGATACCTCTATACTTCTGGTGAGTCAAAGGTGGCAAGTTCTTCAAGAACCAGAAACTCACCTTTCACCCCAATCAAAGGGACTTGAAGTTCTAAGAGGATCTTTGCATTCACTCCCCAAGGAATCCACAGGATCTGAGAAAGAAATAGGATGGGGAAAGCTGGATAAGGAAAGAGAAGCAGGGAGGCCCAGGGGTCTCTGTGCAAATGGGAAAATGGGAAAGGGACTGACCTGAGTAGAAACAACAGGATCAGCAGGTGGGGATGAGGGAGGGGAGCAAAGATGATGAGGGAACCAGTCCTACAGAAGGCATCACACCCTGGGATACAGGCATATGTGGAAAGAGTACTCCCCAGAAAGAGAACACTGGGGACTGGGAAGGTGGCTCAGTGGTAGAGCGCTTACCTTGCATGCCTGAGGCCCTGGGTTCGATTCCCCAGCACCACATAAGCAAAAAGAAAAAAGCCGGAAGTGGCGCTATGGCTCAAGTGGTAGAGCGTTAGCCTTGAGCTGAAGAGCTGAGGGATAGCGCCCAGGCCCAGAGTTCAGGCCCCATGACCGGACCCCCCCCCCCCCAAAAAAAAAGAAAACAAAAAAGAAAGAGAACACTGGACGAGGTCAGGGGACAGGAGAGGGCAGCAGAAAGGAGGCCAGATTGTAAAGTATGGAAATTTGAAATAAGAGTCCCAGACTGGGGCACCAAGGACCCTGGGTTCTAATTCTGACTACTGAGTGGTCAAATCTCTGTCCTCAGAGCCTCAATTTACTCCATCTGGGAAACAAACAAACCAAAAAAACAGGAAGAAGCACCGACTTTTCTGGTGCTGCCTCTGAGGACATCGACCAGAAGAGGAGGGAAAAGGAGCTGCAGAGTGGTGTTGGGTAGGGGAGAAGGCCGCACAGCACCAAAGCACTCACCTGACCGGCTATGGGGACCAGCACAGCTCCTGTCTCCCTGCCCCCCCATCCCACCTCCCGGGCCACGAGGTGCCATCGGCCTGTTGCTGGTGGTCCAGAGCCCATAGCCCCAGGTTGGGTAGAAAGACCAGGGCCTCCAGTACCAAGGCGCCCATCTGCAGAAGCCCCTACTGCTTCTGCCAGTTCAGAGCCAGTCACCATCGCCGTCCCCCTTCTGACTCCGCCGACCCCGGCGGCCCCGCTGGCCCCGGAGCCCTGCTCCACACTCACCACAAGACCCCGGGTCGCAGAAGCCGCAACTCACCAAACTCAGGCAGCCGCAGCACCATCCAGGCCCCAATTCCCTAGCATTTCCGCCTCTCCCCAGGATGTAAGCCAGAAGATACCATTGACTCACTGCCATGGGGGGGGGTTGCAGCTGCCAATAACAATGTTGGGCCCTGAGGAGCCATCAGATCCACGATTCTGTATTCTACAATTGCTAGAAAACACCTATATTTATTGACCTCCGCCTCCTTTTGGAATGTTTCAGTCTGTCCTGGTGCCACCTGAGGGTCCGACCTCAGAGATACCCCCTCCATCGCTGCAATAGTGTATCCCGCTCCTCCACATCCCCTGCCCACCAGGGAGGGAGAAAGCAGATTTGAGTTCTTGTGGGGCGCTGAAATGGTGCGGGCTACACGCTGGTGAGAGGCCTCTGTTTGGGCGTAGTTGAGTGCGCTTCAGAATCCGATCCTGGCCTCCTTCTGCTGCTGCTGGGAGGGAGTCCTTGGGCTTTGCAGATAGTGATAGATCCCTGCCATTCCCAGCCCCTGTTGTCTGGGACTCCCCACTCATCTTGGCAGGGCCCTGAGGACAACCAGATCTCATTTGACCCAGGGATCACAGTGTCTTTTGGCATTCTTCCCTCCTCAGATCCTCAGCCGCTCCCACTGCCTTTCCTGGGGCAGCCCATAGCCCTCCAACTCCACCCAGAGCTGAGCTCCTTCCAGCCCTAGAGTTCCCACCAGAATAGCTGGCCACTCCCACTCTGCCCAGATCTACCTGCGCCTGCAGAGAACCTCCTCTACCACTAGCCCCAGAGTTATGAACTATCACCTATATAGGAGTAGACACCGTATTGCTCCCTAGCCCGTGGGCAACATGGCCCCACTAATCAATCTCTTTACAACAGTCCTTGTCCTGTATGTGCCTGCCCCTGCATGGTTCCCTGGCATGGCCAGAATGGATTCTTTCAGTGTCCTGTGTGGTGAAATGAGGCCCACACAGTAATCCCTGTGCAATTCTGCCCACAGGTCCTAGGTTTCTTCGTGCAGAAGATACTAGATGTTGGGTGTGTTCACTCCCATATGTAATCCAGACTGCAGTCAGCGCCCACCAGCCTGTGACACCTGTCTGCCATGCCTAGTGTTGGGGAGGTAACCCAAGCCTGTCTACAGGCTCCTTCCTCACGCAGGTCTAGTCCCACACATATCCACTGGACACTCAGCACAGGCTGAGCCCTTCCCAAAACCTCAGATTCAGGGTTTGTCTCCATTCAGCCCTATTTGGCAAGCCATCGGCCAGCACCCATGTGTGCCAGACCCTGTGCCAGGCTCCAGGAAGATGTGGAGGCAGTTCAAAACCCTGGGAGTTGAAATGGGGGTTGGGAACTGAAACATTAAACAAATATGCAGTTACCCAAGACAGTGAAATGTGTGCATCACTGTGGTAAGGGCTCTGAAGAAAGGCTGGACCACAGAGAATCTGGGCTTCTTGCTCCAGTACTCATTCCTTAACTGTTTCTTCCAACACCCTCCTCTCTGGCATACTCCACAGTGCCCTCTTGATTCTCTGCCTCTCCAGCCCAACTACTGATTCTGGTGACTTACCAACCCCAGCCCTAGACAGGCATCCTGATGACTCTCACCTCCCATTTCTTCTAGCTCCAGGCCAAACAGTAAGGGGTCTGCCGCGGACCGGGTTCTGTCTGGACGACGGAGGATACCTAGGGGAGGAACCTGGAATAGGACGGGGAGATGGCAAGCAGACAACTCACACACATTAGGAGTGGATGCTGAGTGCTGAGTGTTGAGTGCGATTTAATGCAGAGGATAACAAACTTTTATAACAGAAGTCTTCATAAGAAAAAGGGGCAAAAGGTTACACAATCTTGCTGCAAGGCTTCGTTCTTGGATGGTCACCAGCTGGTCGCCTGAAAGGGCAAAAGTTTACACAATCTTGCTGCAGGGCTTCATTCTTAGGTGGTCACCAGCTGGTCGCCTGAAAGGCACTTGTTTCCGGCTTATCTCTAAGAAATATAATGGGTTTCGATGTTTGTCACCATCTCACCATTACCTTATTTCTATAGAGGCCTTAATTATAAGGTTACGGAGGCCTAGATCTAGCAAGTCTCTTAGTAAATGAGAGTACCAGGAAGTTCTTTCTCCTAAGTAGTTATCTCAGCAACTGCCATACATTCCTTCCGTTCTAGCCGTGCCTACAGCTTCTTGTAAATTTCTTACAATTCCTTCTGCTGGAGTGACTTTGTGAAACCTCCAATACTTTTATATTTACTTATATTTGTCTACTAGCCTTCATAAGAGGGGTTTCAGGGTAGCACTTAACTCTGGTGAGTTAGTCATATTTTTAAGACACTCATCAGATATTGGAGTCATCAACACTCTTAAGAAAGAGCTTTGAATAAGGGAACGTTGACAATGAGTAAGTACAATGAACAGTAGAAACAGTAAAAGATTAATAGGCACTCTTATGAGGAAAAGATAGGCAGAAACACATCTTTTCCAGGGGTTTTTGCCAGCCTTTTCCCAGGAGTAGGCCTCTTAGAAGCCCTATTCTCCAAGGTAGACTTCGGTGAAGTCCCAAAACTTGGAGATAGGTTTCTGTAAAGCCCCATTCTCTGAGGTAGACTTCAGTGAAGTCCCAAAACTCAGAGATAGGTCTCGAAGCCCCTATCATGGTCTGATAGATGGTTTCCCATGCTAAGCAGACTCTACTGGGGTCGGCGTGGCAGGGGTCAGTTTTTCTGACATCACAGCTTGGTCTTAACACCTGTAACAAAACTTTGAAGGCTTGGGTCACCTTGGCTGAGTCTGCATTTCTGGGGATGACATGCAAGAGTTAATCAAACTGGGCAGTGGTGGATCATGCCTCTAATCTTAGCTACTCAGGAGGCTCAGTAGCTAGTCCATGTAGCACCCTCATAACACCTCTTCTCAGAACTGACCCTACCCACAAATTCCCATAGTCTTATACAATGTGACCTGTGATTGCCCATATGACCCATGAGACTACCACTAAAATTTTGTTTAAATTCAGCCTGTACCTGTCCATGGCTGCTGCCTCCATTTTTCCTTGGAGCAGCCCGGCAGGTCTGCCCCCCAATAAAGCGTTGAACTCATATTGGCTGTTCTCACGTACCTTTTATTTCTTACAAATTGGAGTCTCAGGCACTAATCTGACTTCAAGCCTCCATCCTTAGTTCTCAGCCTTCTGAGTAGCTAGTATTATAAATGTGAGCCATGGTTACCCAGCAAATTTGCCTATTTTTTGATACCTCATGGATGTGGAAACATATAGTTTTTTATATCTAATTTACTTGCTATATTTTATAGATTCATTCATGTTATTGCGTGGCTCAGAATGTCATTCCTTTCTAAGATTCAATCATATTCCCTTGGATGGATTTACCACATTTTGTTTATCCATCAGTGGACATTTGAGTTGTTTCTACATTTTCACTATAGTGAATAACGCAGTCAATAAAATTATATGTCTCATATTGAGCAGACTGATGTAACAGAGTAGCCAGAGTCATCCTTTCTTAAGAAACTCAGATGAACTTTGGGGACCACCTGTGGCTTTCCTTTACATTAACTATCCATGAGAATCCTTACAGCCTGTGAGGCCTATATGGTATGACCAACTTACATCCCTGAGCTAAGCAGCCCATGTAAAGCTGAGACCTTAAGATTTTAGCTCAAAAACCTCTCCACCATGGGAAGGTAAACTGAGGACCTTCCCAGGCTAGGCACATTGTAACTACTGTATCCAGTAATTACTGCTTGAGCAAAGTATAGCAATCAGAAAGGAAAGTATTTAGAATCTCTCCCTTTCCCATCTCCTCTTCTTGCTACCTAGATGATTTTGAAGGAATCTGGATTTGAGGTTTGTTTTGTTTTGTTTTTATCTTCCCAGATTCACTGTTTTTTGTCTCTTTTAGGGCTTGAACTCTGGTCCTGGGCACTGTTCCTCAGCTCTCAGGAAGTAATCTACCACTTCAGCCACAGTACCACTTCGGTTTTTCTGGTGGTTAATTGGAGATAAGTATCTCATGGACTTTCCTGCCCAGGCTGGTTTTGAACTGTGATTCTCAGACCTGAGTCTCCTGAATAGGATTACAGGTGTGAGCCACTGGTGCCTGGCCAGAGTCACTTTTTGATCAAAGATGCACACCAGCCAAGTCTTCCCACAATAGGGAATCTGCCCTAATAACACCTTTAATCTGGGACCTCTTTTATCACTTTTGCAATATAGGATGCACCAAGCAGGGGGAGGGGCTTCTTGAGCTTTCTCCTCCTCCCAGAGAAAAGTCTACTTCCAGGGGGAAAACAGAGTTGACCATGAACTAAAACTGAACCAGAACTGCTGCTTTCAAGTCTGAGCCCTCCTATGGGACAGTCATGGGCATTAAATGAGAATATATAATAAGGTGTTCCCTGGCCCTGATGGCTCACACCTATAATCCTAACTACTCAGGAAGCTAAAGTCTGAGGACTGGGGCTTGCCCTTAGGACCTGGGACCTGACCTTGAGTCAAGGCTAGCACTCCATCACTTGAGCCAAAGCACCACTTCCAGCTATTTCTGAGTTGTTTACTGGAGAGTTTCATGGACTTTCTTGCCTGGGCTGGCTTTGAAACATGAACCTTAGATATCAACCTCCTGAGTAGCTAAGATTATAGCCAGGGCCTGGATAGCCCCCCACCTTGCTCATGCCATAGCCTTATTCTCTTTCTCATTTGGAACCAGCCACACACCCTTTCCACCTTGTCTTGAGTTCATTCCAGCCCTAAGGCTTTCACCCTAGCTATTGCCTCTGCCTGATCATTTCCATATTGCCCCTGAAGCTGGCTCCCTCTCATCCTACAGGTGTTGGCTTCAATGCCACTTCTTTACAGAGACCTTCTTTGTGTGTGGATTCTGGGATTTGAATGGGTTTGATCTCAGGATTTGGGTACTGTTGCTTAGTTTTTGTATCTCAAGGCTGGCATTCTACCACTTGAGTTCTCACTTATGACTTATTGCTAGTTACTGGGAGATAAGAAATTCGCAGACTTTGCCCAAGCTGACTTTGAACCATGATCCTCAGATGTCAGTCTCCTGAGTAGTTAGAATTACAGCTGTGACTCACCATCACTCAACTCACAAGCACTCTCACCTGCACTGTTTATCTTGCTATGGGTGCTTCATATAGTTGTTTATATACTAGATTTCCACTGGGCTTCCCCAAATAGATAATCAGTTGAGACTTTGATAGATGCCTTGTCTGCTCCTAGACTACATTGTGAACCATTTGCATTTGATATGTATCTGATGAATGGTGAGTTTCTCCTTCCATAGTCACCTTGCTACCTCTCTGTCTCTCTGTCTTTCTTTCTCTCTGTCTCTGCCTTTCTCTGTCTGTCTCTCTCTCTGTCTCTCTCTGTGTCTCTTTCTCTCTGTCTCTCTGTCTTGTCTCTGTCTCTGTCTCTGTCTCTGTCTCTCTCTCTCTTTCTCTCTCTCTCGCTCTGTTCCTCAGCCTTGAACTCAGGGTCTGGGCACTATTCCTGAGGTTTTTTTGCTCAAGTATAGCACTCTATTACTTGAACCACAGCTCCACTTCCAGCTTTTTTGGTGGTTAATTGGAGAGAAGAGTCTCACAAACACCCAGGGCTGGTGGCTCATACTTGTAACCCTAGCTACTCAGAAAGCTGAGATCTGAGGATCATGGTTTAAAGGCAGCCAGGGTATGGAAGTCCATGAGACTCTTATCTCCAATTAATCACAGAAAGAGCCAGAGTGGCACAATGGCTCAAGTGATAGAGTGCTAGCTTTGAGCAAAAGGATCTTAGGGACAGTGCCCAGGCTCAGAATTTAAGGCCCAAGCCTGGCAAAAATGTAGTAGTAGTAGTAGTAGTAGTAGTAGTAGTAGTAGTAGTAGTAGAAGCTCACAAACATTCTTGCCCAGACTAGTTGCAAATCATGATCCTTAGATCTCAGTCTCCTGAGTATCTAGGATTGCAAGCATAAGCCACCATCATCCAGGTCCCTTTTTATTTATTTATTTTAACAGACTGATTATTCATGGACTCTGTCCCCAATTTTCTATCTTGTTGTTAGTAACTGGAAAAGTCAACCAGAAGAATGGTAACAAGTGCAGGCCTTCAACCTTTCTGGTGGGGATACAAAAACCTTTTCTACTATGTGTCCTTGCCTTGGCTTTTTAGATACCTTCAATGGTAATGCCTTTCATCATGGAACCTCAAGCTAATGAGGCCAAAGCCTTGAGCCACAGATTGTGAAAGAATAGATCTATCATTCTAGAGGTGCTGGTTTATGGGCCAGCATGTTTTAAACACATTGTATTGATTGATAATTGATTGTGTGTGTGTGTGTGTGTGTGTGTGTGTGTGTGTTTGTGTGTGTGTGTGTGTGTGTTTTGGTACTAGGGCTTACTCTGTTGCTTAGTTTTCTGCTCAAGTCTGGTGTTCAACTACTTGAGACAAACTTCTATTTCTGGCTTTTTTGTAAGGTTAATTGGAGATAAGAGTCGCACAGGCTTTTTTGCTTAGGCGAAAAACCACCAGTGTGTGGCTTGTTTTAATATTGTTTAACAAACTGCTGATTCACAAACTCAGTCTCCAATTTCCCATCTCATCACCAGAAACCATTAGCCCCCATTTCTTTTTTTATTTTTTATTTTTTATTTTTTGCTGGTCATGGAGCTTGAACTCTGGGCCTGGGCACTGTTCTGAGCTCTTCAGCTCAAGGCTAACACTCTACCACTTGAGTCATGGCACCCACTTCCAGCTTTTTCTGGGTATGTGCTGAGGAATGGAACCCAGGGCCTCATGCATGCAAGGCAAGCACTCTACCACTGAGCCACCTTCCCAGCCCCTAGCCCCCATTTGTTTCTCTTCCAAGTGAGGATGATTGTAATGGTATGATTTCCAGGCTGGCAACAGAGAGATCTGCTTAGCCAGAAGCTGTAAGTATACCAGGAGCTGGTGGCTTAGGCCTGTCATCCTAGCTACTCAGGAGGCTGAGATCTGAGAATCATGGTTCAAAGCCATCCAGGGCAGGAAAGTCTTTCAGACTGTTACTTCTAATTAACCACCAGACAACCAGAAGTGGTGCTGTGCCTCAAGTGGTAGAGCACTAGCCTTGAACAAAATAGATGAGACACCACCCAGATTCTGAGTTCAAGCCCCAGGATTGGTGTGAACATGAAAGACAATGTGTGTATGCACCCTCTCTCCACCAATCACACACTGGAAAGTAGAGAAGTGGAGGGAGTGGCACCAGAACATCCAGACACATGTCATGAACCAATCAAGCTGGGGCATTGCCTTTCCCTTCTGGAATGCTTGGGGATTTCCTTTCTAGCCTCCAAATCAGAGTCACTCTTCCACTGCAATTCAGATTCTGGATAGTGTCTACCTGAGCCAGGACAAGTTCTTACTTTCCTCTCCAACTCTCTCCAGGAGCTGGTGTCCACCAAAGCTGGTGGGAACATGTTGAAATGCTTTAGCTTGGGGGTGATTTCTATTCCAAATGTTCACTGGATTTGTCCAGGAACTGCCAGGCTTGATTTTGAGCAGGTGACCAAGCCAGCTGGGCTTGCTTGGTCACTGAGCTGTAGCCTGTTGTTTGCCACTCAGGACTCTAGATCAGCCCATGGGGAGGAAGAGCAGCGGTGGGCCTCCTGGCCCAATCCATGACTCTACAGCATCCTCTCCTGGCCAGCCACAGAATTACAGGCACTCTTGTCTGGTTCTGGTTTCATAGTTTATGTTTCCATTCCTGGGGCTTTAACTCAGGGTCTGGCCTATTCTTGAGTGTTTCGTCCTCATGCCTAGTGATCTACCACTTGAGCCACAGCTCTACTTCCAGCTTTTTAGTTGATCATTTGAAATAAAAAAAATCTCAGGGGGCTGGGAAGGTGGCCCAGTGGTAGAGTGCTTGCCTTGCATGCATGAGGCCCTGGGTTCGATTCCTCAGCACCACATAAGCAAAAAAAGCCGGAAGTGGCGCTGTAGCTCAAGTGGTAGAGCGCTAGCCTTGAGCTGAAGAGCTGAGGGACAGCGCCCAGGCCCAGAGTTCAGACCCCACAACCGGACCCCCCAAAAAAAAAATCTCAGACTTTCCTGTCAGAGCTGGCATTGAATGTTATTTCTCAGCTCTCAGCCTCTTGAGTAACCTAGGATTGCAGACATCAATCACCACCACTGGCATCCAACTAATCCTAGCTTTGCTCCTCACTGGCAGAAAGACATTGGGAAAATTATTTAACTTCCTAGTCACTTGTTGGAATGTTGAAAATGATTTGTTTTTGTAATGCTGATCCTAGGGCTTGGTGCTGTCCTTGTGTTTTTGTTTGTGTTTCTTTTTGTCTTGTCAATTGTGACTTTAACTCAGGGCCTAGGCACTGTCCTTAAGCTTTTCTGTTCAAAGCTAGTTAGTGTTCTACTATTTAGAACCACAACTTCACTTCAGGGTTTGTGGTGATTAACTGGAGATAAAACTCTCAATGACTACCCTACTCTGGTTGGCTTTGAATCCCAATCCTCAGATCTCAGCCTTCTTAGTAGCTAGGATTACAGGCACGAGCCACCACCATCACCCAGATCCTTGAGCTTTTTTTTAACTCAAAGTTGGTGCTCTACCATTTGAACCCCAGCTCCACTTCCTGGTGTTTGGGAAGCCCCATGACTGACAAAACAGTCTCATGGGCTTTCCTGCTTGGACCAGTTTCAAACCACAATCCTTTAACCTCAATTGCATGAGTAGATGGAATTATAGGCATGAGCAACTGGCACCCAGTTTTTATGTTTCTTAAACCAAATTAAGTCACTTTCCAACCCCAACCTTTAAGAACTTCTGTTTCAGAATAAAAGTCAAATTCCCCACCATAGCCTGAGGGGCTCCACCTTAGCTAGTGGTTCTCAAACTCCTCTAGAGAGCTTGTTTGAAGCAGGAATGTGTATGTGTATGTATACACATTCTCTAACCCCCACTCACACTAACGTGTTAACCTTCAAAAATAAAGCTTTTCTTTTTTCTCATTGTTACATCTATAGTGTCTACAACTAATAAACACAATAGACATAAAAGTAATGAACCAGACACAAATATATGCATTATTAAAGTCCTTGAAGTCATAATGAATTTCCCAATTTTTATTTAAAGCATGTACCTACATATACCAGAATTTAGCAACTCAACAAACTTCAACCGTTCCCCATGGTATAACCCCTGCTTTCACTGTATATGATGTTGGTATAATTTGTGGAGGGGAAGGGAAAAAACAAATCGTTAAAACAGGAATACAGGTGGACCCACTGCAACAATGAGATGTACAAGTCGTTGTGTCAAAAAACAAACTTTACAACTTTGGTGGGGGGGGGGGTAAGGAGAATTCAGTGGGGGGGGGTCGGAGGGAGGATGGGAAGGGATGGGAAGGAGAAACAAAGGAGGAGGCTACAATGCTTGTAAAAAATGTACTCATTATCTTGCACATGTAATTGTAACCCCTCTGTACAGTGTTTTCACAATAAAATAAAATAAAATAAAATAAAATAAAAAATAAAATAACCAAACTTCAAGTAGGATAAACTCAGAAATCCACACTGTCACATTGTAATTAAATTGTTGAAGACAGAGAACCTCCAGAGTAATACACACAACTCATCATACACAAGAGATCCTCAATGAGATTATGACCAATTTCTCATCAGAAACGTAGGAGGACAGCAGACAGCAAGAGCAACAAAGTTAAAGTGCTAAAAGTAAGACTATCATCCAACCTTTCCAAAAGAAGAAAACCTGGACACTAGTAGCTCATGCATGTAATCCTAGTTTCTCAGGAGGCTGATATCTGAGGATTGCAGTTCAAGGCCAGGCTGGTCAGAAAAGTCCCCATGAAACTCTTATTTCCAATTAACCACTCAAAAACCAAGTGGTAGAGCACTAGCTTTGACCACAAAGAGGCTCAGGGACAGTGTCCAGACCCTGAATTCAATACCACACCTGACAAAAAATAAAATTAAAAAATAAAAAGAGAAAAACTTTCCTCAAAAAATGAGAGCTGAGCTGAGTACCAATAGCTGGGGGCCTGTCATCTTAACTACTCATGATTCTAAATTTTGAAGATTATCTCCAATTAACCACCAAAACAAAACAAAACAAAAAGCCAGAGTAGAGCTGTGGCTCAAGTGATAGAGGACAGGCCTTGAGGGAAAAAAAAAACTTAGGCATGGCATGTATGCCCTGAGTTCAAGTACCGGGACAAGCCCTCTCCCCGCCCTGAATCTTTCCCAAAAGAAAAAGCCAAATAAGAGCAAAAAGGTAAAAAATTCAATCTTAGTAGCCCTCTCAAACACACAAAAATTGAAATAAAAGCAATGAAGTGGACATGCTGGTAAATCTAAATAAGACTTTATTGTTATAAAACAACAGCTATGGGGGCTGGGAAATGGCTCAGTGGTAGAGCGCTTGCCTTGCATGCATGAGGCCCTGGATTCCATTCCTCAGCACCACATAAGCAAAAAGAAAAGAAGCCGGAAGTGGCGCTGTGGCTCAAGTGGTAGAGTACTAGCCTTGAGCTGAAGAGCTGAGAGACAGCGCCAAGTCCCAGAGTTCAGGCCCCATGACCGGACGCCCCCCCCCAAAAAAAAAATCCAGCTATAAACAATAACTAGTTACATATTGTTGTTGTTGTTGGTTGTGGGGTTTGAAGTCTGGGGCCTGGACGCTGTCCCTGAGCTCTTCAGCTCAAGGTTAGTGCTCTACCACTTGAGCCACAGTGTCACTTCCAGTTTTCTGGTGGTTTATTGAAGATAGGAGTCTCATGGACTTTCTTGCATGGGCTGGCTTTGAATCATGATCTTCAGATCTCAGCCTCCTGAGTAGCTAGCATTATAGGCGTGAGCCATTGACCCCTGGCTAGTTACATATTTTTAAAAGAGAAGTTCTATGTTTCAAATGTAGAATCTCTAGTTTCAAACTAGATCCCTCTCACTAGGCAGAGGATCTACCACTGGAACCCACTCCCCTAGACCTTGCCTTTCATTAATTTGAAAATATCAACCCACTGCCTCTTGATTGCAAAGCAAGAATCATATGATAAATTATTTTTCTCATAGATGGTATTATCTGCCAGTAACTCCTAGTGGAAGTGGATATTTCCACCACCAAGTGAAGTGGGAGAGAATAAAGACCCAGTGACCCAGTGCTCCCAGTGCAGGGAATCCTGCATAAAAGAAGAGAAATGTACATGTAAATGATGGAAATCCACAGGAGGTAGAGAAATGCAGCCTGCACCTGGCTTCACCTCCTGACTTTCCCTTTCCCATGCCTGGTTGAATCCTTCCTGGCCATATTTATTACAATGTATCCTTTCTTAGCAATACCTCCTGTACCTCAGTTATAGGTTTGAAGTTTCTCTTATTCTGAGAGTTTGTTTGCTTTGTGGTTTCATCTTGTATATTCTTACAGCCTTTTACTTTTAATAAATCATTTCTTCAAGTGGTGTGCCAGAGATTTTGAGTTTTTTAAAAATAAAATCGTATGGCATCAAACATAAACAATCAGGGTTTAATTTTTAATCTGGATATCACTCTGGTAGTCTCTTTGATAAGCTCTGGTGTGCCTAGGACTTCATTGTGGTGCACCATGGATTCACACATTGTTGGACCAAGTCCTAGGACCTACCCACAAGAAAACTGAGGTCTTTGCACTGGGAGCCTGGGGTTAGTGTCTGTGCAGGAGCAGATCCTAGGATCCCATGGCCCTGAAGAAGGACAGAGGTGCTTGGCCACTGTCCCAAAACATTGCCATGGTGATGAACATAGTCATCCACCTTGACCTACCTGAAGTCATTGACAACAGTCCTCAAGGTCTAAGAGCTAGACCCCGGCTGTAATTGGCCCATTCTTCCCTGATGTCACTGGGTCCAGCTGGATTGGTCCATTTCCTCACTGATCTCACATGCTATTGTGAGGTCTCTGCAGTGGTTCCAGAAGGTAGGTAGTTTCTGTGCAGTGCTGAGATCTCCTTTGATGACTACTGGACTAAGTCAGAGCTAGGTTGATAGTTTTTTAGCTGGGAGGGAGGTTTTGTGTTGTGTGGGTTTGGGGATTTCTGTTATTCTGTAGTTTAGATTGTGCTAATTTCAGTTAAGATATACTACCACTGAATTGATTTAGCTGTTTCATTAAGATTTGATACCCAACACATTGATTTTGCTAATTTTAATTATGATTTGCTACCTACTGTATTTACTTAGCTAAGTATAGTTAAGATTTACTATGCATCATATTTAAGGAGCTAAGTTTAGTTAGGGTTGATTCCCTGCCATCCCATAAAGAAAATGGAGTCAAATGACAATGGATACACTACATTCTCCTCCAGGGAAGATGAGATCTTTGCCAGTCAATACCATGTACAGCATGTACATTGTCTATGACAGCTATGGGGAAGTGAAGGCCTATCTGCTTCACAGACAGTGAGGTAGCAGTAAAAATACTGGAGAGAGAAGACTACCGTATGCTGGTAGAAAATGAAGTGGATATTGTTAAGGCTCTGAATCACCCCCACATGATTAGGGTGTTCCAAGTGATCCAGGGAGAGAAACATGTCTACCTGGTAATAGAAATGGCCACCAAGGGAAACCTGCAAAAGTGGATCAGAGCATCATGCCACCTATTTGAGAATGAATCTAAGTTTCTAAAGCAGATAGTAACTCCTGTGCAGTACTTTCATCTGAATAGGATGGCCCACCTTGACCTAAAGCCTGACAACATCTTACTGGATGAAAATGGCAATACTAATGACTTTGGGTTAAGCCCGAGGATTGCCCCAGGGCAGTTGCTCACAGAAATGTGTGGTGCCTACATATTCCATGCCCCTGAAACCTGAAACAGGTTTCAAGGTGGATCTCTGGGGCCTGGGCACCAGCTTGGTTTTTATGATTACAAGAAAATTCCCATTTAAAGGGACCACTTCCATCCAGCTATGTATACCAATTATACAGGGCAGGTATGATGTACCATATCACCTGACTGCAAAAGGACATAACATCCTTTCACAGATGCTAACTGTAAACCCACAGCAGAGGCCAGATACACACCAGGTAATGGTTTGATAGAGTTGAGGAAGGCTGTCTGTGTCCAGGTGAGCCACTGTCCAACAAGTTAGGTCCGACAATTGTCACCAGAATGTGTTTCATGGGATCCAACAAACTTCAGACCTACACATTGGTACTACAGAGAATATTTGATGAAGTGATGGCCACTTACTTTCTGATAAAAGATGGCTTAAAACAAGATAGTGCCAGCCCTGTGAAACTAAATCAGTGCACCTGCTGTGTTCAACCATACCCAAATGTCACAAACCTTCCCACTTTTCTTGTAAAGAGATCAAGTTTAACATGACCATTTCAGTCTCTTCTGCCAATGTGCAGCTAGACGCAGTGCCGCCTCCCTGCCATTCCCCTCTGCTTCCTGCAGAGGAGCTCCATTCCCAGTATCTCACACCATACTTCAGTGGCTGCCCTCAACTGCTTCTCCCTCCTGATGAGCTATGAAGAGACAGCTGTAAAGCAAAAGCCCTGCCCTCTGCAGAGCCCCAGGATGAGAACAGAGTCTGCAGGGTTAGCAAGAGACAGTGCTGCAGTGAGCCTGGAATGAAGCTTAGAAGATATAGGGTCTGGTATGGAAGAGCTGCCAGAGGAGGCTGCACAGAAAGTTCATACTACTGTGTTCCCAGCATACCTAGCAAAGACTGCTGCTCTTGCCTTGGGAACAGAGATAAAACATCAGAGGAAAATGCCTTTCCCTCTGAGCAGCCTAAGAATGATAGCAGAGACTCTATCTCGAAAAGAAAATGGGGCAAGAGGGAAGTGGTTAGCAGGATAGTAGTCCCTGCTCTTCACAGATGGTGCTGCTGTCTGCGAACCAGGGAACAGAACAGTTACAGGGAAGGCAGAGAAGAGCCTTGAAAGACGTCAAAGCCATTCAGAGCCAGAAGCCCTATCACTGACATATGAAGCTTCTCACACACCCATCTGGAGACAGCAGAACAACCCCAGCCCCAGGGGGTTTGGAAGAACAGGGTCATGCAAGAGAAATGAGCCTGAGTCTCTGAACACTAATAACCCTATTAGAAGATGGCTCTAGTCACAAATTGTACTGCCTGAATACACTTAAAACTGATTTTCTTAGGGAAAACAACGTGAAAGTCTTTCAAAGACAAAACAGGAACAATCATTATCATAAGGAAACAATTGAGGTCAAACTGTCTGTGGTTGCCTAGAAATGCTGTCCTCTAAAGAGAGGACATCCTTAGAACACTTCGGACGAATGAGAATAGCTTAGAAGTGTTTGTCTTCTCACTTTAAAACTAGCTAAATGACTTCAGCTTTTAAGCTTGAATTCTAATTTTACTTAGAGTGTGTAGACAAATCCCTATTGCCTTTGTTTAGAAATGTATGTGGTGTAAATCTGTGTATTTTATAAACCTATGAATCTATGAATACTATAGTCTATAAGAACCTGTAAATTTATTCCCTTATGTAACTGTAACCTCTCTGTATATCACTTTGACAATAAAATTAAAATAAAAAATCTGAATTCTAGAAGTAATATTATAAGCATTATGTAACTCTGTTCTTAAAATCGAGAAAACCCAACTTTATTTGCAAGCAACAGAGAGAGAAAGAAGAGAGAGAGAGAAAGAAAGAAAGAATGAGAAACCAGCATCAATTGCTGCTGGTGAAGATCTTGAATTCTGCACCTCCTCTCCTGTGAGAAAGAGACTCACGAGTGATTACCACTGCCTGTGGTCACGCCCCCATCACCATGACTAGGCACATAACACAAAGGAAATAAGAAAAGTCAATAACACACATTCTATCCATTTCCCCAAGGCTGCACAGCCCAAGGGATCAGAGCATGAAGATGCATCTTAACATAGACTGTGAATTTTCAGTTCTAGACAAATGACCGCCCTGGCAGAAAGAAAAACTAAAGGTTTTTGTTGTTGATGGCAGTGGTGGTTGGGGTAAAGTTTTGGTAAGATCAGCTTGGTTTTACTTTGACCTTTTTCGCTTTGTTCTTTTCTCCTTAAAAGAAATTCTTCATTTTTCCTTGTATCTTATGAAATAATTCTTTGTTTTTTTTCTATTTTCAAAATTATATTTTTCATTTTAAAATATTTTTCCTCTCTCTATCCATGCCCGCTCCATGTCTCCTAGTCACAGAGCTTGAAGTCAGGTCATGAACACTGTCCCTGAGCTCATGTTAAGGTCAGTGCTCTACCCCTTGAGGCACATTTCTACTTCTACTTCTGAATTTTTTGGTGATTAATTGGAGATGAGTATCCTGGACTTTTGTTCCCAGACTGACCTCAAAACTCAAACTTCAAATCTCAGGTGTACAGGTATGATCCACCTGTGCCCAGCAGCTTTAGATGCTTTAATTTACATGTAGGGCTAGGTGCTGACTCTGAGCTTTTATGCTGAAGACTAACTCTAGCACTTGAGCCATATCACTTCAGGTTCTTTGGGGATGAGTTAGAGATAATAACCTCATGAGTTAGAGATAATAACCTCAATGTCTTCCCTACCTTGGTTGACTTTGAAGAGCCTCAGACCTCAGCCTCCTGAATAGAGGAGTACACGTGGGAGCCATGGGTGCCTGGCCAATTAATAAGTCCCCAAACTACCTTGAATACTTTAGAATGACAAACAGTTTTCTACTGCCTGGATTTCAGACACACTGCAGGTTGTAAGGGAGGAACAAGCTGTGTTGGAGAACCAGAAATACTTGCTCAAGGTGCTAATGTATCAGAGAAACTATTCACTGTGAGGTGAAATGTGATTTACTCTTTGAATCAACTAAATTCCTTTCTTTCAAGTCTTTTTCTTAATAGAGCACTTCACTTCATTGTTTTTCAATTCCAAAAAATTTAAACTTAAATTTATCCCTTCTTTGAGAATTGATTACACAATAAATGAGTTTCCTCATTTGTGTGCCTGTTTTCAAGGGCCTGATATGGGTCTTGTGTCCTATTCCACCATGGCTCCTCCTGAGATGAGCTTCCCCAGGAGAGTCAATGATTGTGTAAAAGGTCTGATAAATTGACAGGTGTTATAGAGGAGTCTGGGTGGACTCAAGTGACTGGATGAGATTGTACTCATTTATACATAGCACTGATTTAATATTTCAAATGAATGAAATGTAATCTTATTTCTTACTACAAAGCAATATATATACATTTACATATTATATATATGTCTGTCTTTGAAAGAATTGCAAACTTTATTTTAGAACTATATGAAACTCAAGAAAAGTAGAAATTGGTAAGGTTGATATTTCAAAGTAGAAATTGGTAAGGTTGATATTTCAAATCAAGTAAACAGGTTGTATTTTATTTTACTTTTTTGCATGTCAACTTTATGCTTAATTCACACTGAAATTTTCAAAATCAATGAGAGTGCATTTCAAAAGCTGCTCACTTTTGGCCATTTAAAAAACTTTTATAAGCATGTATTAGTATAACATGTGGTTCTGGGATTTATTTTTTTCCACATAAAACTATCCATGATAAACTGTCTGCCGGCAGGTATTCAGTGTGAAACATTCCATGATGACCTGTCACCACAGTGATGAAATGAGGCATGTCTTGCCTTCTATTTCAACTGTCAATCAGAGCCACGTGTCACATTTGTGAGTAGTTGGGACATTCTAAGTTTCCTGTCAAAGTCCTAAGAGATGGGAAATCTGAGAAGCCACTGTAGAGGTATGTACATACTGAGGTTCTGAATGCTGCTTTTATCCATGGGACTGCTCTATCTTAATCTATATTCCTCATTTTTTACATTCTGTAATAGTTTTATTTTTTTAATCTTTTTTTTATTTTTTTGCACTCCACGTGGCTGGGAAAGAGAGGAGAGAGAGAGAGGAAAGAGCTAGAAAAGAGCAGAAAGAGGGGTAAGAACAGCAGCACTCACGTGGTATTCAGGTAAGAGGTAGGTTTATTCAGTAGACCTGATGGGACCAGGCAAGGTTGGCACTCCACGTGGCTGGGAAAGAGAGAGGAAAGAGCTAGAGCAGAGAGAGCTAGAAAAGAGCAAGAGCAAGAGAGAGAGAGAGCTAGAAAAAGGCAGAGAGAGCAATAGTTTTATTTTTTAAATTTAATTGCTACAATGATGTACAGAGGGGTTACATTTATATCCATAAGGTAATGAATACATTTGTAAATGTTACAAAATTTCATTAAAATATTCAATTAAGTTATGAAACTAATTTTTAAAATATTTTAAATTCTAAATATTGTAGTTTTTCCAATGTAGGGTTTGTAAACATCTTGGAAGAGAAAAGATAACAGGGAACACAAGTACTCTCCCTCCAACAGGTGAGGGGACTCGTGATACTGAATAGAACAATGTCAGAATTTGAGATGTGGGTTAAGGAGTAGAGTGCCAAGCTTGAGCATAAAAGCTAAAGGACACTAAAGCATCATGAATTGAAGGCTAAGTATCAGCACAAACACAAGGAAAAGGTGAATATATTAATAAAATTCCATGAAACATAGGTTGTATATCTTCTTCTTCATGTAGATGTCCTTAGACATGGTAATCCAGAAGTTTGGGATGGGTTTTCAGGGTATAGTGACTGAGAGAGTACTGATAACTTCGTCCCTGTTAGGCAGATAATGGTGTAGTGATGACAAGGAATTGGGTTATCAGGATAGTGGAGTGGACACGGGGTGATGGAGGGAAAGTAGCTTGGGTATTAGTATTAGCATTAGTTTGTGCGAGTTATGGACTGTGGCAGTGAATGTGTATCTACAAGGGAGATCAACTTCTGCTCTCTTGTCCTGAGGCAGCTAGTGAAGGTGAGACTGACTGAGCTCCTGGCTGGTGAGGAGGACCTGAGAAGGAAGATGCCTGTCCTCAGCTGCCCTTGTCCCCTTACTTGTTCTTTCACTCAGCTCAGTAATCACCAGATAGTAATCACCCTCTCATGTCCTTCAGAGAAAGTCTATTTATAAGAAGCTATCCTATTTTTGGTCAGGAATAGAAAGGTAGAGGCATTCGGCACAGGTTCATGATTTGAACCTTTCCCTGGCTCAGGCTGTCCCCTAGAGCATTAGTATTCCCAGAGTCACTTTGTTACAGAGGAGTTAAGACTAAGACTTGCTCTTGGTTCTGGATTCCATGACATCATGCAGAGGAATCAAGAGTTGGGGGAGCTCTGTATCCAGCACCCAATCAGATTCTTTTCTCGTTACCATCACTCAGGAGTGTATTGAATCTGAGGAAGTGTTCAAAATCTCTTACTTTCAATTCTTGCTATGATTTTTCCTCAGGGCTGGGTTGAAATCACAGGAAACAGTAGATGTTTTCTATGACTTGCAAATTATTTAATCACATAAAGAAAGTAGACTTCAGGCTCACCTGTCTTTCCCCATGGTTAACCAATTGGAACAACATAGGCAGACAACTCCAAACATGGAACTTTGCACAGAGTAATCTATACATTGTATAGATTCCATATTCAATTTGATTCCAGGACACCAGGACTCAACCCTTTGATTCCTGTCACCTTTTTCTCTGTCTGATGTACTATTTCTATGTAAACTGCTCTCAGTGAAGGTATTTGCCCATATAATCACTCTGTGATGTTTAAGCACTTGCCACACTGGAAAATCTTCATGTTAGGTTAATTAGGTAGGTGCTCAATGAGAACACCACATGTTATTCAGGCAAAGAGCTGTTTATTTCTGAACTTCTGGTTTAAGGCCAGTTTGGGGATTCTAGGTGGCTAGAAATGGCCAATTCACCCCTGGGCCATGTCTTATCTAGGGCATGGGTGAGGAGAAAGTGTGGTCAGGTGGGGGAAAGCTGTGGCCAGGTGGGAGAAGGTGTGGCCACCTCAGATGTGGCTATGATCTCAGAGCCTGGGACCCTCCCACAGTCAGATGAGAGGAGTGACCAGGGGCAGACCAATATGTGATCTCAGAGAAGGGGGAGATGACTGCTTCCAGGTATGCCAGTTATATAGTTCACACAGGTACTGGTAGAAGACATATACGGATGCGGGGGGGGGGGCGGGGGGGAGAATAGTCATCTGCATGGATCCCTCCCGGGGTGTACCTTACAGTACTCAAGCCCACACTGACTCAGTCAATTTGACCAAAGGATTAAGAAGAGCAAAATCTTGAACAGAGAGTCCTGACAAAATGGACCAATCTCTCATGCTTCTGCTAACAGCTATTCTACTCTCAACTTCTGTGAGAAATTACTTCTGTTTTTGTTAGCTTCCATGTTTGTGTGAGATTGCTCAATGTTTTTCTGTACCAGGATATTTCACTTCATGTAATATCTTTCATGACCCTTCAACAGTCTTCTCATCACACAAAGAAAAATGTGTTCCAGATGTTAGATATGCAAGCAATGCATAATGAAAACATAGAACATCACATCGTACTTCAAAATAACAGCAATATAATTTGTAATCAAATAAAATCTTTGAAAAAAATTATTATGAATTGTGACATGATCAGCTAGTCTACTCCCAATCTCTGTGAGAAGTTGGTTCTAGTTTTCAAAGCTTCCATTTTTGTGTGAGATTGCTCAATAGCTTTCTGCACCTTGTAATTTAACAATATAGGATCTTCCATAGTCCTCCAAGAGATTGTAAATGACAGCCTTCTTCTCACCTCTGCTTTAATACTTCACGCTTTAGTTTTCATTTGCATTTTGAAGAACCCCTTAAAATCTTGAGGGAAAGCTAGGCACCGGTGGCTCATGTCTGTAATCCTAGCTACTCAGGAGGCTGAGAGCTGAGGACCGTGGTTCAAAGCCAGCCTGGACAGGAAAAGTCCATGAGACTCTAATCTCCAATTCACCACAAGAAAACCAGAAGTGGCACTGTGGCTCAAGTGGTAGAGCACTTTCCTTGAGCTGAAGAGTTGAGGGACAACACCCATGACCAGAGTTTAAGCCCCATGACGGACAAAAACAAACAAAAGAAATAAAATCTTAAGGGGCTAGGTAACACACATTGCCTCTTGTCTTCTTGTTTTAAAAGATACATTTTATTTTTTTATTCTGAATTACCTCTTAGAAAACTTTTGAACTCAAATGACAGTTTTCCTTAATGCAAGAATTACAATCAACAGCACTGTACCAAGAATCTAGACTTAACATCTTTTTGTCTTTTGAAACACATATCCAATATCATCAGTATAGCATTGAAACCAAGTCGCATTACACAGATAAGCTTTTTAACCCTCTTTGTAAACCTTTTTAAAAAATGTTTAATACATCCAAGGGGCAGTTCTAGCAATACCAATCATATTACTCAATTTACCACTCCTTCCTGTGCAGAGCTCTAGTGATTTTCAGAATCACCGCACATCATCATGGAGTGGTGATTTTTGTTTTTAAATTTCATTTCTGTCTAGAACAGATAATCTGCAGATTGGCCCTACATTGGTAGGGAGGATAATGAAGGAATCTACCTGCTTGGGATAGAGAGCTATTCTGTTGCTCAGATCCAACCCCTCCCTCCTCCATGGATTCCTTCCTTCATGTCACTGGGAGTGTATTCACTCACAAACTCATTTGCAAAGCATTCTTCACCATGTTGTTCTGTTGCTCCCAAAGCACCCGTGCTCACTGCTAGCTCTTCAACTTAGGCTTATGAAGATAGCAAATATTTACTCTGGAGCATTTTATCTGGAATTGATTGTGATCTTCATGGAAATCATAGAACATCCAGAGAAAAACTCACACAATCCCCCCTCAACACACAAACACACAGAAACACACACATACCTCCTTTTCAATGCTGTTTTCCTTAAGTGTGTTTAAAATATTTCTTATACTGAGAATTTGTCATGTTGAGAATCTTGGTGACTAGGTCTATGACGTTAAATCAGTCCTTAAACTTCACTGCTCAGAAGGTTTGCGCTATCATATTAAAGGTTGTGAAGACTCAAAACCAGGCCAAGGGGTGAAAATCTAATGACTTATCATTCCCATTTTACAAGGAAAGCTCTTTCCATCCTGTTCTTTTGTCTGTTGTCAATTAGTTAATATACTGCCTGGTGGTTAACCTTCAGACTCCTAGGAAAAACCAGGCTTGTGATTCCACAGGGCCTTAGATGAGGATTTGGACATCAGAGCCTATGAAAGTAGGTTCCAGAAGGATGAAGTATAGGTCCTCAGATTCCCTACCCAATGCAAAATATTCCTTGCAAACTTGGCTGCAATATAGGACATTGGGACCTGTATTGTGGAGGAGGCACAACTTACTTGATATAAAAATGGAAGAGTAATATATGACAATATCTAGTACACAGAAGATTGCATAGAGTCTCAGTTCTCCAACCTCTGGGATTTTCTCTTCATTATCAACTGCTAGGGCATAGGTATGCCATTGTCCTGACTGAATGAGAAACACCCCATCGGGAAAGTTAGAAGATGGATCTTCAGTTTTGCTCCCCAAACACTCAGGGGTTCAAGTAACCTGCTTGTGATGACCTGGAGGGTTCCCTCTCCAGACTCTGAGTTCCTTGACTCCTGTCTTTCAGAAGAGAAATTACTGGAAATATTCAGAGTCTCTGATTCTTACTGCATTGTATTAATCAATTTGAAGAGAGAGATTCAGGAAAGGCGTATTTTTAGGAGGAGATTCTATTCCTTAATTGAATGACCACATGGAGATCTGTTTGTCCAAGTAACACACACACACACACACACACACACACACACACACACAATTATAAAAATTTAATACCTAAGCTTATATGAAATATCATGGCAAAAATCACAGATCATGTGGTCCATGTGTTCTTAACTATGTTTTATATTACTGTCCAATGACAAAGGAAGAGCTAAAAATAGAAGACTAATGGTTGAATACAGACACATAGGGCAATCTATTAAGAAATGTGATTGATGCACAAAAGTGAATGTGAGACAGACACACTGACACTCAGTCAAAGAGACATATAAACACACAGTTTTCCCACACACACTAGTTCCCCATAACACCATATTCAGGCTACCTGGTACTGATACAATTGAAGATTCTGCTGGGCATGAGAACATGTGAGCAGCAGAGCCAGCAGCAGGATTCTTATGCTGTGGGGCTTTCTATCTCCTAAGGGAGAAGCTCAAAGCAGCTCTGTGGTTGGGTAGGGTGGCATCTCATGGGCTCAAAGCCAGCCTGGGTGGGAAAGTCCATGAGGCTCTTCTCTCCAATTAACTACTCAGAAAAAAGTGGAAAATGGTGTTGTGGCTTGAGCACAAAGAGACTAGGGACGGGGTGCAGGCCCTGAGTTCCATCCTCAGGACTGGCGGAGCCAAAAAGAAAGGGAATGAAGATATTGATCAGAAGATGCTGGAATTGAGTCTGAGAAGCAAACCACTGAGTCAAACTCTGGTTTCATATAGACTGGATGTGTTTCCTTAGGAGACATTTCTTAGGAAGGTAACATCAAATTTGATGTTACCTTTATTTCTCCCTCTGTCTCTCTCTCTGTATATAATATATAAATCTCTCATGCAAACAGCATATAACACCTTACACAAAAATAAATGCATAATACAACATGGCTATATAATGTATAGTATGCACATACAACATATATACATGTGTGTTTGTGTGTGTGTGTGTGTGTGTGTGTGTGTGTGTGTGTGTGTGTGTGTGTGTGTGTGTGTGTGTGTGTAATATAAGGTTTGGAGCACTGTCTTGGATGATGTAATGATTTTTGCCCATGCAAGTCTATTGAGTCACACCAACATTCAGAAGGGTTCATCTTCACAAGTTTATTCTACCTGACCATGTGACTCTACTTTCCAAAATCGAAGTAATACCATTCACCCAGCCCTGGTGGGTCACACCAGCCATCCTGCAAACTCAGGAGGCTGAGATCTGGGGCGATGGAGGTTCAATCAGGAAAGGCTCCCAGACTCCTCTCTCCAACGAATCACCAAAAACCCAGATCACCACAAGGTGGAGCTGTGGGTCAAGTGTTAGTGCACCAGCCTTGATTGAATGAGCTCTGGGGCCGAAGTCACAATCCAAGGTAAAGCCTAGGACATGGAAGATAAACTCCTATGAAGCCACAATCCAGGTTCCAATTTCAGTGATTTAAATGTAAGGTGCATGCCCATTTAATTGGAGCTGATGGGTATGTATAAGAGAGATTTTCTGATTAATTACCAAAGGCAACTTAGAAACTTCTGTTTCCATATATTCCCACAACTCTTGCTTCATTACAATCATCTGAGAAGAGAGAAAGAAGCAGAAGGGAAGGCCAGTGCACAGGCTCCATTTTGTGGCAGATGTCTCCTAACTCTGAGCAAAGAGAGGCCAGCAGACAGAACAACTGAATAACGAATGTTCTCCATTCATCTCTATTCCCATAGTGGGGAAAAAAGCAGTGATTTACCTTCCCCCTTCCAAATGTAGTGGATGTGGTCACTCTAGATGCCACTTTCCAACATGATCCTTCTCAGCTCCATGTCTTCCTCTTCAGTGACAAGGCTGCCTGGTTTTCCTGCATGGAAGAGAAGACAAGACAGTAGCCACATAGACCATCATACAACCGGCTGTATACTGCATCCTCTGGGGTCTCCTGTGCTGTTTCCTGATTCAGAATCCCACCATGTCCCCTCAGCCTCCATACAGGGACTCTGCCTGGCCCTCATCTGCCCACCTCAGTCCAATGGCTCCGATAGCCCAGAAACTCAGTGTCAAATGGGGAAGAGCTTTATTCAGTGGCTAAGCAAGCAGACAAAGCACACATAGCTAAGCTGAAAGGGCCCAGCCCAACCTCACAGAGGGTGGACTTCTCACAGGGAGGGAGAGAGAAACACATGCAGCTCCCTGGCTGTCAGGGGGTATTTCTAGGGTAAGTGGAGGGATCTGACCCCAAAGCTATGCAAAGCTGGGTGTTTTATTTTTGCTCTAAGCATTCCTGGTGTTATTCTTTCTGAGTTTCTGCCTGTTGGTGGCATTTATTCCAGGTAAGAAGCAGCCTGCCACAAAACAGATCCTTATCCTTGAGAAAAGGCTGGTGCCCTGTGATCTGCATTATGGACAGGAGGTGGCTTACATTGCAGGGGGGTGGGAGAGAATTTCTCAGGGAAGGCACAGATCCTGCCAGACAAATGTTCATTCTTGGGGTGAGAATTTCATTGCTCAGGAAAGAATGTCTCCTGTTGTCTTTCTTTGAAGCAAAGATGGTGCTTCTCTGTTTCTAAACACCATGTTGCTGAGTTGCCTTCACCAGGCCTCATTTTCCTCCATATCCTGCCTCATTTTCCCCTCAATGACTCTGGTCCCTTGATCTTAGGGTTGTTAGATGGATGAATATCAGCTGTATTTGCTCTAAACTGACCACACTTCATTTTGCCCAGCCTGTGCTGCTCCAATATCACTTGTCAGCTGGTCTAAGGACTTGAACTCAGAACCTGCCTGTTGTTCCTGAACTTTTCCACTCAAGTCTAGCCCTGGAAAACTTGAGTCACAGCGCTAATTCCCCCTTGTTGGTTGTTTTGTCAGAGATGAGAGTTTCAAGGATTTTCTTGCCTTGACTGGCTTTGAACCTTGGTTGCCAGATCTCAACCTCCTGAGAAGCCAGCATGAGAAGCCACCAGCACCAGGCTGGCTTCATTGTCTTGAGACCCAGATTCAGGGTCGTTGCCTTTTCTCCCAAGGAAGATCAAGGTCAGAGGGATAAACACACTGGAGCAAATGAATGCACCATCCCAGCTCTCCAAGCTCAGTGTAGAGGTGGCTGTGGTTTGCTTCTCTGCATAGGAAGAAGCTGCAGTACTTACCTGCCAATATGATCGTGCTGGTTTTCCTTTCATCTCTATTCACAGAGACCATTTTCAATGTGAGGAATTCATCTGTAATTTTCAGTATTTAGATATGGAAAGTGTATTCTGGAAATTCAAAATAACGATGTCACAATGCAAGAAAATAGATGGTTCATTGTGTTCGGTAATGTCTCTGGTGACATGAGAATTCAGTCTCAAGAAACAAGAGAAATTCCATCCTGCAGGATGGAATGGGGAGTCTTTCTTGGAAAGCTGGCGATTGCAGGGGGAGTCCTGACTCAAACACCTGCAGCCCAGAAATTGATGTGCACCACGCTTATAAGGACAAGAACTTCATATTTAGGTTGCAGGCCCTAGTCTTACAAAAGCATACCACAGAGGTGAACACTCAGGGATGATCAAAGCAAACCATGTGCAGAACTAATCAGGAGTGAGCATTCTCTGTAGCCAAGCTTTCTTGGGGCTAAACAGCATGGCACATGCAATTCTAAGAATGGCCCATCTCATGTCTAGGCCTTCGGGAGCTGGAAGAAATGCTCCCACAGCCCAGCAAGACACAAGGATGGCTGTGAACACACGGAGAAGTTACTCAGACACAAGCATTAAAAAAAAAGATTAAAGAGAGCAAAATCCTTTTACGGGGAAAGGAACAAAGATAAGTTAGGGAAAGGGACTCACGCACAGGCATTCAGAATAAAAGCAAGATATACAGAGCCAGAAGCTCCCTCTTTTTGGCTTGGAAAGGCAAGCAAAGGATGACTTTGTCTATCTGAAAAACGAACATGTGAAGAGTGAGTTGCAGGAAGAACCAGCGACGAGAAAGTGTAACACCAGCAACAATGAAGACCAAAGATTAACATCCAATTGTGCAGGACTCTAGGTGAGAACCTGTTATTATCATATAAACACCCCTGATGTGAAAGACCTCAGTATTTCTTACTTAGACAGCATGTAGAATATGCTGGGCTGCAGCACTGTCTTTCTGCTTACCTGCCTTCCCTGATTGATTGTTTTTTAATTTGTTCTTTGCTTTTTCAAAAAACCCCATTACAAACTCTGCATAAGTGAATATTTTTATGGAAGTCAGTATTTGGAATGTTGCTTCCTTTTTTGGCAAGATGAAAACCATTGGTGATTATTTCACATCACCATACACACACCTAGTAGATTAGGCCTCTACCTCTTGTAACTGAAGCATAAAGTCGGCTACCCTAGGAGATGAGCATCTGTGGTTGGATTATGGGGACTTTCCCAGTTATTGTGGAGGATCTGCTCCTTCAAGCAGGTCTCTAACTCTACTGAAGAGTCTGGTCGCCTTTCGTGGCAGCTGCTGCTATTTTGATTGGGGGAAAAGCTTGCCCTGAAAGCATCGTCCAGGTTTCCAGTTCCTTTCAACATCTGCTCATGTCACTACAAAGCATCCCCAAATGTTATCCACAGCAACATGGAAGGCTTGGAAACAGGAGGAGGCGCAGGGAGTAGGACTGGGCCTGAGTCTTGCAAGGTTCAGGGTCTTGTTCATGTGGACTCGGTCCTTGTGGGCAGGAGGTGTCTGTTGCTACCGCCTCGACCAGCAAGGAAGATGCGACACCGAACTCTTCTCTCTGCAGTTTATTCAGGACCTTTTAGTAATCTTCTGACCCCAACCCCGGGGAGAATTCCCCACAGCCTTAAGTACCCGCTGGGTAGCCAACCCTGATACGCCACGTGGGAACCACCAATAGGTTCAGGTGCACGGAAGCAAGCCAGATTCTTTGCCTTAGCCATGTAAGGAGTTGTTTACCACGAGAGCACTCGCCATTGGGAAGGCGGAGGGCGGAAGCCGGCGCCATCTTCCAGGTGCGGCCTCTCGCAGCTCTCTACAGTTCCCCCTTTTTTGTTTAAAGAACACAGATGAGAACAGAGGTCTGATCCCTGTTGTGCAATTGCAAGGACTGCATACAAGCCTTCTCCCAGAGGGCGCCTTCTCTAGGGATGACTCAGCCTGTCCATTGATTCGTTTTTCACAAGGACGGGAAAAGGCGAATCGAACCCATGTGCATTCAAACATGCTCTCCTCGAGGGCAAAACTCATGCCTCTCGACTGCAGTACTTTGGCTTTGCAATCTGTGTTCATTGTTTTAGGGTGGCAAGCCACGCTTAGGGGGACTGACCTGCTCCAATGACTGTAAAGGCTTGGATAATCATGGCTGCACTGCGACGCTGAGAACCTCTAATTTGGCAAATGCACCACAGACATACCAAGGATGCTAACACCAGAAGGCCTATCAGGGCTCCCAAACCCGCCCCCTCCTTGAGATGAATCATAGCAGCGGAGATCCATGAAGATAACCCCTCCGCCAATCCGGCATCCACTCGGGTCGAGTTCACCATGACGATGGCAACCCTGAGCTGTTCCATCAGGCTGTCGAACTCCCCAGTTCAATTACCTAAAAGATAACTAAACAACTGTTTAGACAAATTTGCAGCGTTTTTTGAATAGGTTTTTTCCTGGGCCTGAACTCTGGGCCTGGGCGCTGTCCCTCAGCTCTTCAGCTTAAGGCTAGCGCTCTTACCACTTGAGCTACAGTGCCACTTCTGGCTTTTTTCTCTTCTTGCTTATGTGGTGCTGAGGAATCAAACCCAGGGCCTCATGCATGCAAGGCAAGCGCTCTACTACTGAGCCACCTTCCTAGCCCTTCTCCTTAAGATGATTGGGTCATAGCATTAGGAGCATCCTCAGGCACAGGCACCCAACGAGGCATTCGGGTAACTAAAGCATATTTAAACTTTGAGGCATTCCAGCATTGGGTTAATGCACAAGGTAAGTTCTTCCATACTCACAATGAACAAAAATGGGGGATACATGCACAGAGGTAGGCCTGTGAGTAATAGAAGATTTAGGTTTAACACTTTGGCCACCGCAACCCGTAGCAGTTGCCACAACACCAGTCATGGCACCAGAACCCGAAGAGGCTGTAATCAAGGAAACAGTTATGCATCATGTCGTATGGGCATCGGTCTTGGGAACACAGACAGGGTTCCCCATCTCGGTACTGGTCTTCCCGGTTGCACCATCGCAAGGATGAGCAGGAGGACCATCACCCCCCGCATCTCGTGCCTCTTCACACTGGGCTTTTCTAGTGAGGCGTTCAGGCACCCACACTGGATCTTGTTGGTCCTGAGGAAAAACACAAACAGAGCCTCGTGCCCATGTCAGTAAGGGATCGGGCCCACGCCAGAGCCCTGTCAAGACATCCTTCCATTTTACCATCCCTTTTGCTGGGCCATAAGGTTCATTATGTCTATCTGCTGCGGATTGACTCTGAGCATCCAAATTTAAAAAATTAATAGTAAATAAAGCAAGAGAAAGTCTTTCCTTTGGGGTACGGCCATGGCCTATTCCCCCCTTTTGTTTTTGTAGGCACTCTTTTATCGTGCAGTGAGCACGTTCCACAATGCCTTGGCCTTGGGGATTGTAGGGCAAACCATGTATAAGTTGCACCTCCATTTGATGACAAAAGGAGGCAAACTGTTGTCCTGTGTACGCAGTCCATTGTCAGTCTTAAGTTGATAAGGTTTTCCCCAGGCTGCCCAGGCCTCCAAACAATGGGCAATAACATTGTGTGCCTTTTCTCCAGCCGAGGGCGTGGCATGTATAACACCTGAACAGGTGTCCACAGACACATGTACATATTTTTGGTGTCCAAACTCAGAGATGTGAGTCACATCCATCTGCCAAACTTTTAGCGGGAGCAAACCCCGGGGATTAACCCCAACACTAGGTGGATGCTGATAAATTACACATCGAGGACAGTCTAATATCACCTGTCTCGCATCGGCTCGAGAAATTTGAAATTTTTGTTGTAGTGCTTTTGCATTAACATGAAATGTTTTATGAAAGGTTTTGGCTCTGTCTAAGACAGAGCTAATAAATACCCATTCTTGTCTGGTCCATTGATCCACTACATCATTTCCTTTGCCCAGGGGTCCTGGCAGGCCCGTATGAGCCCGAATATGCAAGGGATAAAAGCATGATTTTCTCTGCCAAATCAACTGTTGTAATTGTTGAAACAATGGACCAACCGGACTGGAACTCTTAATAGGTCCGGCAATCTCTAAAACCTTGAGAGCATTAATAACATAAGCAGAATCAGATATTAAATTAAAAGAAAACGGGCATGCTTCAAAAACTTTTATAACAATTTTTAACTCTACCATCTGAGGAGCACCGGGCTGAAACTGGTGTTGTACCGGTCGTTGTGCCTCAACCATGTATACACCACATCCCGTTTTTGAGCCATCAGTAAATACATTAGGGGCACTTACAATAGGTTGAGAAGTCGTTACCTTAGGAAAGATAATTGGGTGTTCCTTGAAAAACCCCAAAAGGGGATGTTTTGGAAAGTGGTTGTCTATTTGTCCAGTAAAGCTACATTGTAAAATAGCCCAATCATCTATAGTAGCACACAAAGTTTGAACTTGATGGCTGGTGTAAGGAACTATAATGATAGACAGGGCAATTCCAAAATACTGTAAGCATTGTTGAATTCCAGAGAGTGCAACACCAGCCACAGCAGTAGGGTAATATTCAATGGACTTGGCCGGTGATATTTTCGGGTGAATCCAAAACAACGGGCCTTCTTGCCACAACAACCCAGTAGGTTGAGACAAGGTAGGGAGTATACACAGGGTAATACTCTTGTCTTCCTGTATTCTCTGTAAGCAGGCATTTTGTAATCTCTCTTCTATCTTATGTAAAGTCTCTCTTGCCTCTTTGGTTAACTGTCTAGGAGAATTCAAAGCAGAGTCTCCTTGTAATATAGCATAAAGGGGTCTCAACTCATAATTTGGTAGCTTTAAATAGCTTCTAACCCAATTAATATCTCCTAACAATTTTTGAAAATCATTTAAGGTTTTTAGATTATCTTTTCTCAACTCTACCTTTTGTGGAGTAACGCAATTTTGACATATTTTCGCTCCTAAGTAATCTATAACCTGATCCTGCTGTACCTTTTCAGGAGCTATAAACAGTCCTCTGTGCTTTAGCATCTCAATCAAATCCACATACGCCTTTTCCAGCATATGTTTACTCTTTGCTGTTAGTAAAATATCATCCATATAATGAATGCATCTTAATTTGGGATATTTTTGTCTAAGAGGGGCAAGAGTTTCATCCACATGAAGTTGGCACATAGTAGGCCTATTGGCCATCCCATGAGGCAAAACTACCCACTCATATCTTTTATCTGGCTCCTCATGATTGCAGGAGGGAATAGTAAAAGCAAACCTCACACTGTCTTGATCATGTAGGGGAATGGAAAAAAAACAATCCTTTATATCAATCACAATAATGGGCCAAAAGGCCGGCAGGGAAGAAAGCAAAGGTAGGCCTCGTTGTATGGGGCCCATAATTTGCATCTGGTTATTGATGGCTCGTAAATCGTGTAACAAACGCCATTTTCCAGACTTCTTTTTAATAACAAAAATGGGTGTATTCCACAGGGATACTGATGGTTTAATGTGTCCTTGGGTTAACTGTTCCTGTACTAATGTCCTGGCGGCAGTTAATTTTTCAGAGGAAAGTGGCCACTGAGGCACCCACACCGGCTCCTGTTTTCCAGGATATGGGGATCCCTCCCCCAGTGGCCCCTAGGAAAAACCCAAGCCCTGCCTGTGGTTTCTCTGGTACACTTTAATAGGCTCCTTGTTCCCTCGTAGAAATTTACCTAGTCCAAAACTGGGGTGATAACCCATATGCACCATCATGTCCTGTGATGCAGGGGAATAGTCATTACTTAATTTAAATCCCATTTCTTTCATAAGGTCTCTGCCCCATAAGGAAACTGGGAGCTCTAACACATAAGGCTGTATTATACCAGAATGTCCTTCTTCATCACTCCAGTGCAGCTGTCTTGCACTCATGTCAGGGGCCTTAGCATATCCCAGACCTTGTAAGGTTTGGGAGGACGCTTGTACAGGCCATCCTGATGGCCAATCTTTTCTGGCAATAATGCTCCTGTCTGCCCCAGTATCCAAAAGGCCCAAAACTTTCTTATTATCAACATTGAGTTCAAGAACTGGTCTTTGGTCCAAATCAAGAGACAGGAATGTTAAGTCTGTTCCCGTGGATCCAAAACCCCCTTTTCCTCTTAGCTTGGGCTGAGCCGCAAAATGGTCATGTAAACTGGGTAAAATCAAAAGCTGAGCAATTCTATCTCCTGGGGAGATGGCTAAAATTCCTTTAGGAGATTCAACCATAATCTTTACAATTCCAGTATAGTCTGGGTCAATCACACCAGGATGCACCTTAAGGCCCCGCAGAATTGTGGATGACCTCCCTATCAACAATCCCACCGTGCCAGGCTCAAGGGGTCCTTGGAAGTCTGTGTCAACTAACTGGACCCCCATTCGGGGAGTTAATACGAGTCTGGTGGTGGCACGGAGGTCCAGTCCTGCTGAGCCCGCAGTGGCTCTCCGCGGTCCTTGGGGTGCCGGAAGGTCGGCCACTGTTCTGGGTAGTAGCTCCTGTCCTGGTTCTCGACTGCCCCATATATTTGCGGGCCCTGAGGGTGGGGGCCCTGCTGCCCGTTTTTTGAATAGGCCTGCGTTAAGGTTCGACCGTTGATGTCTTTCACAGATCGGCATTCAACTACCCAGTGCTTCCCCCTTTTACATCTAGGGCACAGCCCAAGCCGCTTAGGCTGTTGTCCCTTTCCTGTTTCTATCACACTTCCTCTTTCAGGGCAATTACGCTTTATGTGTCCCATCTTGCCGCATCTAAAGCACGCACCTGAGCCTCCTCCTTTCTTCTGGGTTAACTGCACCACAGCAGCAGCTAATCCAGCATTAGTTAGTGGTCCACCCAGCTCTCTGCAAACTTTCATCCATGCTTCTAGTCCCCTATTCTTATATGGGGTTATGGCGGCTCTGCATTCCTTAGTACACTGCTCATAAACAAGCTGTTTAATTAATGGCATGGCTGCGTCTGGGTCACCAAAAATTCTGCCAGCGGCCTCGACCATACGAGCAACAAAGTCCGAAAACGGCTCCATAGAGCCCTGCAGGATTTTGGTGAGATTGCCACTCACCTCGCCTTTATTTGATAAGGCCTTCCATGCCTTTATGCCAATTTTATTGATTTGTTCATAAACTTGAACCGGGTAGCCTATCTGCTGATTGGCGAATCTCCCCTGTCCAAGCAGCATATCTCTGTCCCAAGCTGGGTTTCCCCCAGCCTGATTGGCTGCAGCCTCTTCACTAGCAAATTCAATCAAAAAGGCCTTCCAATCTAAATACTGACCTGGGCTCAAACAAGCTCGTGCGAGCCCACTCCAATCACCGGGTGTCATGCAATGTCTGTTTAGGGCCTCCACCTGGGCTACAGTAAAGGAGGCTGTGATTCCGTATGTCCGCACAGACTCCGCTAAAGATTTTATCACCTTAAAATCTAAGGGTTCATGATACCGCTGTCCCTGTGGATCCTGAAATATTGGACAGGCTAGATGTAACTCGGTTCTGACCGCTTTCCACACGCCTGGGCTGAAAGAACAGCCGGGGCTGCCACTTCTGGGGTCCTCCGCATAGAGCGGAGGGGCCGAAGGTGTGGGGTGGTGCATGGAGGGCATGCATTCGTCTTTATCTGGGTCCTCTCTCTCCTTCCCTTTCCTCCTCTTTCTTATCTTTGTTTTTTCTATTTGTTCTATGAGTGATTGTAGTTCCTCTGAGTCTGTAGACTCAGAGGTCTCTAGTTCGGCAAAATCAGGGTATAACCCCCCCTGCTCTCCTCCTTTTCACTGTCTGCCCTTTCCGATCTTTCTTCCTGCAGCATTTCTAAGGCGGCCTGACCATTCTCTACCGCCTCACTGCAACGCTGGTCCTGGAGACAGCCTCTTATCAGTTTCCATATTGGTCTCACTCCGCTCTTAAGCGTTCCTTGTTCAGAGGCAAAATCTAGGTCCCTCCCTAGTTTCTCCCAAGAGGCCACCGTGAGGCTTCCGGAGACAGCGAACCACGGGGCAACGATGTCACATTCATTCAAAAATCTCTCTAAAGTACTCTTTTTTATTTTTAACTTTTTTGAGTGCAGTAGCTCATTGAGAGCCAAAAAAATTGGGTGCGAAGAAGAAGCGCCCATGTTTTAAACATTTAAAGCTGGTAAACAAACTTTTACTTTCACTTTTGGCTACTCTACTGACTAGCCTCGGGTTCTTGCTCTCTCTATCTACCGAGAAGAGCAAAAATCCCCCCCGCTCTTGTCGCGGATTCCCCTTTTACCTGGGAACTTACTCCCCGCTCTTGTCGCGGATTCCCCTTTTACCTGAGGACTTACCCTCGCTTTTGTCGCGGATTCCCCTTTTACCTGGGGACTTACCCCCACTTTTGTCGCGGATTCCCCTTTTACCTGGGAACTTACCGGTGCACCACCCTGACCGCAGAGAGTTCTGAGTCCTCGTTGGGGTTATGGCTGAGTCCCCGTACGGGCCACCACGTGTCGCTACTGCCTCGACCAGCAAGGAAGACGCAACACCGGACTCTTCTCTCTGCAGTTTATTCAGGACCTTTGAGTAATTTTCTGACCCCAACCCCGGGGAGAATTCCCCACAGCCTTAAGTACCCGCTGGGTAGCCAACCCTGATACGCCACTTGGGAACCACCAATAGGTTCAGGTGCGTGGAAGCAAGCCAGATTCTTTGCCTTAGCCATGTAAGGAGTTGTTTACCACGAGAGCACTCGCCATCGGGAAGGCGGAGGGCGGAAGCCGGCGCCATCTTCCAGGTGCGGCCTCTCGCAGCTCTCTACACAAAATAGTCAAAATATTAACCCAGATAAAATAGACACACAGAGGTAAAGGAGATCTCACCAAGGCAGTTTAGTTCTGTGAGGAAGGGAGACTAGACACGCTACCCAGAGTCAAGCAGGCATGCCAGGCAGGGTGGCCCATGAGCTTTTTATCCTAACACAAGGAGTGGTGATGTCCCTGAGCTACAGTAGGTGTTGGGATCACATTCTTTGATTGCTTCTCAGGGGCTGACTTAAGGAATGTGGTAAGCATTCTGTCTGAAAAAGGAGCCTTTTCTTTTAACTCCATTGGTAAGGACTCATGCTCTTGACACAGCTGGCTGGTTATGAACAACACAGCTGATGGTTACAGTTTGAAGTTAGGATGTGCATTATTCCAGTAAATATGTGTTAACAAATGGTAACTTGCTGCAAGTTGGAGACACTTTGGTTTGACAGAATAGATTGCTTTTTGTCAAAATAGCAACAAGAAAAAGTAGATTACAAATGCTCTATAACTCAAGAACTGTGTAACTTTATTTCACAAAATTTTAGGAGAGTCTATTTCTGGTAATCAAATACCCATAAACAAAAAAGACCAGGATTAAATGAGATATTATTCTATGCAAATTACTCACAGATTATTTTTTGTATTTTTGTTGTTCTTGTTTGTGAGCCTTGAATTTAGAGCCTGGACACTATTCCTGGGTTCATTTTGCTCAAGGATGGTGCTCTATGCCCAAAACAGTGGTTTTCTGGTGGGTTATTGGAGATAAGAGTGTCTTGGACTTTCCTGTCTGTGCTGGCTTTGAACTGAGATCCTCAGAATTCAGCCTCCTGAGTAGCTAGGATTATTAGGCATGAGCCACCAGTACCCATCTTATTTTTGTATTTTCTAACTTACACTAGAACCTGCACCAAGAACATGCATTTTAGTATCAGCTAATTGTGCTTAATCATCATTTTATTGAGAGTAAGAAATTAATGGAATGTCTAAGCCTGCTCAATATGATAGCCATTAGTGAATCATACATAGTTATTAGACATGTAAAAATGTGGTTAGTACACAGGACTAATAGTACACAGTTGGCTGCAGTTAGGTCCAGGTGAGATAGAGGAGCACAAACATACTATGTATTAGAGAAGAGCCCTGGCAACTTTCCTATTCTAATGTCAAGACAAAGGCTGGTTCAATCCCTTGTTCTCTCTTATGGGAACCTGGTACACTAGGTGTGGGATAGAGACCTGAGAGGTAGGGGGAACAGATTCAGAACCAGATTAGAAACTTGCAGTAAGGAGTGAGTGAATTGTGGCACTAGCACAGTCTGGCAGTCTGGAGGACTGGATGGAAATTATTTGGAGGGTATTTTTGTAATGTAAAAATATGTGGACCAAGTTGTAATATGAGGAAAGAGACTGCAAAATGATGCAGTATCCAGTACTCCTACTGTCTGTCACTCACTCATCCCCTAAGGTCTGGGGTCTGATCCCCCCATAATCCCAGCAAAAGAGAGACTATGACAGTGGTCTGTCAAGTGATCCACTCAGGATCAATTGGTGATTGTAATTGTGGGATGGAAGGCATTGTCTTGAGCAGTCTCCAGTACAGGTGTGGAGGCACCCAACTAGAGCTAATCCTAGTTATCAGCCCAAGTGGGCAGGTTAGATGGGGAGAGCAAACAGGAGCTGGTGCTGCCCTGCTCCCCAAGTAGGTATGTAGATGGGGAAGGACTGTAGGAGCATGTCTCATGGTGACTCTGCCCACTGTGTCTGGATCACAATGATCCCACAATGCATACCTGTTTCTAGCTGACAAATAAGATACAAGAATCGAGGCCACACCCACATTCTGTACTGCCTAGAACCACTGCCATTTCCCTCTATTGGCTCATACCACTACCAGCTGGTGAAGGAAGTAAAGGTGCTGTGGTGACTGAGTGAATTTCAGAGATCCTGTAGGAAGTTTGTGATTGCAAGAATAGAGGTGATTTCAGGAAGCCTGGGAATATGGCCCCTCCACCTTCCCCATCCCAGTGCGTGAATATCTAACCGAGCCAGACACGCATGAACAATAAAATTTTCTTTAGGCAAGAAACTACAGAAAGAGTATCTGGAGAGGAATTGTCCTGGTGGACCCACTGAAACCAACAAAAAGAAAACTGAAAACAGAGGTAACCTCAAAACATGCACTACTGGGGACTGTAAATCAACCAAGGATGAGACCAAAGACCATATAGGCCCAGAATCTCCCTCTGGTTCCTTTTCTGCTAGTGTCCTTTCCTCTGACACTGGAATCACTAACAGTATGTCAGAAGTCCTATTCACCCCAAGAGAGTAACAAAAAGATAAACAAAGGTAATAGGAGAGCAGGCATGGCTGGAGAGAAAGCTAGAGACCATGAAAGAATTAATGACCAAATTAAGGCTGGAGAGAGACCATGTTGCAGAGGACTTGAAGTTGGAGAGGTCCAAGAGGAAAGACAAGGTTCAACAGATGAACCAACTGAGAGATGAGAAAGAGCAATGGGTGCGATAAGTGTTTGACCTAGAGACAAACATGGTAGAACTTCAAAGGCAGTTGGCAGAGCTGCCCTCCCAGCAGCAGTCTGCAGGACCACCTCAGACTAATCTACAGCTGCCAGCCAGGATCTATTAGTTGCAGAAGTAGCAAGAGAAATGGGAGAAGCAGTGTTACAGTCAAAGGCAGGAAAACTAGAGCCTCAGTCTCCAGAATCTTTAGCAGCAGGAGTGGCTGTGTTAACTGGAGCAGCAGGGAAAGGCCTGGGATCTGCATGAGCTCTTCAAGACAATGGGAAGTTTACACATACATGAGGCATGGGATGCACAATTTTGCATAACCTAGAGATCAAAAAGCAGCTGGGCCAGCTGCAGGATGCCTCCCACAGGCTAAGAAAGAGAAGGAAGAGCTCTCTAGTGTGCTGCACCCAGAGCTGCAGGTGAAGGAAGAAGCTGGACCAGCAAGAAGAGAAGTTAGAAGAATGGAAAAAGATGGCCGAGTTAAGGAGCCAAGTGGCTCAGAATCTCAGGAGCTTCATGAACAGCTGCAGGAGCTCAGAGCTACCTGTGAACAGCACAGGGCCTACAATTTGCAGCTGACCTTAAAGAATGAGGCCTTGCTGCAACACCTGCAGAAGCAGACCCAGCTTCTGGACAAAGTTGGAGGACCAAGAAGGTCCATCAAATATTACACAACACTTTTGATGTGACTTAAAATCACCAGACAGAAGCAGGAGCAGCTATGGGCCCCAGCTGAGCTTTCTGGCTTTCACTAGAGAAGGAGTGAGCAAAAAGAAAAGAGGGTGACTCTACTTGTGACTGTCCTAGAGGACAGACAACCCAAAGACCAGGTGGGATTTTTATATTTATCCATTGATGAATTAAAGAAGGTGAAGCTCAGCCAGCAGCTGCAGGAGCAACAGACCTACTGTGGATGCCTGGCCAATCTAGTAGAGATTGCTAGTAGAGAATCTAGTAGGGAAAGCTGAAGCAATAGGGTTTCTTCTCCAGGAGTTGAAGCCATGGGATAGGAAGCAGGACCCACAAGTGCCCAAGAAGACCCTGAAATTCTACTTCATCCACAAGCTGCCTGGAAAAGGTGGGCTACCAGATGCAAGGGGATAAACTCCAACATGGATGCAGCCAGCTGTCAAAACCTCTCAGCACCATTGAAGAATCCCTACATTTCTATAAAGAACAGAATGAAGTACTGGATGAGCTATATCAGAAGAAAGATGAGTGTGTCAACCAGCTCTTCCAGGAGGAGAGGGAGAAGAAGAAGGAGCTGCAGGAGCTGCTATTGCTTCTTGCAGATGAAGGTACCTGAGTTTCAGGACAAGATGCTGGCAGCCATCCAGACCCCTGCTGATGAGGGCCCCTCAGACCTATCAGGCTTCAGGAAGAGGGAAGTTATGAAGGAGCAACACGATTTTGAAGAGTTAAAGCTTGAAAACTATGTGGAGCCTGCCCAAGGAGAGGCTGGGGTACCTTGGTATCTCAAGGACCCCTACTACAGAGCAGATTGTGCTACAACAGCTTGCTTTTCAAGCACCTACCTGAGTTTACAGGCTTGGGCAATAATGGCTGCAGGACCGAGGCAAGTGACAACTTGGAGATCATTTTTGCATGAAGGCCTGGAGGCGTCCAGCTGGGGAATGGGGCACTTGTCCTCTAACTTACTTTGTTGCATGAGGACTAGGTGGCATTCTCTCAGGCCTAATTATAATGGATGAGAGAGGGGAGGAACCAACCATACCAGAGGCTTCTGGGAGGTGGCCCAAATTCTAGAGACATTTAACAGTCCATTCATTACCAGGAAAGGGGCTCAGGTGTAGGTTTCCACAAAGTGTAAATTCTTTACAAAGGAAGTTGGAGAGTGATGGCACGGTTTTATATTACTATACTATGGTAATAATAGAAAATGTTTGATGTCACAGTTTAATAATAGTGTATTTTAATTTCATAACATTACATTTTTAAAAATTGTATGCAATATTTTGATATTACTGTATTGTATACATTATATCAATCATTTCATGTTGTATGTTGTATGTCACTAGCGTCACTTGGGTTTTTGAAAATGTAAAGAATGCTGAGCTGGGCAATAGTGAATTTTCTTTTTGTATGTTAAAAAGTTACAAAGGCAATAGTGAGATGAAAAAATAATAAAAACCACGGAAAACAAGAAAACATTAATGCTGAAATCCTGGAACAAAGCAAAGATGTGAGATGACCAATTGGAACTCTAACACAATTGGAGTACAGACACATGGATTACAGAAATGTAATCCAAAAATAAGAATATAGAATTATGAAATATCTATAGATATGCATATCTTAATAATTTTCCCGTGAAACCTACTGAAGTGATATATGTTGAATATTATTTTTGAACTAAAAAAATAAAATTCCTACTAATATGTTACTTAGTCTTTGTAAAGTGGATTAGATTCTGCAGGTGTAATGATATACCTTTCACTCAGGTAATAAATTGAAAATTCAGAAATAGGCATTCAGAATTTAAATAAAAAAGTAATTACACAAATTGATCCAAATGCCAAATGTATCATGTCTTAGATTTTCTGTGTATTAACTTAAAATCACATTCTTTATGAAGCAGAATAAATAGCTGAACTAACATTAATGTCTCTAAAGTATTTTCTTAATTAAAAAATTCCTCCAAGAAAAAGGTTAGTATAAAAATTATCTTTGAGCATACTCTACAACTCATAGCTTTTATGAAATTTTTAATGAATTACTTTAAAATGTCCTTCATTTTTGAAATCAGTTCAGAATTCTTGCATAAATTAAAATTGGGGAACTACATTACCAATAGAAAATGAATACAGTATTTTTTTTTGAAATTAGAAGTCCAATGAGAATAAAAAGATTGAAATGGCTCAAGTGGTGAAGCACCAGACAAGCGGGAGGCATGACAATTTACAAATAAAAAGACTTGGATGATCATCTAATAACTCCACAATGAGAGATCAGCTAAGTTTCAAAACCACAAGATACAAAGTCACCTACATTCTGGTGGAAAAGTAATTAATGCATAGAACGAAAATAAAAGATACAAAAAGGTAAGAAAAAAATGGTTTTCCAATCCTGTACAAATTTAACTTTCACCTAATCAAAATAAACAACGCTTGTCACTGTCTAAGGAAATTGTAAGAGTCATTTCCAAGAAAGAGGAAGTTAAAGGTGTGGTTGCCAGGATGGAAATTCCAACTCCAAAAGATATGTAAATCAACTTCCCTAAATGAGAACTCAGGTACACACCCTTTTCTAGGCCCACCTCCCTGAATCAGAGGACCTATTCCTCCTCTTTTTGTGAAAGGGACCTTTCTTTACACTTTTTTTTTTTTTTACCACCTCCCCATTGCTGCCACATTATATAGAGAAGTTTCTGGGCTGGGTTGTGGTGTTTCTTTTTTCTTTTTTTTTATTGTGAACATACTGTACAGAGGGGTTACAATTACATGGGCAAGATAATGAGTACATTTCCTATCAAGCATTGTAGCCTCCTCCTTTGTTTCTCCTTCCCATCCCTTCCCAGCCTCCCCCACCCCCCCCCACCCAATCCCCTCCCCAAAGTTGTAAAGTTCATTTTCAACATGACAACTTGTACTTCTCATTGCTGCAATGGGTCCACCTGTATCCTTATTTAAACGACTTGTTTTCCCCTTTCCCTCCACAAATTATACCGACATAAATACAGTGAAAGCAGGGGTTATATTGTGGGGGAGGGACATACAAAGCAACAAAGAAATAATCTTATAAACGCGTTAGAAACAAATGCATGAAAGAAAAAAAAACCTTTAAATACATATCTTAGGGTTCATTTTCCTAACATCACCTTATCTGACCTTTTCTGCTTGACTCATACATATACTAGATATTGCAAATAAGGGAAACCATGGGACCTATGTTTCTTTGGGCTTGACTTACTTCACTTAATATAATTTTTTCCAAGTCTTTCCATTTCCTAACAAATGCAGCAATGGTGTTTCTTTATCTTGACAATGGCAGTGTGCGAATGTGGTTAAGAGTTCCCTTCTCTGGAGATACCCCATTGGCTATTTCCAATTTCCTGTCAGACCCTTTATCTCCAATGATAAACCATTATTAGTGAAGATTCTATACATTGGGAACTCTATAGCAGAGAACCTTTCTCAAATGAAGCAAACAATTAATGCTGTACTAATCTGAATTTCATTGCACAGTAATCCCATTTTGTTATGAATTTTGGAGGTAACATATAATAAAATATAAAATGTAAAAAAATGAAGATAAAGTAGCAACAATGCAACAAGAGATAAAAAAATATTTAAAAATTGCTATAAAAATAAACCCATGCAAAAATGAGTCCCCAGTGACTGCTTTTCACCATGAAAGAAGGTGGAGCTCAGAATAACAGAACAAAACAAAACAAAACAAAACAGAACAAAAAAACATTTAATTCAGTGGGCATTGTTGTTTTCCCAGTAATCCTTGCTCTCAGCAGGCTGAGCTCTGAGGATGGCAGTTCATAGCCAGTTCATATAGGAAAGTCCAAAAGACTCATCTTCAATTAACCACCAAAGTGGAGCTGTGGTCCAAGTAGTAGGAGAAAAAAAAAGCAAACAACAACAACAACAACAGCAAGCCCTCAGGAATAGTGCTCATGCCCTAAGTTCAAGCCCCAGGTACATTTGAGAACAAATAAGCAGTACTGGTTTCAGTGACACAAAGTTCTAGAACAGACTTTTGATTACTAGATCCTGTTATCCATCCTGGGAAGAAAAAAACAGAAACACCTCTATACTAGACCATTGAGGTGTTAAACTTTCTATTAGATTGGATTCTTTAAGTTTCAGTACTAATTCCTAAAAATAAAATAAATTGGAACATGTAGAGAAATAGCTGGTAATAATGGAGAAGAAAAAAAATGCATGGTTGAACACTAAGGATGAAGGAATGGCTTTAGAAAAAGTAAGTCATAATTTTGGGGGGTAAAAATGAAGAGAACATTAATTCAGGCTAAGCGATTAATAATAACAATGGCAAAGCTCAATTTACCCATTAGGGATACTGAGTGGTTAACAATAGCCAACAATTGTGACAATACAACAGTTTGCTGTCCAGTTGTGATGGTTCTTTGTTGGTGTCTGTCTTTCACTGTATGTACCCAATTATTGTACATTCATCCCCGCTGTCATTACCATATGAAGATAAAAAATAATGCTTAGCCAGCACCAGTGGTGCACCCCTGTAATCCTAGCTACTCAGGAAACAGATCTGAGGATCTCGGTTCACACCCGGCCAGGGCAGGAAAGTCGTAGACACTCATCTCCAATAAACCACTAGAAAACTGGAAGTGGTGCTGTGGCTCAAATGGTAGAGGGCTCGCCTTGAGCTGAAGAGCTGAAGTTTCCCTCAGACGCAGAGTTCCACAGCACTAATGACAAAAATTTAGAAAAAAGAAAAATTTAAAAAAAGATTGTTTGAGAGTCAATGCCTGAGTGTCAATGATGCAAACATAGTGTTAGGCTACTATTTCACTGCTGGCAATTCAGATAGGGGATTATGCTTTCAAAGCTAATGAATCAACAGCACCACAAATGTATCAACAAAACCACAAATGGGAAAGGTTATGCCAGGGACACTACAGAACGTATAACCCTAAAGAGAATATTCTGATAGGATAAAATTTATAGCGAATTGAATATTAATAATGTGGTCTTGAAATCCAATGTGTATATATATGTATATGCATATATATATATATCTGTATTTATGTCTATGATAATTTATTAAATCATTCTCAAAAATGGCATTGAGTTATTAAATTATATATCAGAATACCACATCATTTTATAATAAAAAGGCATAAATGATATTTAAAATAATGATAAGAGAAATAGCGTGGTAGAAGAGCTCAGGGACAGATCCTCTACCCTGAGTTCAAGTCCAGCACTGACAGACAAACAACAAGAACAACAATATCGCAAAGGTGAGTAAGTATGGAAAATAGACGAGAGGAAGTATCTCCAAGCCTAGGATCTTTGTTGACTCACAGTCAGGTGATCATCGACAGTCAGGTGATTACTGGTCTGATTCCGGCAGGTGATGGAAAAGCTGGGAGGGGCTGGTCTGTGGGCAGACTTAACCCTGATCACAACTCAAGCAAGAGATAATTCTTGCCATCTCAGCTTTGTGCAAAGTGTGAATCGGAAGATCTCAGTCCAGGAGATCCTAAAAATAAACACAAGTTTCTATTCCAAAAACAAAAGCAAACTCAGAAAGGACAAGGCTTAAGTGGTAAAATACCAGCCCAGCATCAGGCCTGACAAATTTCGAATAAAAAAAGTGTAGGATGATCACCTGTTAAAAAATATGAACTCAGATACTTTTGAAGACCCACAAGATACAGTGGATGATGCCAGTAATGTGGCCTACAGTCTTGTGGAAAAGTAATAAACGCATAGTTCCATTATAAAACATACATAGAAGTAAAAAACAAAACAAAACAAAATAAAACAAGCACAATAAACTTTTCCAATCCTGGACAAACCTAAGTTGCACCTAACACAAATAACCTAACCAAATTGTAAGAAGCCTGTCCTTGAAAGAGGAAGTGAAAGTTGTGGTTGACCGGATGTAAATTCCAACACCTATTGATATGTAAATCAGCTTCCCTAAGCAACCAATCAGAGACACTTCCTTTCCTGGGCCCACCCTCTTTCAGTATAAATAGAGTGGAAGTCTGAGACTCAGGCATTGCTGAAGATCCTACATCAGCAGGACGGAGGCCGTTTGGAGCTTGGATACTCCAGGTGAGGATTAGAGTGGGAGAATCCACTCCTCTTTGAATTCTTCTCTCCTTGGTTTGGTGGTGGTGGTAGTGGTGTTGTTTTGTCGGTTGTGGGGCTTGAACCCAGTGGTAGGGCAGTGTTGCTGGGCCACTTTGTGCTCAAGACTGGGCATTGTCCCTGGGACACTTTGTGGTCAAGGCTAGTGCTTTACCACTTGAGCCACAGCCCACTTCTGATTTTGGAGTGGTTAATTGGAGATAAGAGTCTGTGTCAGGGGGACTTTTGTGGCCGAGTCGGATTCAAAGCTTGATCCTTGGATCTCAACCTCTTGAGTAGCTAGGCTTCTAGGGGTGAGCCACCAGCACCTCATTAGATTCTAGGAATGATGGACCCCAACACTGCCCAGGCCTTCCAGAAGGAACTGAGCTGTGCCATCTGTATGAATACTTTCATAGAGCCAGTCACCCTAGAGTGCGGACACAGTTTTTGTCGACCTTGTCTCTGCCTCTGCTGGGAAGAGACCCAGACTCCAGCCAGGTGCCCTGTGTGCAGGGGACCCTGCCAGCAGAGAGACCTCAAAACCAATGTGGTTCTGAGGAGCCTGGTGGCCATTGCCAGAAAAGCCAGCCTCAGGCATTTTCTGAGCTCTGAGGAATACATGTGTGGGACACACAGGGAGACCAAGCAGATGTTCTGTGAGGTAGACAGGGCCCTGCTCTGTAGGAGCTGCTCCCAGTCTCAGGAGCACAGGGCTCACAAACACCATCCCATAGAAAGGGCTGCTGAGGAGCAGAGGGAGATGATTTCAAAGCAGATGCATGCTGTATGGGAAAAGACTCAAGAAAACCAGCACAATTTACAGGAGAAGAGGAGACTCATCAACCGATGGATTTGGTATGTGAAGCTATTCCAAGGCATGGCTAAGGATGTTTTTAGAGTGCTGTTTTTAGAGCTGGGTGTCCAGGAGGAGGAAAGACACCATTCCCAGCTACTGATCAATGAAGGAAGAGCCATGTTACTGCAACTCAGAGAAAGGGAAACCCAAATGCTTCAGAAGAAGCATCAGCTCAGGAAAATGTATCAGGAGCTGATTGAAACATACCAGAAGCCAGATGTGGAACTGCTTCAGGATGTAGAGTTGATCCTAGAAAGCTGTGAGTCAGTCTTGTTCTTCCTGCCTCTTCCTCTGAGGCCAGAGCTCAGTGCCCCTCCCATTCCTGGACTGATAGAGAGGCTCAGCCAGTACCGGGTGGAGATTGCCTTCAATGAAGCTATAGGGAATCAAGATCATGGTAGCAATGTTAGACATGGCCATCCGGATGCAGTTTTGAATTCTGAAGAGTCCCTCCACTTTACTGCTTTTGGACACCACGTCTTCAGCTCTGGGAAACATTACTGGGAGATTAGTGTGGATGACTCTTTCACCTGGGCCCTGGGAGTTGTTAGGGATTCTGCCATAGGGAGCAACCTCACTGAATCTGAGGACCTTCTCCTCCTTTTGTTTGTGAAAGAGAACACACTTTACACCCTTTTTACCACCTCCCCATTGCTGCCTCACTATGTAGAGAAGCCTCTGGACCGGGTTGGTGTGTTTCTTGATCTTGACCATGGCAGTGTGAGTTTTTGGAATGTGACTAAGAGTTCCCTTATCTGGAGATACCCCACTGGCTCTCTCCAATTTCCTGTCAGGCCCCTTTTTTCCCAGTGGTAGCCCGGTGACCTAAGTGAAGAGACTCTCTATGTGTTGGGAACTCTATGGCAGAGAACCTTTCTCAAATGAGGCAAACCACTAATACTGTACTAATTTGAATTTCTTAGTGCAGTAATCCCATTTGTTCATGAAATATGTTGGTAACAATAAAATGTAAACTGTAAAAACCAATATTAAATGAAGATAAGATAAAGTAGCAACAATGCAACAAGAGAGCAAATAAATATTTTAAAATTGCTATAAAAATAAACCCATGCAAAACTGAGTCCCCAGTGACTGCTTTTCACCCTGAAAGGAGTTGTAGTTCAGAATAACAACAAAAAACAACACTTAAAGCAGTGGCCACTGTTGTTTTACCAGTAATCCTTACTACTCAGCAGGCTGAGTTCTGAGGATAATGCATAGCCAGGATGAACAGAAAAATCCAAGCGACTCATCTCCAATTAACCACCAAAGTGGAGCTGTGGTCACATGGTAGAAGAAAAAAATTCCCACAAGAATAGGGCTCATGTCCTAACTTCAAGCCCCAGGAACAGTTAAAATAAAAAAGCAGTACTAGTTTCAGTGACACAAAGTTCTAGAGCAGCCTTTTTATTAATAGATCCTGTTATCCATCCTTGGAGGAACAAAACAAACACCTCTCTCCTAGAGCATAGGGGTGTTTACACTTTCTATTAGATTGGATTCTTTAAATTTCAGTATCAATTCCTAAACAAGGGGAAAAAAACATATACTCAGAGAAAGAGCTGGTAATAATGGAGAAGACTGAAAATGCATGGTTGAACACTAAAGCTGAAGGCATGTCTTTAAATAGAAGAAGTAAGTCATCATTTTGTGGGCTACAAATGAACAGAATACTATGGTAGGCTAAGAGATTCACAATAATAACTATGGCAAAGCTTAATTTATATATTAGGCATACTGAGAGGTTAACAAGAGCCACCAATTGTAATAATATAACAGGATGCTGTGCAGGTGTGATGGCTCTTTTTGGGATAATTAATTGTAGTTCTTGCATCCCCTGTGACATTATCATATGGAATTAAAAAATGCTTACTTTGGGGGCTGGGAAGGTGGCTTAGTGGTAGAGCGCTTGCCTCTCATGCATGAGGCCCTGGGTTTGATTCCTCAGCACCATAGAAGCAGAAAAAAAAGCCGGAAGTGGTGCTATGGCTCAAGTGGTATCATGCTAGCCTTGAGCTGAAGAGCTGAGGGACAGCACCCAGGCCCAGAGTTCAGGCCCCACGACCATACCCACCTCTAAAAAAAAGCTTAATTTTGTTTCCCTTTCACTCTGGATACTTAATTGTTGTGTGTTCATCCCATCTGTAATTATCTTATTGATGTGAAAAAACTATTAACTTGAGATTCAATAATATGAATGTAGTGTTAGACTGCTACTTCCCTGTTGGCAATTGAGATATAGGAGCATTTGCTTTCAAAGCTCATGGTTCAACAAACGAGAACAGAAAAACGTTCAAGATTGATTCATAGTAATAAATCCTGGAATGTGAAAGCTTATGTCATCAATAGTACAGAACTTACTACCCTAAAAATAATATTCTAGCTAATTTTCTAAAGTTTATAGTGAATAGAGTATTAACAATGTGCTCTTATAAAACACACACACACATACATGAGCATTAGTAGGTTCTCTTATCAGTTTATCATATATATTAATTTACCATTTTATTTTAATATAAGCTTAGTCATATATGGTGTTTATTAGCCTTTTGCTCCAACATAAAGCTCAGGGACAGTGCATAGATCCTTAGTTTAAGCCCCTGGACTATTTCAGGAAAAATTTAAAGTGGATAAGTCACAATAGAAAATAGACTTGGAAGAAGTAACCTCAGATCCAAGGATCCTTTACTGACTCACAGTTAGGTAAAGGACAGTCAGTTGATTACTTGGTTCAGGCTGGTGAAGGAGATGGGTGTAGGGGGTAGGTTCCCTGCAGACTTAACAATGATCACATCTCATTCAGTAGCTAGTCAAGTTGGCATATGTCTGTCATCTCAGCAATGTACAAAGCTTTGATAGGAAGAACTCAGTCCAGGAAAGCCTAAGCATAAACAGAAGATCATATTCCAAAAATAAGCTAAAAAATGGTATGTTGTATACAGTTCTGGTAGTGTACTGTTGAATTCATACCATTTGCTTAAACTCTACAAACCAACTTACTTAACACTAAATTAATCTTTATAACAATGCAATGATGTTGGTCCAGTTTTTCAATTTAGAAAACCATAGGCAGGTGTTAATAAACATAAGGTGGTGCTGAGGTGCTGAGTTTATTAGAAGAATGTTTGTGTGGTATGTTTCACTGTATAAGTGTGAGTATAAAGAATTCAGTGCAGTCTTTGTTTATCTTCCCACACATGATTTTTAGGGTGACCTCATCTTCCTATTATGGATTAAAAGTAGTATTTATGACTTTGACCACTATTGGTAGTTTTTGAATGTTGTACTGTGCACTATTGTTTTATTTTTCTCTCATTTCTGGAAAAAAAGATAAATTACTTGCTGTAATTATGCTGTAATTCCCTGGCTTATACATTAAAATTGCTATGGTTTATTTCTGTGATATCTATGTTACATTCTGACATCATTTTAATATTTTATCTAATCATACAAACATATACTATTCTACCTGTCTGTAATAATATCTTTGCATTAGTAATTAGTAATATCCTGGATACTGTGTTGTTCATTTCAGAACTTCATGATTATTTTTACTACTGGCATAATTAATGCTATTGACAAAAGAACTCAATAAATTAGATGTAGTCAAAATTTTCTACCTTATATATCTAGAAGCACCAACAAAACTACTTTATTATTGCTTGTGTTATAAATTTGTGGCATATATTGTTATAGATCTATAGTTTATTTTTTATTATATTTTATTTATCTATTCACTATTTTTTGTTTAACTAATTAATTTTATTTGCTAGTTTTTAAAATATTTTATTTGAATAGTTGAAGAAAGGAGTTGCCATTCATTAAAGTAGTTTGTGAATACAATGCATCTTGATCACTTTAATCCCTTTATAACATTTCCACTCATCTCTCCAACTGCTTATTCTCTGATTTTTCTTAATTTTGTAGGATATGCATTGAATTTTTTTTTTACTTGCTCCTTCTTTCTACCAATTTGCTATATTCTATGTCTACTTTCATGGTAGAACACTTTAATTTTATGCCTAGCAGAAGAGAGACTGTGCAACTCCCAAATTGTAGAACATTTATTATTTTTACCTATGGTGGTTAAAGATTATCTAGTATTCCATTTAAAAATCATTTTATGTGTAATTGAAAAATGTTATATTTGTCAAATTAATTCTATAAAATTTAGAGATTCTTTGTATTTTGAAAGTATATTCAATCATCATCACTTTGGAATATTCTCAAATATTCATTATTCACAAAGAAATCTCATACCTGTCTGCAGCTATTCTGAATTCTCCTCAGACTTCCATCCCCAAAGAAACTAATGTTATGCCTGATTTTGATAATTCAAATATTTCATGAAAATCAAATCATTTTATGTGTTATTTTGTGTCTGGTTCTTTCCATCAAGCCTGTTGCAGTGTTTCCACTAATATCAATTCTCCCTTTATCTTTTTTACTTGATAATTGGCTATTTCATAAGTGTAACATATTTTGTGATCTGTTTTCCTATTGGTCAGCCTGAAATTTTTTTTCAGTTCTTTGGCTGTCATAGATAATATTGCTGTGATGGTACATGAGTTTTGAACTTAAGTGTATAAAAAATATAGACAAAGTTTCTAGGCTGTTTGGTATTTCTGTAACTAACTTTGTGAGGAACTTTTACACTAATTTCCAAGATGAATGTGCTATTTTACAATGTATGAGAGCTTTGATTTCTTGTCAAACCTACTAATGCACATCTTTTACCCATTCTGGTGAGTATGAAATGACATCTCATTTCTATTTTTAAGTGAGTTTACAGGTGCTAATGCTATTAACCTCCTTTTGTCTGTTTGCACATTGTTCGATTAAGAAATTTCAAGTCAAATTCTTTGTCCATTACTTGAGTTACTGATCCATTTTTTTCCTTGTTCTCCAATCCTTTTCTTTTGGAATAGGAATGTTTACACCATGTTATTGTATATTGAAGATCTGGTGCTCCTCATCCTCTCTGTCATCCTCTTCCTCTTCTTCTTCCTCTTCTTTCTCCTCATTGTTCCTCTTTCTATACTTCGTTTTTCTCTTCTTCCTTTTCTTCCTTCCTCTTACTCCACCTCTTTGTGTCCTCTTCTTCTTCTTCTCTTCCTCCATTCCTCTTCTTCATTGGACCAAGGCTTCATACTGTGCTAGTAAGCACTCTACCACTGAATACTGGACCATCCTAGTTTGTTTTTCACATAGAGTCTAGTGCTTTTACTTAGGCTTCCCTAGAATTGTGATCCTCCTGTCTTCACTCTGAGTAGCTTTAATTGAAAGCATGTGCCTTTATAGTTGGCATATAATTGGTTTTGTTTGTTTAAAAAATATTTACTTTTTTTTGTTGGTCATGGGGCCTGAACTCGGCCTGGGCATGGTCCCTCAGCATTTCAGTTCAAGCTATCACTCTACCACTTGAGCAACAGTGCCCACTTCCAGCTTTTTCTGCTTATGTGGTGCTAAGGAATTGAACCCAGGGCCTCATGCATGCAAGGCAAGTACTCTACCATTGAGCCACCTTTCCAGCCCTATTTTGCTTTATTTTCATGGTAACTCTCAGCTAAGAATTTTCTTTGAGTCTATGTGGACATTTGAACCTGGAATTTTGAATGACGTTGGAAGTCAAAGCTACAAAGACTTTTGGAGAGAGGCAATGAATTCTGTTAGCTCCCCTATTATGCTAGTGTCAGAAAATGAATGTAGGCCTTTTGGAGACAAAAGTGGAACGTTTTTGGATAAGGAGATGTGTTTGGGTGCTGGATTCAAATGAAATGGTTAAGTCATATTGTCACTTTGATTGGATTGAAAAATATGCAGGAGAGCAATAACATACACAACTAGGTGTATGGTGGACTGATTTCCCAGAGAAGTTTAGCTAAAGTGGAAAAACACATGCTGATTGTGCACTATCCTGAAGTCTGAGAATGTAGAATCAAAGGAGAGAAAATGAGAAACACACTTGTCTCAGGAGTTCTCTCTCTGCTTCCAAATCACCATAATGTGTTACAAGATCAACTAAAACTCTGAACCATGAAGGAACATAGCCTTCGCTTCTTTTTTCTTTTTTTTAATGTGCATTCTTAATTTTTTTATTGTGAAAATACTATACAGAGTGGTTAAAATTACATGGGCAAGATAATGAGTACATTTCTTATCAAGCATTTTAGCCTCCTCCTTTGTTTCCCCTTTACATCCCTTCCCATCCCGAATCCTCTCCCCCTTCCCCCTTTCCCCAAAGTTGTAAAGTTTATTTTTCGACATAAGGACTTGTACATCTCATTGTTGCAATGGGTCCACATGTATCCCTATTTAAACGATTTGTGTTTTTTTTTTCCTTCCCCTCCACAAATTATACCAACATCAAATACAGTGAAAGCAGGGGTTATACTGTAGGGGGGGACATACAAAGCAACAAAGAAATCATCTTATAAATAAGTTAGAAACAATCGCATGAACGAAAAAAACATTTGAATAAATATCTTAGGGTTTATTTCCCTAACATCAACTTATCTGACCTTTTCTGCTTGACTCAGACATATACTAGTTATTGCAAATAAGGAAAACCATGGGCCCAATGTTTCTTTGGGCCTGGGTTACTTCACTTAATATAACTTTTTCCAAGTCTTTCCATTTCCTAACAAATGGGGCAATGTCATCCTTTCTGATGCAGGCATAGACGTCCATTTTGTGTATACACCACATTTTAAAGATCCATTCATCTACTGAGGAGCATCTGGGTTGGTTCCAGATCTTAGCTATGGTAAATAATGCTGCAATAAACATAGTCATGCTGGTAGCTTTAGTGTTGTCTTGTTTGTGATCATTTGGGTAAATGCCCAAAAGAGGGATTGCTGGGTCATAGGGAGCTCTATGTGGAGTCTTTTGAGGAACCTCCATACTGCTTTCCAAAGTGGTTGAACAAGTTTACACTCCCATCAGCAGTGCAGTAAGGTTCCCTTCTGTCCACATCCCCTCCAGCATCTGTTGTTATTAGAATTCTTGAATTATAGCCATTCTAACTGGGGTGAGGTGCTATCTCAATGTTGTTTTGATTTGCATTTCTTTTATGGCTAGAAAGGTAGAGCATTTCATCATGTGTCTATTGGCCATCCTTCTTTCCTCTTCAGAGCAGTTGTTTCTTTGAGGATTTGTTGTTGGGGGATTAAATTTTTTGAGTTCCAAGTATATTTTAGATATGAGACCCTTGCCTGTTGTATGGCTAGTGAAGATCTTCTCCTATTCTGTGGGCTTTCTATTGACCTTGATAGCTATGTCCTTTGCCATGCAGAAGCTCTGCAATTTCATGCAATCCCATTTGTCCAACCTTTCTTTGATTTGTTGTGTTTCTGGGTCTCTATTAAGAAAATCTGGGCCTGTGCCAAGGAGATCTAGGATTTCTCCTATTCCATTCTGTAATGTTTTCAGAGTGCCTGCTTTGACTCTGAGGTCTTTGATCCATTTGGAGTTGATTCTGGTGCAGGGTGATATATAAGGATCTAGTTTTAGCTTTCTAAAGTAGTTAACCAATTTTGCCAGCACCATTTACTGAAGAGGCTGTCTTTCTTCCATTCTATTTTTTAGCTCCCTTATCGAAGATTAGATGGCTATAGGTCTGTAGGTTCATTTCTGGTAGGTTCAATTCTATTCCATTTGTCCTGAGGTCTGTTCTTTTGCCAGTACCAAGCTGTTTTGATTACTATGGCTTTGTAGTCGAGTTTGAAATTTGGTATTGATATTCCTCCAGCACTGTTCTTTCTGTTAAGGATCATTTTTGTTATTCAGGGTCCTTTATTGTTCCCTATGAATTTTTGGATTGCCTCTTCTATTTCCTTGAAGAATGAGGTTGGACTATTGATACATATCACATTGAAATTGTAGATAGTCTTGGGATTTTCATGATGTTTACCCTTCTAATCCAAGAGTATGGGAGTTTTTGCCATTTTCTAAGTTCTGTTTTGATTTCCTTTTTCAGTTTTTTAATGTTTTCATCATAGATGTCCTTCACTTCTTTGGTTACGTTAATTCCTAGGCACTTTATTTATTGTGGGGCTATTATGAATGCAGTTGTTTTTCTGATTTCAACCATGCTTTTCTCATTGTTGGCATACAGAAAAGCCATTGATTTTTGAGGGTTAATTTTATACCCTGCTACTCTGCCAAAGTGTTGAATTAGGTTGAGTAATTTCGGAGTGGAATCCGTGGGATTCTTTAAATAGAAGATGATATTAATCGCAAAGACAGAGAGTTTTACTTCATCTTTCCCTATTTGGATCCCTTTTATGTAGCTAGGTAATCTAATACTAAATTGAAGAGAAGTGGAGAGAGTGGACATCCTTGTCTCATTCCTGAGTTTAGAGAAAATGGTGTTAGTTTTTCACCATTGAGTATAATGCTGGCTGTAGGTTTGTCATATACAGGCTTTATTGTATTGAGGAATGTTCCCTGGAGTCCTAGTTTTTCTAGTGCCTTCATCATAAAGGGGTGTTGGATCTTGTCAAATGCCTTTTCTGCATCTATTGAGATAACCATGTGGTTCTTATCCTTGCTTTTGTTGATGTGATGAATTATATTAATTGATTTGTGTATATTGAACCAGCTTTGCATCTCTGAAATGAATCCTGTTTGATTGTAGTGTATGATTTTTTTGTATGAATTTTTGAAGTTGTTTGCCAAAATTTTGTTGAGAAGTTTTGCAACTATGTTCATCAAAGAAATGGATCTATAGTTCTTCTTTGATGAGTCCTTGCCTGGTTTTGGGATGAGGGTTATGATGGCTTCATAGAAAGAGTTTGGTAGTGAATTTACTCTTTCAATTTCAATAAAGAGTTAAAGGAATATTGGTGTGAGTTTTGAAGGCCTTGTAGAATTCCAGTGTAAATCCTTCCAGTCCTGGGCTTTTCTTAGATGGGAAGTCTCTTATTGCTGCTTCTATTTCAGGGCTTGATATGGGCCTGTTTTGTTGGTTCAACTCATCTTGGTTTAGTTTTGGCATGTTGATATTTGCCATGAAATCTTCTAATCTTCCAAGTTCATAAAAGGTAAAAACAATCTATGCTAACCAGGAATGAAATAATTGTGGATAACTACAAATATATGTATATTCTCACAGAAAAGGACATATTTAGAATATAATAAATAGAAATTATGAAAATGACCAAAATAAATATCAAAATGTAGATTTAACAGAAAAGTGGACCAAACTGAGAATAAGATTAGAACATCAGAATTCAGGTGAGAATTATATGGGTGAAAAAATATTAAATAAAAGGAAAACTATTAAAGACATGTTCATAAACTTAAAGTTTCTGAATACATTTGTTTCTCAGATTTCAATAGGGCCTTAAAATAAACATCTGTGTCAAAAATATTGAGTCATTGTTTGTCCCGAGGCTCCTTGGCTTATTATGAGGTTACCTGAAGATAAAGCTATCATCAAAATCAAGAACTATAAACTGAAATATTGGAATTCATTGATTATTAATCTGCATACTAGGTATCCTAGAAGAAATGGAAAAGAATTGATATGAAGCAATGTTTGAAGACACAAAATTTAATCATGGTCCCAAATCCATTCATATATCAGTCATGTAATCATGTTCTAAACACAGTACAATTAAGACCAAATCAAAACAAAATAAAATTACTACTTCTATGGGTTTCTTAGTTAAAATGCTTTAAAGTAAACATATGGGGAAGAAAGCAAGTCATGTTCCCTTTAAAGACCAAATGATGTGTTAATAGTCCAGAATAGAGCTTGAACATATGCTTTCTCAGACTTTTCTGGTGAATCTGAATCACATTGTGATTGTGTTGAGAGTGGGGATTAATGACATACAAAAGCACTAGAGAGAAGTGGCTTACACACATTCTTTTATCTCCCATACTGTGATTATATGCACAATTTATATTTGTCCCCTTCAAGGACACAGTCTTATAGGTTCCATTTGACAGCGGAGAAAAAGGGGAGGGGAGAAGGAGAGAAAGAAAGAGAGGGAGAGGAGAGGAGAGACAGAGACACTCTCATCTGACACTAAAATGGCCAGCACCATGCTTTTGCTAGTTACCACTTCTAGAGCTGTGAGGATTAAATTTCTATTCCTCATTAATTATGTAGCCTCATATAACTTGTCATAGTAGCATAACCAGGCTGAAACATTCAACAATCCATTAGGAACTATGACTAGCAGAAGATAGTCTTTACTGAAAGTTACTAAAACCTAGTATTCGAAAGAGAAGCAAACCTTAGAATTGAAGATATAATAAAAAATTCAGATGAAAGCAGAAAATTTGTCACTAGAAATATTACTCTAAAACAAGCAATAACATCAAATTCCTACCAAAGAATTCAAAAGGAAATCATAAGTCGAGGTATAAAAAAGTAACTTTATTGCCCTATAGTCTCTGAATACATTCAACTATGGAACAGGCTTATCAAATCTCTAGGAGTTCACAGTTCAAAACAACTTCGCAGTGTATTGCACTAAATCTAATCAATAAAAGTTCTCTATCCACTCATTTCCTCATGAAAATGTGTTTTTATTATTTTTACTTGGAGCTTGAACATTTTAAAACTTAAGCAGAATGCATATTATAACTAAACAAGTTCATATTATTTTGTTAAAGTTAATTTACAGTCAAATATTCTTCGTTGAGACCTGATCACAGATTTTTTTTTAATGTTCTAAAACACTTAGTTAAAGTTCAATATTAATTCAACCTAAAATAGCATGACTACTTATTGTAGAGTAAATGCTGTGATTTATCAGCCATGTATTATAATGTACACAAGAACTTGTTGCTAAGTAACAAATACTTATTATCAAGAGCATGATATTACACCAGTGGAACACAGACAGAGCCGGGAAATGATCTTGGAAGGAAGATTTCATTCTATCACAAGCCTCCCATTACAGACTACAAGAAAATTAATGGTTCAGGTTTTCTGCCTTAATAGGTTTCTGTCCCTGTCTCCTGGAAAACATGCATTTCAATTTTATCTACTCTATTTATCTGCACTTTAAAAGATTAATATGAGGTCTACAGCATAGCACTTTAGAAAGAAAATATTCCTTTTGCAGGTGCAACCTGTCAAGTTGCTAACATTTAGATATGCTTTCACAGTGCTCAGAAACCTTCCTGGGAAAATGAAGCCTGTAATTGTGGTAGTCACCTGAAGACATGCTTTGAATATTCTTCACAGCCATGGCCAGTTTTGTTCTAGATTACTTATGATAACTAGTTCTAAGATATCTACACAATAAAATATCTACTGATATCAATAAGCAAAACTTATCTGAATCTCTTTTTCATGGAAGCTATTTTATGGTAGTAAGTTCAAATATATTTAAAATTACTTTAATCTTATCCGTGTCTAAGAAAATGTATGACTTTTATATAAATAAATGATTAGCTGGGCATGGTGGCTCAATCCTGTAATATTAGCCATTTGGAGGGCAGAGATTGGGAGATTACATTTCAAGCAACTTCAGACAAAAAAATTTGCTCACAAGAATCTATCTCAACCATTGTCTGGGTATGGTAGTCTTGCCGATTATCCTGGAGGGAAATGTGCAAAGGCTGGGCACAGTACTTGCATGCCTATTGTTTCTAGTTCAATGGAGAGGCACAAGCAGGATGTTTACAAAGCAAGTATGACTGAGCATGAATTGAAGCTCTACCTTGAAAAATAACCAAAACCTAAAAGAGTCTGAAGTGCCTTCCTAGCAAGGACAAAGCCATGCACTTAAAACTAAACTCACCTGAGCAGGGAGGGGAGATCATAATTATGTGTCCTGTAATACACCCTCAACATTGTTTTCACCCAATGGCTTGTAATTCATCTGCTCAATTGATTGTTTCCTAAGTGAGAAATATTGTGTGTCTCAATGCACAGGCAGGGATTTTATTTTTGTTGTGTGTTTTGTACCATAATTAGGGCATGAAATCAGGGCCTGGTGTTCTTACACTTGAGCCACACTTCCTCTTCCAACTTTTGCTGGGTAGTTGAAGAGAAAATCGTCAGGACTTTCTTGTTCCTGCTGGCTTTCAGCTCTAATCCTCAGATTCATTATCCTGAGGATCTAGAATTTCAGGCATGAGCCACTAGCACCAACTGAGGCACAGGTTTTGTTTGTTTTGATTGGTTTTGTTGGTTGTAGGGTTTGAACTCAGGGCTTGGGTGTCATTCTTGATATTTTTTTTTGTGATCAAGGCTAGCACTCTACCACTTGAGCCACAGTGCTACTTCTGGTTTTTGAGTGGTTAATCGCAGATGAGTAAGAGTTTCATGGGGACTTTTTTGCCCAGGCTGGCTTCTAACTGTGATCCTCAGATTTCAGCATCCTAAATAGCTAAGATTATAGACATGAGCCACTGTGTCTGACTAAAGGCACACTTTTTTTTGATGATTCATTTTTTTATTGTGAAAATACTGTACAGATGGGTTACAATTATATAGGCAAGATAATGAGTACATTTCTTATCAACCATGGGAGCTTCCTCCTTTGATCCTCTTTCTATCCCTTCCCATCCTCCCCACACCCCCCACCCAATCCTCCCCAACTCCCCTCCCCCACCCCCCTGCACCAAAGCTGTAAAGTTCGTTGTGGACATAACGACTTGTACATCTCATTGTTGCAATTGGTCCACCTGTATCCCTATTTAAACGATTTGATTTTCCCCTTCATCTCTACAAATCATACTGACATCAAATACAGTGAAATCAAGGGTTATACTCTGGGGGAGGGACATACAACACAACAAAGAAATAATCTTATAAATGTGTTAGAAACAATCGCATGAACGAAAAAAATTTGAATACATATCTTAGGGTTCATTTCCCTAAAATCAACTTATCTGACCTTTTCTGCTTGACTCAGACATATATTAGATATTGCAAATAAGGGAAACCATGGGACCTATGTTTCTTTGGGATTGGCTTACTTAACTTAATATAATTTTTTTCCAAGCCTTTCCATTTCCTAACAAATGGGGCAATGTCATTCTTTCTGATGGAGGCATAGAATTCCATTGTGTATATATACCACATTTTCTTGATCCATTCATCTACTGAGGGGCATCTGGATTGGTTCCATATCTTAGTTATAGTAAATAATGCTGCAATAAACATAGTCATGCTGGTAGCTTTAGTGTGGTCTTGCTTGTAATCACTTGGGTAAATGCCCAAAATTGGGATTACTGGGTCATAGGGGAGCTCTATGTAGAGTCTTTTGAGGAACTGCCATATTGCTTTCCAAAGTAGTTGAACAAGTTTACACTCCCACCAACAATGAAGTAAGGCTCCCTTCTGTCCACATCCCCTCCAGCATCTGTTATTAGAGTTCTTGATTTTAGCTATTCTAACTGGAGTGAGGTCATATCTCAATGTTGTTTGATTTGCATTTCTTTTATGGCTAGAGAGGTTGAGCATGTGTCTATTGGCCATCCTTCTTTCCTCTTCAGAGAAGTTTCTCTTTAAGTCTTTAGCCAACTTATTTATTGGGCAGTTGTTTCTTTGAAGATTTGTTGTTGGGGGATTTAATTTTTTGAGTTCCAGGTATATTTTAGATAATGAGACCCTTGTCCATTGTATGGCTAGTGAAGATCTTCTCCCAATCCTTTCTATTGATCTTGCTAGCTATGTCCTTTGCCATGCAGAAGCTCTGCAATTTCATGCAATCCCATTTGTCCAACCTTTCTTTGATTTATTGTGTTTCTGGGTCTCTATTAAGAAAATTTTGGTCTGTGCCAAGGAGACCTAGGGTTTCTGCTATTCTGTCCTAAATGTTTTCAGAGTGCCTGCTTTGACTCTGAGGTCTTTGATCCATTTGGAGTTGATTCTGGTGCAGGGTGATATATAAGGATCTAGTTTTAGCTTTCTAAAGTAGTTAACCAATTTTGCCAGCACCATTTATTGAAGAGGCTGTCTTTCTTCCATTCTATTTTTTTTAGCTCCCTTATCGAAGATTAGATGGCTATAGGTCTGTAGGTTCATTTCTGGTAGGTTCAATTCTATTTCATTTGTCCTGAGGTCTGTTCTTGTGCCAGTACCAAGCTGTTTTGATTACTCGGCTTTGTAGTCTAGTTTGAAATTTGGTATTGATATTCCTCCAGCACTGTTCTTTCTGTTGAGGATCGTTTTGGCTATTCGGGGTCTTTTTTTGTTCCATATGAATTTTTGGATTGCCTCTTCTATTTCCTTGAAGAATGAGGTTGGAATTTTGATAGGTATTGCATTGAATTTGTAGATAGCGTTGGGAAGTATTGCCATTTTCATGATGTTGATCTTTCCAATCCAGGAGCATGGGAGTTTTTGCCACTTTCTAAGTTCTGTTTTGATTTCCTTTTTCAAGTTTTTAAAGTTTCCATCATAGAGGTCCTTCACTTCTTTGATTAAGGTATTTCCAAGGTATTTTTTTTTTTTGTAGGGCTATTACGAATGAAGTTGCTTTCCTAATTTCAGGCACACTTTTCTCATTGTTGCCACTTTCTAAGTTCTGTTTTGATTTCCTTTTTCAAGTTTTTAAAGTTTTCATCATAGAGATCCTGAACTTCTTTGGTTAAGTTATTTCCAAGGTATTTTATTTTTTGTTGGGCTATTATGAATGGAGTTGCTTTCCTAATTTCAGGCACACTTTTCTCATTGTTGGCATACAGAAAATCCATTGATTTTGGGGGGTTAATTTTATACCCTGCTACTTTGCCAAAGTTTTGAATCAGCTTGAGTAATTTGGGAGTGGAATCTATGGGATTCTTTAAATACAAGATCATGTCATCTGCAAAGAGGGAGAGTTTTATTTCTTCTTTCCCTATTTGGATCCCCTTTATGTCTGCATCTTGTCTTATTGCTGTAGCTAGGCATTCTAATACTAGATTGAAGAGAAATGGAGAGAGTGGACATCCTTGTCTTGTTCCTGAGTTGAGGAAATGGCCTTAATTTTTCACCATTAAGTATAATGCTGGCTGGAGGTTTGTCATATACAGGCTTTATTGTATTGAGGAATGTTCCATGGATTCCTAATTTTTCCAGAACCGTCATCATAAAGGGTTGTTGGATCTTGTTGAATGCTTTTTCTGCATCTATTGAGATAATCATGTAGCTTTTATCCTTGCTCCTGTTGATGTGATGAATTATATTAATTGATTTGCGTATATTGAACCAGCTTTGCATCCCTGAAATGAATCCTGTTTTATTGTGGTGTATGATTTTTTGGATGAACAGTTGAAGTCGGTTGGCCAAAATTTTGTTGAGAAGTTTTGCATCAATATTCATCAACGAAATGGGTCTATAGTTCTCTTTATTTGATGAGTCCCTGCCTGGTTTTGGGATGAGGGTTATGATGGCTTCATAGAACGTGTTCTCTAGTGAACTTTCTTTTTCAATTTCATTGAAGAGTTGGAGGAGTATTGGTGTGAGCTCTGCTTTGAAGGTCTTGTAGAATTCCGCTGTGAAACCTTCTGGTCCTGGACTTTTCTTAGATGGCAGGTCTCTTATTGCTGTTTCTATATCAATGCTTGATATGGGCCTGTTAAGCTGGTTTAACTCATCTTGGTTTACTTTTGGCATGTCAATATTTGCTAGGAAAAGGTCCATTTCTGCCAAGTTCTCAAACTTATTAGCATAAAGCTTTGAGAAATATTTCCTTATAATGTTCTGAATCTTGGTTGTTTCTGTGGTGATATTTCCATTCTCATCTCTGAGTTTATGAATTTGGGTGTGTTCTCTTCTTTTTCTGATAAGATTTGCTAAGGGTCTGTCAATTTTGTTAATTTTTTTGAAAATCCAACTCTTTGTTTTGGTGATTCTATAGTTTTTTTTTTTGGATTCTAATTCATTTAATTCTGATTTAATTTTATTTCTTTCCGTCTACTGGATTGGGCTTATCTTGCTGCCCTTTTTCAAGGAGGTTCAGATGTCTTATTAAATTGTTGGTTTCAGATCTCTCCAATTTGTTGATGTAGGAACTCAGAGCTATAAACTTGCCCCTGAGTACTGCCTTTGCTGTGTCCCAGAGGAGCTGGTAATTTGTGTGCTCATTTTTGTTGAATAGCATGAACATTTGAATTTCCTTTCTAATCTCTTCTATGACCCACTCATGATTCAGCAGTGTGTTGTTCAGCCTCCATGTGTTACAGGATAAAGGCACACTTTTTGAACATAAAGGATAACAACATTCCTGCCGCAAATGTGACTAATAATAATAATGATTATAATAATGTGGAAATAGTAGAAATTTTCCTTAAGAATGCTAACAAAACTGAGAAATATAATTATTTCTACTTACCATGATATTACAATTATTAGCCAGTAGAAAAAAATGCCAAAAAAAGTCATAAAGCTTATCAAGATTTAAAAGAAACTTCAATATGACTTACCACAACTGGTCAAATTAACACTAGGCAAACTTTCAGTTTAACCTCTGAATATTTATTAGAGATAATGGTAGCCCCAATAATAGTGTTTACTATAAGTTGGTCACAAAAGAAACATCTACACCAAAAAGTTCAGTGAGATAAATCTTCAAATATAATTTCATGTTCATAAAATTAAAATATCAATGAATAAAAATATAGTATATTCAATATATTTTCACAGAAAATATACAATATTAAAAAGGGCTGAAGGAATTCCTATTTAAATTTATGATAAATTATGCACAGGATGGATAGGGCCAATAATATACAGGTATAAATTGTGTCCAAATTTATAGGTAAAATTATTGTCGTTTCAACTAGCCTCTTAAAGGGTTTCATGGGGATACCTACCAATAGTAATATTTATGACCAATAGTAATATTTATATAAAAGAGGAAATGAAGCACTGAAATATTCTTGACTGAGAAATGCAGACAGAATCAGCACCAGTGGATCATACCTGTAATCCCAGCTACTCAGGCGTCAGATTTGAAGATCAAAGCAGCCCTGGTAGAAAAGTCTCACAGACTTTTGTCTCTAATTAACCAAAAAACAGAGAAATAAACATAAGCTGAAATATATCACCACAGAGATATTTGATTTATTTACGACAAATCATGATAAACTTCTTGATAAGAAATATGGTGGGTTTTGAGTAGGGAACAGTTTACCAGATTGAGATAATTCAGAGGCTAGAAATAATTATTGAGTGTTCAGACCTCAGTACCTTTTCAGACCTCTATGGAAAAATAAATTCTTACTATAAAGGTAGAAGAATGATCAATCATTTTATGTGAGAAAAAGGAAAAGAGAATGAAATAACCCCTCATCTGATATGCAGACATTAATTCATAAGAAATTGAATACAATTCGGGTGCTGGTGGCTCAAGCCTGTAATCCTAGCTACTCAGGAGGCTGAGATCTGAGGATCGTGGTTCAAAGACAGCCTGGGCAGGAAAGTGGTGAGACTCTTATCTCCAATAAAAGCTACTGGAAAACCGGAAGTGGTGCTGTGGCTCAAGTGGTAGAACGCTCGCCTGGAGCTGAAGGGCGCAGGGACAGCGCCCAAGCCCACAGTTCAAGCCCAAAAACTGACCAAAAAAAAAAAGAAATTGATTATATAAATGGGATTTATAAAAAGTAAATCCCAATTATCATAAAATTCTCTTAGTTTTCATGTTAGAGCCTTGTATGATTCAGACAGTACATCAACATCAGTTTTGTTCCATACAGGTAACAGAATGTTGCTTGTGGAAAGATACAGAGATGCTATTCATCACATGACTGATGTATGTAATCCTAAAATATTGATGAGATTGAAATCAGAGGCCTGAATAGTCAGACAAACCTGATAGGCTCTCATCTCCAATTCACCAACAAAATATAGAGGTGGAAGTATTGAGTGATGATTAGAACACCAGCTGTGAGTAACAGTCCAAGGCTCTGAGTTCAAGCCTCAATACTAGCACAAACAAAGGGGGAAAAGTATAGGTGTAGGTACCTAAGAGATAAGTAAGCTGAAAAAGGAAACTTTCAAACATATATCATTAATAAAGGATTAAGGAATTAGTCCCTAAAGTGTGTATTTTTATGTATATAGTGTCTATAAACATGAAAAAGACAAAGCTACTGAAAGGCATGATACATAAATATTTTATAAAAGGAGACCTAAGATGCTGAAACATCTCTGGGAGACTCCAGAACTTGGCCATATGCATGAGTATGAAATTTCAGAATTTGGTGTGACACTCCTTTGTAAACAGTAGGTGGCCCAAAATGAACAAGTTATTTATCAAAATTCCTACCTAACTTTGAAGCTGGTTTTTTTTTTTTTAATTTAATTTTATTTTATTTGAGAACATACTGTACAGAGGGGTTACAATTACATGGGCAGGATAATGCATACATTTCTTACCAAGCATTGCAGCCTCCTCCTTTGTTTACCCTTCACCTCCCTTCCCAGCCTCCCCCCTCCCCCCCCACCCAATCATACCCCCCTCCCCCCCACACACCGACATTGTAAAGCTGGTTTTGACATGACATTTTGTACTTCTCATTGTTGCAACAGGTCCACCTGAATCCTTAAACAACTTGTTTGTCCCCATCTCCTCCACATGTTATAATGACATCAAATATAGTGAAAGCGGGGGTTACACTGTGGGGGAGGGACATACAAAGCAACACTCATTTATAAGATTATTTCTTTGAAGCTGTTTTTTAAGTTACCTTTCAGGAGACTATTTGGAACTCCAGAACTGGTATGATGATGACTAAGCAAAGAGCTGTTCTTTAAGCAAAGAAGCTTTCTTCTTCTTTCCCTTTATTTCTTTAGTTATATATATATAACTTTAACCATTTGCTGAACTATACCTTTTGCTAGTTTCAGTATATACATGCACCTATTTTACTCCTGTGTATCTGTCTTTCATCAGTATAACTGGTAGTTCCCCAATTACATACATATTCTTACTCTGCCACATCTCATAAACTTAGTATTACCTCATTTTTCAGCTGCCCCTAATACTTGTACAGTGTCTGTTCATTATGCAATTACCATTCCACTTAAAAGAAATGTATCTTCTACTCACTTGCTTGCAACTATTTCTTCAAATTGGAGGTCAGTTAATTTCAGTTGCTACACAATTATGCTTCTTCATTTCTTAATGGAAAGTTATTCTTTGGAAATAGAAAGCATGGGATGTACTTCATTTCTCTAGCTTTCTTTATGAAATTTCATGTTCTGGTATTCTTTCCTGTGTGGACTTCATCACCCATATTTGGGAGCATATATATAGTCTGTATGTACATCTTCATTTAGCATGTGTTCTGGGTCTCATCCGTGAAGAAAAGGATGTGTACAGTTGGATAAAGCAATGTCCTTGTTTTGAGAAAAGCCATTGTGTAATCTTTTTTCAATATATACAGCAAATGGAATACATTTTTTGAGTAAATATAGCAATGTGTTACACTTTGTGATATTTGAGATTAAATGATGAACAATTCTCCTTTTACAAAAAGTAAGATTTGTCAAAGCAGATGTTACTGAAACATACTTTGAAATATCTGTAGGCTTTAGCAGGAGACTAGAATCAATTTGTCTCTCTCAACAGTGCCTGCTCTAAGACTAACACTTTAGGCATATGAGAGACTCCGTGCTGTTCAGTTTCTGTCTTCTGATCAGTAGATTATTTCATGTCTCATTTTATCTGGAAGATAAATGATTCCAAAACCATTTTATTAATACTTTGGGGGTTTTGGTTCCTGTACTGGGGCTTGAGATTAGATACTGCCACTTAGCTTTTTCACTCAAAGATAGTGCTCTACCACTTGAGCCATAGCTCTATTTCTGTCCTTAGCTGCTTTATTGAGGATATGTCTCGTGGACTTCACCACCCAGGCTGACCTTCTGAGTAGGATTTTATGCATCACCATTATATATCTACATCACCATTCTTGACTATGTAAGTTCTTTCTAGCTTGGGCCAAAGTCCTCAAGGTCCTTCCCATTACCAGTCTTAGTAAATAGCAAATAGTTATTCAGTAGAAGCATTCAAAAAGAAATTTACTTATTATCTTACATATGTAACCGCAGCCCCTCTGTAAATCACCTTTACAATACAAAAAGAAAAAAGTAGCATAGCATGCAATCATTTATTTAAACAGTTTGACCAAAGAGAAGAAAATAAAAAATGAAAAAGTTAAAATTCAGCATTATCAATAGGAAAATGAAGGCATGACTATAGATCATGCAAATAAAAATAAGAACAGATGGTTTAAATAGAACTTGTTATACATTTACCAGTTGAAATAGACAAGCCTGATTCAGGACATGTTTGAATTACAAAACTTGTAATGGGGGCTGGGAAGGGGACTCAGTGGTAGAGCACTTGCCTTGCATGCCTGAGGCTCTGGGTTTGATTTCTCAGCACCACACAAGCAAAAAGAAAAAACTGGAAGTGGCACTGTGCTCAATTGGTAGAGCGCTAGCCTTGAGCTGAAGACCTGAGGGACAGTACCCAGGCCCAGAGTTCAGACCCCACGACCAGACCCAAAAAAAACAAAAAAAAACTTGTAATGACATTACTTTTTACATAAAATAATCATAAAAATAAATAATCCCATTATTTTCTATAAATAATTAGAAAACAATGTCAACTGACCCTTCTAATATCAAACATTATATTATTCTCCAAAAGAAATCAGAAATAACTTATGTGATTTTTTACCAATTCATTAAAATTTTAATTTAATGTTCTTTATGATAAAAATAATACCTAATTAGAGGGTTGTCATGTTTAAATCATTTTGTTCATGTCAAAATATGTGATATAGTTTGAAAACAATGTCATTTTTATTAGGCTCAATTTATACATCAGAGAAAGTTTTATCATCACAAATGTACTTTGTGCTTGTACTAGGGTATGTGTTCACATTGATACTAAGTATTAGAAGATATATTTGCCAATGAGCCCATGAATAACTGGTGAATTCATCTTAATCACACAATTAACTAGAATTCTCATGTTAAACTATCTCATCGAATTGATAAACTATATAAAACTCTCTTTGAAGAAATGAGATTAACATCTATACTTTGAAATATTAAGGTGAAAAAAGAAATCAGAAATAAATCACTAGCAGATGTTGTTCACACCTTTCTAAAAAACTGAACTGAACATTACTTTCACACTGAGTTCAGTGATCTCTATAAGAAAATTTACTTTATTTTTGTCCCCTTTGACATACCTTTCCCTTTCTGTTTTTCATCAATATGACACCAAGAATTGGCCCTTGAGTAAAATGATACATACTCACAAATTCTTTCTATTCAAGCAAAGAACATGCATATGTCTATGTGCCTTCTCTCTTCAATTGAGGACACTAACCCAATTGTTATGAGCATTCATAGGATGGCACACAGTTGCCTTTCATCCACACAATCTAGAAGTACAATGAATGTACTAGTGCCCAAGGTTGAAATGTTCCTCGTTTATATCTGTGAGGCAATTTAAGTCGTTGACAGAATTAAACACATTGTCTCCATTGGGGTGGGAAGTGAAAATTCCAATCCTGAATCTTAAACAGATAGTCTATTTCCACTAGCCAGCTAGAGATTCTGTATCTTACAAGAGGCTTTCATTTTTATTTCATTATGTTTATTTGGTTCCCTGCTGACATTTGGTATTTTGAGCATTGGCAACTTCTCCATATTTGCATTGGAAGAGTCATCAATGTAATTACCAAAAGCCATATTTTCCTAAATTGTAACAATCTTTCTTCCAGTACTATTTTTTCTCCCCACTCTGTCTCTTCCTCCCTCTCCCTCCTTTTCTCCCTATTTCTTTCTATTTCTCTCTCCCTCTTCCTCTCTCCCTCTCTGCCAACCCCCTCCTCTCCAATCCTAGTGGTTAAACTCAAGGTCTCCAATACTTGATTGAATCTTTTTTTGCCCAAGACTAGGGCTCTACCATTGAGCCTTACCTCTAGTTGTGGCTTTTGGCTAATTAATTGGAGTTAAGACTCTAACAAACTTTCTTCCTTGGGCTGGCTTCTAACCATTATCATCAGATCTCAACATCCTGAGTAGCTAGGATCATAGGCCTGATTCACCATCACCCTGTCACTACTTTTTCTCTTATGAGTTTGATGAACTGCTAATGAATTTCTCCACAGTTTAGAGCCCAGACTCCACATGAAGGCTCACCTATCATTGTTAATACTTGCCATTCACCTATCTGTTCTCCTTCCATTGGTCATCTATGCAATTTAAACCTAAATGCTACCAGGATTCAAATGCTCATGCTATATCTTCTGTCTCTCCAGAAGCTGTAATTACTGAGTCAATATGTTTAGTTTTCTGTCAGCTTCTTTATACATAATTATTGATCAATTTTTCCTGAATTGGGGATTTATAGGATCTGCAGTGTCATTTTAATGATTCATTCAGTTAAGTGTGATTTTACTAATAAGGAACCTATTTCTTGTTATGAACTTTCTTCAAAGTTATTTAAACACCCAAAGTAGAGACACTGCACTTGTGTAATGGGTAATTTTTTTTAAAGACTCAAATCTCAGCAGATGTGCTTTATCTACAACACTGTCTCCACACAGCCAGACATCATTTCCAATTCAGCAATCAGAAGCTTGTTAAGATCATCTGGATTTACAAGGGAAATAATTTATTTTATCTGACAGTAATAGATTGAAATTAAAATCTAAATGAATTAGATATGTTTTAGATAATTAGTTTTCAAAACTCCACTTAACTTAGGTGTCAGACTCAGAGGGCAAATCACATTTCAAACATTATCTTCTGTATTTCCTGAGGAACAGATGGTCCCCACTCAGAGTGGAAAACTTCAAACAACCTAATCTTCTAGTAAATGTTTAAGGCAGTGTCGATCCAGCTTAAAATGTTTTAACAATAATTTTAAATAAATTATGGGCTAAACTCGATTAAACATTCCTTTCTTTTAACCAGAATGGCTCACACAATACCTTGTGAGACTGAGTTACTATTATCTAAGGTAGAAGTTCTCAAACCGATTTTAAGCAAAGCAATGACTTGAATTAAGACATTGAGCAATAATTCAAGATTCTAGAGTTATCCAGTAATTCTTTAAGGTACTTAGAGGTGAATACATTTAAACATTAGAAGCATTTAAAACTGTATAAAATGTATTTTTATTCTGTTTATGTGTCTGAGAGAGAGAGAGGGAGAAAGAGAGAATATTGGGGCTTGAAATCAGGGCTTGTGCTCTGTCCATTAGCTTTGTCACTCAAGGCTGGCACCCTGCCACCAAGCCATAACTCCAATTCTGGCTTTATGGTGGTTACTTAGAGATAAGAGTCTCACAGGATTTTCCTGCACTTGCTGACTTTGAACTGTGATCCTCCTATCAACCTCCTCAGTAGCTGGGTTTATACAAATACATTATTAGTGCCTGGATTTAAGATGCATTTTTAACTGCAATCAAAAAGGGCATGTTATATTACATGATGATTTCTACAGATCAGCTGTGGTTGTACAGATATAGTGAGGGCAGATGATTTGGTCCTGAATGCCCTTTTCCCTTTAGGTCCACTTACATTCCTGTAAGCATCAGGCATCAAGCAGTATGCATGGAGATGTATCATGGTGTAATTATGTATTCATAGAACATTTATTTAACATGAGGAATTTTCTTTCAAGTAGAAACATGGCTATCCAATTCACCTATTCTTAATTTTCCATTTAAATGTTTATTATTTGAAATATTTACCTGTCAAATGAAGACATAAAGGAAAGAAAGGAAGGGCCTTGAAAATTTCTAGCAATCCTAGTGGGATTTAAGTGTACAGCAGAAAACACACTTGCCCACATCCCAAAGTCTTATGAGCCCATCAATTCAATTTTCACCTCCTGGAACTTAATTCCTGATAGACATAGGGATGTTATTAGACTATGCACAACTCAGAGAACACCTAGTGGTGGTTGATCTCATTCTTACCTAACTCAGAAGCAGCACATAATGATTGAGACTTGGTTATTATTAACTTGGGACAATTTAATAGTAACAACTTTCTTTAGTTTTCTTCTTGTTCTTTTCTTACGTATAAAACAAAATCCTTAGCTATCACATTAGAATACTTATCACACACTGTGTGTCTTAACTTGACAACTTGACTCAGCTTGACAACAGTGTAAGAAATACTTTTGCTTGGCAGCTCTGAGCTTCGAAACAGAGACCTTGAATGTTCTAGGTAAGGCTTTTTTAAAATTGATTTTTTATGATAGTATTTTGGGATGTTGCCCAGGTTTATATTGAACCGCAATTCTTGTCCATATACCTCCCATTTCGCTGGGCTTGCCAGAGGGCCCCATTACACTCTATAGAGACTCATTTTCATGTTTGATTATATTTAAAGAAACACACATTATTTCTGTCATATTAGATTTTATATGTATACACATTTATAAATACAAATATATTTATGCATATATATACCTGCATGTATACTATTCATGGATATAATAATAAATATCACATATACATATATATGTGTGAAATACATCCATATATATCATACATACACATATTTTTGTAGATAATTATAAAATATACATGTACATGTTGATGTATATAACACATATATATCATATATAAAGCATATATCCTTTTCTTTAAAAATGCAGTTAAGAATATCTGTGCAAAATTAGGAGGTATTAAGTAAAAACTTTTATTCAAAGTTATTGTGTGTAATTTACCATAACAATGTAAATAAAGGAATATAAACTAATCTATGGATTTAAGTTTTTATACCTTTTCATGAAATTCCTATTTAAAAAGCAGTAAAAAATAAAGCAGAGGACATGTTAACTTAAATTATGATGTTGGAAATTAGAAGACAAATTCTTTGTTTTCTGTAAACTTATTTTCTCTATTTACTTACAAAAATTTAAAAATCCTAAAGAAGAAAAAAATACTAACAACACAGTTTTCAGGAAGATGGAAGACTTGGAATTTTGTCCAAAATTATCCAGAACAGCTGAAAATAGAAATTAGAAAATGCCTAATGAGACTCTGTGAAGTCCTCTACCTTCGGCATAGCTAGTGAATGTCTTTTTCCCATCTAGGGAAATAAAAAATTTTCTGTGATGTAGTGTCAGGATATACTAATTATCAAAGAAAATTAATTCCATTCTTGAACTTTGTTTTTGTAGTTGATACTGAAAAATCTTTTTTATATCATGTATCTACGTTTTAGCAATAGTATTTTAAGGTATTAAAATTTGTAATCTAAAACAAATAAACTGGAAGAATGCTTTTACTTCTATTTATAAATGGTAATCACTTTAGAATACTAAAAAGAGACACAAATAAAGAATTGATCATTAGATGATGTTGAGACATCAAGTTTTGGCTTGGCACTGGTAGCTCTGGCTTGTGATCCTAATATTCAGGAAGCTGAGATCTGTGAATCATGGTTCAAAGCAAGAAGACTTCATGAGACTTTTATCCACATTTAAACCCCAAAAGCTGGAAATGAAGGTATGACTCAAGTGGTGGAATAACAGTCTTTATAGAACAAAGAATGTAAGAGCTCCAAACTCTGCATTCAAGCTCAGTACAGAAAAAAGAGAAAAGAAAGAAAGAAAAAAGGAAGAAAGGAATAGAGAGAGAGAGAGAAGGAAGGAAGAAAAGAGAATGAAAGAAAAAGAAGTAAAACAGAAACAGGGAAGGAAGGAAATGATGAAAGAGAAAAGACAGAGGATGAGAAAGAAAGAAGGATGGATGGAAGATAGGAAATTCTAAAAAGGAGGAAAGGAAAGAAAACCAAAATAAATGGAGAAAAGGAAAAGGAAAATGAATTATCAAAATCTGAGATATAAGTTCCTGGATAGTGCTGAAGAATGCTTTTATCATAAGAGCAGAACACAAATGCATTTTCCTTGAGCTATTGTGGCAATTGAGTGGATGAAGCCACAGGTTAGGATCTGGACTTAGTCTACTAAAAGGTTCCTACTGGAAGACAGAAACCCCAGCAAAATACCCTAGAAAGGCAGAAGTTTGTGGTTGGCAGTCTCAGCAGGCTTTCGAGACAAGGATTATAGATCAGCCTTTGCCAGGAGAGGGGCCAGTAACAGCAAACTAGGTTCTTAGCCTCTAATCTCAGGAGAGGTGGAATGTAGTATAGCAGAGACTTACTAAAACTGCAAACCAGACTCAATTCAGCTGAGTCCCTAACTGAATGAGAGTTATTATCTTCCACTCTAGATGTCTAGAAGAGAAATAGCGTGAGGTGCTTTAGAAAAGAGAATCAGGAACAACCCTACAGATTTCAAATACATAGATATGTCAAGAGGGGGAAATGTCATTCAAAGTTATATTTAGAAATGAATAAGAATAGTATGTTCATGGGTGACCTAGATATTGGAATTAGTAGTCATTGATGTTTAAAGCAACTATAATTGATTTGCTCAAGAAAATAGAGGGAAACATTAGCAAAAAAAGAAAATATAACCTGGAATCAGCTCTATAGAAACTTCACTTACAGAAAGAATCTCAGAAATAATCAGTTCAATAGGGAAAAAAATGACTTTGCTAAACATTAGCATACTCCCAAAAGTTGTGGAGTGAAATTTCACAAAACTAATAAAATAAGCAATGATATATTCTGGAAATGTTAGCATACATCTTAAATGAATAAAGAAACAATGACAGAATTAGCAAGGATACAGAAGATTTGAAAAAATGCTTAAAATTTGGATCACCTGTATACTTAAACAAAGTAATATAAATATTAGGAAATGGTAAACTTAAAAAAAGTAGTGAAGGAATCAATAAGATAAGTAGAAACCACACTAGATATTTGATGAATATGTCTGAAAAGAAGTAAACCCAAATAATCAAAAAATTTGAAAACTTTTCTATAATAAAATTCCACAAGGATATATATTTCTAAATAAAATTTAATATTTAAAAAACAGCATTTTTGTCTTGTTTTCAATATACTCTTGCATCGTAGTTGTTTCTTTCAGTTACTTTCCAGTAATTCATTCTTAAGGCTTTCAGTTTTCTCTTATGTATTTAAGTAATCATCTAGAAAACTTCTTTCTTTTAAAATAGTTGATGTGATCTCAGGTTTCCTGAATGTACTCTGATAATTAGATGAAAAGCTGGAAGTAATATGGAAATAAAAACTAATTTTATTACGTGCATAGAATGGCCAGTAGATACAAGGTCAATGTGGAAACTGGATCACACTTTAATAAATCATTTAAAATGAAAAATAGCATTATAAAGAGTTATAGGAAATCATGAAATAATCTGGCTAATACAATGAAATAATTTTTATGTTATTGTATTGCAATAAGAAGTTGTGATAGGGGCTGGGAAGGTGGCTCAGTGGTAGAGTGCTTGCCTTGCATGCATGAGGCCCTGGGTTCAATTCTTCAGCACCACATAAGCAAAAAGAAAAAGGCCGGAAGTGGCGCTGTGCTTCAAGTGCTAGAGCCCTAGCCTTGAGCTGAAGAGATGAGGGACAGCGTCCAGGCCCAGAGTTCAGGCCCCATGACCAGATCTCCCACCCCCCAAAAAGTAGTGATACAGTCTTTTGAACTGGAATAAATTGCCTTTTGTTTTCTAAAAAACAGAAATGTACTATAAAGTACAAAGGAATGCAACTAGCACAAAGCACCCACCCACCCACCCACCCCCACACATACACACACAACAAATACATGTCGTGAAGTGAATAGAAAGTATAAAAAAGAACACATCTGAAGGCGAGAAGGCCACACCTGCATTAAATAGACCTTTTAAAACTAAACATTGTGTTTTAATTGATTTGCCTGCTGAGCCAAACAAACTCACTTTCTCCCAGAATCAAATTCTGATGTCCTACACTTTAATAAAAGCAAGCAAAATGCTCTCCATGCCTCCAGAGTCAGAGTGATAGCTTTCACAGAGCTTTGGAAAGCTTTCAACAAGGAGTTTTACAATAGTATTTTTCCCCAGGTGAGAAGAAATCTCTAAGCACAGTGCCCTTTTCTTCATTACCCCAGGTTCCCTCCTACCTGTGATACCAGGAGACCACTGGGATTCACAGCAGGAGCCTTCTTCAACTAAGTTCATTGAAGCTTTAGATTATTGAATTTCTTTTCTTTCTTTCTTTCTTTTTTTTTTTTTTTTGTGGGTCCTGGGGCTTGAACTCTGGGCTTGGGCGCTGTCTCTGTGCTCTTCAGCTCAAGGCAAGCGCTCTACCGCTTGAGCCACAGCACCACTTCTTGTTTTACTAGTGGTTTATTGGAGATAAGAGTCTCATTAACTTTCCTGCTTAGGCTGGCTTTGAACCTTGATCCTCAGATCTCACCTCCTGAGTAGCTAGGATTACAGGCGTGAGCCTTAAAACTTACTTTTAAGAACTTTCCCAATTAATATTACTTCCATATGAAACATTTTTATCTTTCTTGACACTGTACGTATATTTGATATGTGCACACACATATATCTACAAATATACAATGTTATATATACATATTTAATATTCTGTAATTATAGTTCGGTTATGAATGATAAAATGAAAACAATGTTTATTTTCAGCCTTTAGAATTTGAGCAAAATAAAAAAGTAAGTTTATTTTATATTTGTAGGGAGCCGAGGCGAGACTCCGCCCACTCCCTTGCAGTTTTGAGGATTACCACTCCAGACGGTGCTTGGCGGGACGCCTGGGCTGTGCGCGTGCGCGAGCCCGGTAGTGTCCCCAGCCAATCCCATGACACCTGGTGACGGTAAAAGGCAGGCGACCAACAATAGAAAAGACCCGTGTTCGAATTCCCTATATAAGCGGCTGTGTTTCGGGTGCACGCTCTCTCGCGCCCAAGCTCTCCTACAACTAAAAGGCTCTCCAATAAAGCGTGATCTGAGAAGACTCCTGGTGTGGTGGTCGTTTTTCCTCGCTGGTCGAGTAGGCGGTCACTACAACTGGTACCGAAACCCGGGAACGAACCTGGGACGGGACCCGCGCGAGAGGCCGAATTGGAGCCAGAACTCAACACGCGGAGAGGAGACGTTGGTAAATATCCCCCGGTATGCTGTCCACTGTAGATTTAGATATTTATTGGTTGCTTGCATTGCTTCTTCCCTTGTGGCTTGTCTTTTTGATGGTGCGCACTTGCCTCGAGGAGGGAGGGTTTGATTTAATCCAGGAAGGACGCAAAGTACTAACGCAGCATCAGGATAGTCTATCAGAGTCAGTATACAGTAATGGGGAGGAAAAGAGGCCTAAAAGAAAAAGGGAAAAAAGACAGAAGGATCCTAAAGAATTGAAGCGAGAGGGGCTGCAGCCCTCACAAAAGGAGAAGGGTTTTAGGGAGGGGGTCTCAAGGAGACCTCCGTGCCCTTCTTTAAAAGCAAACCGGTTCTCAGCCCTACATGTGGAAGGGCGGGACCAAGAATATAGTAATCTTGTGAGTGACTCAGAGGAAGAAATGTTAGAGGAGGAGGGAGAACAGCTCGATCCAGCTGATAGTGAAGACTTAGAAGAGGCTGCGGCGGAGCACGTGGCAGACAAATATGGAGGGTGGCGCCCCCTAGGGGTGGGAGTACCGCAGCAGCCAGGGAGAGGAAACGGAGCTGCCCCTCACCCGTCGGCCCCCCCGCCGTGCCCGCCGGCAGGGAAGAGTCACTTTATAAAAGGCAGCACCTGGTCGCCGTTAGCGGCCGCCTTTCCAGTTTTTGAAAATCCCATTACTAATGAGAGAATTCTTGAGCCGGTTTCCTACTTCCAGCTTAAGGATTTAGTTGAGGCAGTCCGGACTTATGGAGTGACGGCCAATTATACCACTGCCTTGCTTCAAAGGCTAACTATTAATGCTATGATTCTGTGGGAGCAAAAACTGTTCAATATTTTCCTGAATTAGTGGCTAAACAGGCAATTTTGATCTGAGAAAAATAAAAAATAAAAATAAAAAAATAAAAATAAAAAAATAAAAAAAAAGCAGGCAATTTTGGGTATAAAGTATTGTTTAATGCATTTTGCAAAAATTCCAGATAAATTAATTATTCCATATACCCGTGAGCAAGTTGAAATTTTAGGTTTTAAGTTTTGCCTTTTTTGTTTTGTGTTGTGTATTCTACTACTGACTAAATGGTTCTAAAATACTGGGCATATCTATGCTAAAATTTTCATCACATCTAATGAGTTTTGTCATTTCAGAATATTTGTTGGTCAATTCTTGATAAGAACCAGGTAAGCTCTACTTATTCTACTTGATCTCCATGTTGCTTTAATTGAAAATAATAAAGGGCTTTTGTGGCAAAGATTTCAGTTCAAAGCCAGCTCGGGCTAAAAAATCCCTAAGACTCCATCTCCCAGCTAAACTCTGCAAGTGGTACTATAACTCAGTGTGGTAGAGTGCTAGCCTTGAGCGGAAGCGCTCAGGGACAGTGCCCAGGCCTTGAGTTCAAATCTTGAATACCAACTGGGACAAGCCATCCCAGCAACGAGCACCTAGACTCAGCCAGTCTAGGGAACAAGGGAACGTGGAAAGGAAGAGGAGATGATGTCACATCAGCTACTTTGTGCCTGCCCTTTCAAAATTAACCTGAGCCGGGAGGTCAGTAGAAGTAAGAAGCCTGCCCATCCAATGTCTATACCTGTCTACCTATTAACTGAACAGGGATTTATATTCTTGCCTTTGTCACCTGAATTCTCTACCTAGTCGCCAGATTTCAGAAGTAACTAGGGACATTTCTACCAACATTTTCAGCCCCAAGTCCTTCCTCTTGCCATTTATTTGCTCTCTAGTATTTTTTTTTTTTTTCCAGCCCCTCAATGCTCATGAGACTTCTCCAGATTTCATCTAAGGACTCACGCAACCAAGGGACAGCTGCTGTTCACTACCTTCTCTGGGAGGAGACCAAATTCCAGCCTTTTACCCCCATTGTCGACGCCCCTTGTCAGCAGGAAGTAGCCAGAGAGAATCCTCGCCCTATTTCATGATTATTAAAAGGCTGGAATGTAAGGTCCGCTCCTGGATGGCGAGCAAGTTGAAATTTTAGCAGCCACAATGGATATGTGGGCAATTCTTGTTTGCTCATTTCCAAATGTAATTGATAATCATTATCCTAAGCATCCTCTGCTTGCCATAGTTAACAAAAATTTAGTGTATTTTCCTGTTGTCACTTCAAAGGAGCCCTTGGCTGATACTCTAACCATCTTTACGGATGGATCAAAATCTGGACAAGGTGCCTTTTTTGTTCAAGGACACAAACAGCCGGTAGTTTTTAATTTTCGGCCGAATGCCCCACAGGCTGTTGAATGTTTAATTGTGCTTGAAGTTTTTAAAAGATTTGATCAACCTTTTAACTTATTTTCTGATTCATTATATGTTGTAAATGCCGTTGCTTCTCTTGAAGTTGCTGCTTCAATTAAGCAGGCCAGTACAATTTCTAATGTTTTGTTACAGATTCAATCCCTTATCTTAAACAGAAAACATCCTTTTTATATTGGACATATTCGTGCCCACTCTATGTTGCCGGGCCCGATGGCAAAGTGTAATGATTTGGTGGACCAGGCAACTCGGGCTGTGGCTCTGGTCGCTGCTGATCCTGTAGAATTGGCAAAAGACTTTCATAGATTGTATCATGTACCTGCTAATACCCTTAGGAAAAGATATAATTTGTCCAGGCATGTGGCAAGAGATATTGTTAAAGCCTGTAAATCTTGTGTTACCTTTCTTCATCCTCCCCATGTGGGGGTAAACCCCAGGGGGTTGAGACCAAATGCCCTATGGCAAATGGATGTTACTCATCTGACGGAATTTGGTAAGTTGAAATATTTACATGTGTCTGTGGACACCTTTTCCGGTGTCATTCATGCCACACCTCTGGCAGGAGAAAAGGTGTCTCACGTCAGAATACACTGCTTAGAAGCTTGGGCAGCTTGGGGAAAGCCCCTTAGACTCAAGACGGATAATGGCCCTGCTTATACTTCCCATGGTTTTCGGGCCTTTTGCGCACAAATGCAGGTTGCCCACACCACCGGATTGCCCTACAATCCTCAAGGACAAGGTATAGTGGAAAGAGCTAATAGAAGCATAAAAGAAATGCTTCAAAAACAAAAAGGGGGAGTTGCTGAGTCCGCGTCCCCCAGGGAAAGACTTTCTCTTGCGCTCTTTACCCTTAATTTTTTAATTCTAAATGACAACGATCAGTCTGCCGCAGATCGGCATATGACAAGAGACTCCATGGATACTAAAGACATGGTTATGTGGAAGGATGTTATTAATAATAAATGGTATGGACCGGATCCGGTAATAACGAGATCCAGGGGAGCTGTTTTTTTCCACAGAGTCAAGAAGTACCTCACTGGGTGCCAACGAGACTGACCAGGCCAGTGGAGACTGCAGAAGAACCCCATCTTGAAGATGCCATCCACTCGTCTCCTGATACAGCTGATCTTCCTGCTGTTAGCAACAGTGCTAATAGCAATCCCTGTGATAGCTAAACCGATGATGCTGTGGGCTGTCACAATTTACTGACTGGATTGCCTCTGCGGTGTCCTTTGTCAAAGAGCGGGTGGGAGTCGGAATGTTTTTAGCCTGCTGCTTGGGAGGATGCGTGCTCTGCCTATGGTTGGTCTGTCGCCTTCGAGCCCAAACCAGAAGGGACAAGGTTGTTATCTTGCAAGCATTAGCCGCTTTGGAGAGTGGATCCTCACCCCAGATTTGGCTGTCGGCCCTGAGAGGCAGTTAAGCCTTACCATCCTGCATAGCCTTAGCACCCCGAGGGATCAGGGGATCCCATTGCACCGGGACAGGTATGCAATTTGCAATTTGGGACAGGGTGCCAGGCAAGTGCACTGCACTTGAGGAGATGGTTCTCATCTCCTCAAGAAGAGCATGCTGGGTTGCAAGTGGGTTGATGCCCAAGATCCCACCTCTGCAAAAAAGGCATCGGACGGGCCTGGTCATCACTGGGGAAGGCGCCCCTCAGGCGAAGGCCAGTGCAAGGTCCTCTCATTAATGTCTTAGACAGAGGCCCAACCTCTACTCTTACCTGTTGCCATAAAACAAAGAAGGGGGAACTGTAGGGAGCCGAGGCGAGACTCCGCCCACTCCCTTGCAGTTTTGAGGATTACCACTCCAGACGGTGCTTGGCGGGACGCCTGGGCTGTGCGCGTGCGCGAGCCCGGTAGTGTCCCCAGCCAATCCCATGACACCTGGTGACGGTAAAAGGCAGGCGACCAACAATAGAAAAGACCCGTGTTCGAATTCCCTATATAAGCGGCTGTGTTTCGGGTGCACGCTCTCTCGCGCCCAAGCTCTCCTACAACTAAAAGGCTCTCCAATAAAGCGTGATCTGAGAAGACTCCTGGTGTGGTGGTCGTTTTTCCTCGCTGGTCGAGTAGGCGGTCACTACATATATTTAATTAAAATAGTTTATAGTTTAGAAGTTAAAAAACAATCATTTTACATCTACCTGATTAAGTAATGAAGCCTCTCAGAATCACTTCATCTTTTCTTCCCCATTTTATACTTTAGAATGAGAGAGCCAGAAGCAAAAAGGAAAGCATCCAAATGTTTGCAATGTAATTGTTTTAAAACAAAATATTTAACCCAACCTTGGTGGCTCACATATGAAATCCTAGCTACTCAAAGTTGAAATTTTGAATATCATTGTTCAAAACCAGCCAAGACAGAAATGTCTCAGAGACTACATTTCAATGACAGTACATCTTTAGTACTAAGTAGTAGGGAAATTTATCATCTTCTACCCAGACATCCATTAACTTCTCTTTCAGAATCTTGATTTATTTTTATACTGTCATACACCATACCAGTGTGGTAAATAAATAAAATGATACAAGGTCAATACAAATTTCCAGAACATAGCTTTATGGCTATATTGCAAGTTTTCTATTAGCATTAAATCTACTATTTTAATAAGATCTAACCAAACTGCAGAAAGCTTAAGTGATCTTCCTGCTTATAGGAGTGTAAGGAAGAAACAAGAGTGTATTCCAGGTTCCAAGTGAACACAAGAACTTCCACCAGGCTTTTTCATGTTAAAGAACACTTTCTACTGTATATATCTGTGTCTTGTGAAAAAATGAGAACAAAGCCATAATATTTCAATAGCAATTCTTCTTCATCTGAGTCCTGTCACATTATTAGTCTCTCAGAAGGGGCAAAGTACAGATCCATGAATAAATATCTAATTAAGTTCAAATTCTTTGCTGTGCTTTTTTTTTTTTTTAGAATTTTTCAATTTTATATTATGTTCAAAATAGGCAGGGTTCTAATTTCATTCCTTACTTTTTTATGGCTAGCAAAGTCTAAGGGAAACAAAACAGTGTGTATGGACAGGATTGAAGAGATTTTGGTAAATGGTGACATCCATCAACTCTCATTTCCAAGTCAACATATAATAGGTCCTACTGAGAATTTCACAGGATTACAAAAACTATAGCAATAAGCGATGCATGAATGTCTGTGAAAGGGCAAACTTGCAAAATTAAGTGAACCATAGAGCCAGAATAAAAATTCCATTATATGTTACTCTCTGTTTCACTGCTTCCATTATTGGCTTGGGATCTGGGAAATAATGGAGGAACATTAGGGTCAAGTGATTTTTCATTAGTGTTGATAAATGCATGTTACTGTATCCATATCAGAGAAATCAATATTGATTTTGGCTTAATATTTAATAAATATGTATCACCTAAGCATAAGCTTTCTGCAAGATGGTGTTTTCTCAACTGGGTAAAATAAATAAGTGCTTCAAGGTGACAGGTTTCTTGGCTTTTTATGTAAATGTTATTCAAATTGTTGGTATAAAACCACTGATTCTATAACTGGAGATTCAGTATGACTTCTGAACCCAAGATTTAAGAAATTCCAGTGTTAGCAGCAAACAATATGTCAAACCATAGGTTATTTCTTTCTATATTTCTATTAGTTAGAATGAAGCATGATAGAACTAAGGTATGAATTTCTACATCATCCTCTCCAATTTATTTGTGGGTTTTTAAACAAATATAAAACAGATAAATTTTATATATGTATTTATATATGTATTTCACTTAGATTAGCAAATTAATAAAAAACAAAAGGTTATATTTCATGAAGCTTACAACAGGAGGAACTAGACAATAAAAGAAGCTAACAAGTATTAAATATAGCTGTCGAAAACAAATTAAGGAAAGAAAAAGAGATGATGAGTGTTATGGATTGGATTTTGTCCATCAAAAATGAATTGAAATCCTAACCCCCAGTATGGGATTGTGTTTGGATATAGGGTTGTTGCAGAGATAATTAGTAAATACAACAGAAAAGTAGATATCAATAATAATAATAATAAAAGTCTTTGGGAACACTGATTAAACACTATTTCTCCAAGTGACCTTTATTTAATGGTGCTTTGTAACTTAATTAAACTTAAAAGGATTGTGTTCTCCTTTAGTTTTACCAGAAATCATGCTTTCTTTTTTTGTCTTATTTTTTTATTGTGAAAATAATGTACAGAGGGGTTACAATTACATGGGCAAGATATTGAGTACATTTCTTATCAAGCATTGCAGCCTCCTCTTTTGTTTAGCCTTCACATCCCTTCCCAACCTCCCCCTGCCCCCCTACCTATTCCCCCCCCCACCAAAGTTGTAAAGTTCGTTTTTGACATGACAACTTGTACTTCTCATTGTTGCAACGGGTCCTCCTGTATCCTTTTTTAAACGACTTGTTTTTCCCCATCTCCTCCACAAATTATACCGACATCAAATACAGTGAAAGCAGGGGTTATACTGTGGGGGAGGGCCATACAAAGCAACAAAGAAATAATCTTACAAATGTGTTAGAAACAAATGCATGAAAGAAAAAAAACATTTAAATACATATCTAAGGGTTCATTTCCTAACATCACATTATCTGACCTTTTCTGCTTGACTCAGACATATACTAGATATTGCAAATAAGGGAAACCATGGGACCTATGTTTCTTTGGGCTTGGCTTACTTAACTTAATTTTTTCCAAGTCTTTCCATTTCCTAACAAAAGGGGCAATGTCATTCTTTCTGCTAGAGGCATAGACTTCCATTGTGTATATATACCACATTTTCTTGATCCATTCATCTACTGAGGGGCATCTGGATTGGTTCCATATCTTAGCTATAGTAAATAATGCTGCAATAAACATAGTCATGCTGGTAGCTTTAGTGTGGTCTTGTTTGTAAACATTTGGGTAAAGGCCCAAAAGTGGGATTACTGGGTCATAGGGGAGCTCTATGTAGAGTCTTTTGAGGAACTGCCATATTGCTTTCCAAAGTGGTTGAACAAGTTTACACTCCCACCAACAATGCAGTAGGGTTCCCTTCTGTCCACATCCCCTCCAGCATCTGTTATTAGAGTTCTTGATTTTAGCTATTCTAACTGGAGTGAGGTCGTATCTCAATGTTGCTTGATTTGCATTTCTATTATGGCTAGGGAGGTTGAGCATTTCTTCATGTGTCTATTGGCCATCCTTCTTTCTTCTTCAGAGAAGTTTCTCTTTAAGTCTTTAGCCCACTTATTTATTGGGCAGTTGTTTCTTTGAGGATTTGTTGTTGGGGGATTTAAGTTTTTGAGTTCCAAGTATATTTTAGATATGAGACCCTTGTCCGTTGTATGGCTAGTGAAGCTCTTCTCCCAATCCGTGGGCTTTCTATTGATCTTGCTAGCTATGTCCTTTGCCATGCAGAAGCTCTGCAGCTTCATGCAATCCCATTTTTCCAACCTTTCTTTGATTTGTTGTGTTTCCGGGTCTCTATTAAGAAAATTTCGGCCTGCTCCAAGGAGACCTATGGTTTCTCCTATTCCATCCTGCAATGTTTTCAGAGTGTCTGAAATTAGGAAAGCAACTCCATTTGTAATAGCCCCACAAAAATAAAATACCTAGGAATTAACTTAACCAAAGAAGTGAAGGACCTCTATGAAGAAAACTTTAAAAACTTGAAAAAGGAAATCAAAACAGAACTTAGAAAATGGCAAAACCTCCCATGCTCCTGGATTGGAAAGATTAACATCGTGAAAATGGCAATACTTCCCTATGCTATCTACAAATTAAATGCAATACCTATTAAAATTCCAACCTCATTCTTCAAGGAAATAGAAGAGGCAATCCAAAAATTCATATGGAACAATAAAAAATCCCGATAAAAAATCCCGAATAGCAAAAACACTCCTCAACGGAAAGAACACTGCTGGAGGGATATCAATACCAAATTTCAAACTCAACTATGAAGCCATAATAATCAAAACAGCTTGGTACTGGCACAAGAACAGACCTCAGGACCAATGGAATAGAATTGAAAACCCAGAAATGAACCTACAGACCTATAGCCATCTAATCTTTGATAAGGGAGCTAAAAAATAGAATGGAAGAAAGACAGCCTCTTCAGTAAATGGTGCTGGCAAAATTGGTTAACTACTTGTAGAAAACTAAAGCTAGATCCTTATATATCACCCTGAACCAGGAGTTAAGAATCTTGAAAGAGGGCTCTCAGAAGTAACTACCCCTAATAAATAGTTCCTAGTACTTCCCGTTATTTTAAGTCACCCCTTCGTGGCTTTGTTATAGTATTCTTAATCAAGAAATACCACACACACACACACACACACACACACACACACACACACACACACACACACACACACACACACACACACACACACACACACACACACAATTACCATTACAGATTGGGAAGAGGAAAGTGGCAGATTCATGACTTCCCAATCAATGTCTCTGTTTCCAGACATACTAGGAAGAGAGAAATTCAAGTTCAAAGGTTTTGAGGCTAAAAGGTGACTCTTACGTGGCTGCAGCAGAGACTGAAAAGAGAAATGAGTAAAGGTATATAACACATTCTTTAGCCTGTTTAACCAGAGACAAGGGTACAAACTCTTAGCTCCTTCTAGATAATGCTTACAGTGTTGGCATTGATAATGAGCAAGACGGGAAGCCTTTGGTAGGTTTGACTAGAAGAGTGAGTTGTTTAGCCTATAATTTCATTGCATTGTTTCAGTGTAAATTGTTACAGAGTTATCATGGATAGCACATTAATGTGGGGGTCTAGGCAAAGAAGCCAGGGTTACAAAGGTCAGCTTTAGCTATGAGAAAGGATTGTCTATCTACAGTAATTACAGTTAACTATAAATAAGAATAAATCATGGTAGAAGACAAGTTCTCCTCTAATCATTTCCATTTAATCAAGAAATTAAGGGTCATTTTCTGCTTGTCTCAGACATATGGGGGGTAGAGGGAGGTGGGTGGGAGATGGGAAGGGATGCAAAGGGGAAACAAAGGAGGAGGCAACAATGCATAATAAGAAATGTACTCATCTTGCCCACGTAATTGTAACCCCTCTGTACGGTACTTTCACAATTAAAAAAAAAAGAAATTAAGGGATATGAGCTAGAAATTACAATAGAGAAAGAAATATTGCGTATTTCATGAGAGACAATTGACTTTGAAATTATTGACCAGGAAAGAATAAACGGACTAGAGCAATAGTGTGAGATTGAAGTTAGCTTTTGTGTTCTGTTTGTCATTAGGGACAACTAATTTTAAAAGGAAGTATTGTATAGTAGTACTGTGAATGTTTTCCCTTGTACCTGATGTTGCAATTAACAAGCCTGAAAACATAAGAGTACTATTTGTCCCACCTCATCCCTTCAACTCTGATCACTTTCTTGATTCCTCATTGCTTTCTAACAAGCTGTCTTCCTTCAATATCGTTGCCGCAGTCTTAGCATTTGCTAGTTTCCATTGCCTGTCAGTTGCATACTTTGTCAATTCTCCAGTCTTCATGAGGCTTTGGTTTGTCCGCTATAAACTAAGATGCTTTGCATCTTATTTACTTATATTCTATATGTATATAAAATGATAATATCTGATTAATTATGTGTTTGAAGTTGGTCTGATTTCTTCTCATTTCAAATAGCTGAGAAAAATTTATAATCTCTGGACTGTGGAGTATTTAGAATGTTTTTAGGATTTTGAATTTGAAACTGTTCTGATTTCTCCTCATTTCAAATGGCTGAAAAAGATTATGATCTCTGGATTATATAGCATTTAGAATCTTTTTTAGGATTTTGAATTTTTTTGGGGTCTGGTCATGGGGCCTGAACTCTGGGCCTGGGCACTGTCCCTCAGCTCTTCAGATCAAGGCTAGCACTCTACCTCTTGAGCCACAGTGCCACTTCCGGCTTTTTTCTTTTTGCTTATATGGTGCTGAGGAATCGAATCCAGGGCCTCATGCATGCAAGGCAAGTGCTCTACCACTGAGCCACCTTCCCAGCCCCAGGATTTTGATTTTTCTTGAAACTGATAGAAGAACTCATTAGGAAATTTTGTGCTTCAATGTGCTATTTGTGACAGATGTGTTCAGGTATGATCTAGCTTTTAGAAAGAGAATGGTGGAAATCATTTTGAAAGTTATTGAACTGTTTCTGGCAATACATGGAAGTTTTGTTGGGTTAAAGATGAGTTAGCATTGATGATAAAACTGGAAAATAGAATACCACTGCTTAGTGAAAGAAAAATGAATAAATGTGGTACAAGGATTATAATTTGAATTCTATGGGTGAAGAATGGAGATAAAGAAAATATTAAGGGCTGGGAAGGTGGCTCAATGGTAGAGGGCTTGCCTTGCATGCTTGAGGCCCTGGGTTCGATTCCTCAGCACCACATAAGCAAAAAGAAAAAAAAGCCGGAAGTGGCACTGTGGCTCAAGTGGTAGAGCGCTAGCCTTGAGCTGAAGAGCTGAGGGATAGCACCCAGGTCCAGAGTTCAGGCCCACGACTGGACCAAAAAATAAAAATAAAAATAAGTAAAAAAAAGAAAATATTAAGAATTTGACTAATTTAAAGGTATTTAAGAAGAAACAAGTCATTAGAGATGCTACCAGAGACTACCATGAGCCTTTTTGAAAAATGGACATTCAGATAAAGGAACACAATGTTGTAGTTAGTTATTTTCCCCACATATTTTACTAGGATTATTATGTTGTACAAGGGGTCATTTTGATATGACCAGATCTGTTTATATTTACCTTTTTAAAAATAAATGTTACTTCTTCAAAGGGGTTTCATTACAGTATTCACACATGGTATCTGTACTTTTTTACAGAGATCCAGTGTATGATATAATTAGTATATTCCAAAACCATGCCTTAAAATAGTCTTAGCTGGAAATCTGTTTTAAAAAGGCATGCTTATAATAAAATGTAGCAATGGAAGGATATAGATAAGTTTATTTGCTTTATTCTCAGAGTCATAGAAAAGTATGTTCCATACCTGAAATACATATTTGTCAGTTTTATTTACGTGTGAAACCTGGGCTTTTCTTCTTATTTTATCATGACCAATTAACAAATAATGATCAGTTAAATTTCCCCAATATATCCATTGTTTTTAATCCTTTTGCTTTTTTAGCCCGAATATTTTATGTAAGCTTAACAATATGTTACAGTGAATTTTTGTCCAATATTCTTCATTATTTGATTGATACCATTAGATAGAAGTGCTATTTATTGTATATAACTTTTAAAAATGTAGCTAAGTACTGTGCTGTGTTTGTCTTAGCCTAGTTTAGCCCAGTTAAATGGCATGATATCAATTTACTGATTTAAGAGCACACAAATAAAACTAGCTTCATAGATCTTTTAAGAAAAGACTTTAGCAACTAATGTTTCAGAATTATTTTCCTCAAATCACCCAGCTTTTGCATATTTGATCCTTTGAAATCTGGAACTGTTCTAACAAAATGAAAATCTGTGCTAGTTAGTGACTATTTGAGATGGTTTGAATTCATTTTAATATATTAGCACTCCAAACTAATTATTTTTCAGAAAGGTGCCTTATAACATGACTACTGCAATCTTATTGAAGCAGACTGAATTAATTAGCTCTGGTAAAATTTCCCAAGAGTTTTTGAGTTTTTGTTCACACCTTAGTGAAGGAAATTATGTTTTTTTTGTTCTATGTGTGTGTGTGTGTGTGTGTGTGTGTGTGTGTGTGTGTGTGTGTGTGTGTGTGTGTGTATGTTATGATTTTCAGCTCCATATAGATTAGGATAATGTCCAAACACTGGCTGAATGGTGGTGAATTGAATAAATTGTATATATACACACACACACATATACAGATTAAAATGTGTAGGGGAGTTTTAAAATTCATGCTTTGTTTCTTTTCCTTTTTTCTTATAAAAATAATGTTAAAGAAGCCAAGGCTTTTTCTTCTTCTTTTTTTTTTAAATTAGAGAGCATAATCATCTGTAACAGAAAATAGAATTATATCAACTATTTCATGATTAATAATTTTAAATAACAACTGATTTAATATATTTTACTACCCATGCTAGACTAGAACTATCTGTTAAAAAGAGACACACATATGTCCAGATACTCATTTATTTAAAATATAATAATAGAACACTTATTACATGGTTTTCAGTATACTAAGAAACATAAAGTAATTCAAATGGTACACTATATCTTCAATGAATTCACCATAGAGGATATTTTTAAAGATCTTTGTGGAAAGTTAATTGAGATAAAATATATGAACAATATTTAAAATGATAGATAAAAAGCATTTAGATTGCATTTTTAAATTTGTTTGTGAAAATACTGTACAGAGGGGTTACAATTACATGAGCAAGATAATGAATACATTTCTTATCAAGCATTGTAGCCTCCTCCTTTGTTTCCCCTTCCCATCCCTTCCTATTATCCCCCGCCCCCACCACCCATTCCTCCCCCACACCCACCAAAGTTGTAAAGTTCGTTTTCGAAATGACAACTTGTACTTCTCATTGTTGCAACGGGTCCACCTGTATCCTTATTTAAACGACTTGTTTTTCCCCTTTAGATTGCATTTTTTATTTAAAAAATTGACCAAAGTATAGTCTCTCTTATATAAAAATCATATTACTTAATGTTTGAATGTGTAACCTTACATAAAATTTGCTTCTCTCACCATATAACAACTGCCATTGTTTTTCTAGTGATTATACTTAGTACATTGTTCAAAGAAAATTACCATTTATCTCTAAAAATATTATCATGTCGTATATGCTAGGGGATATGAGACAACATCCTTGAAGTATGAAGCACAATCATAGTACTGACAATGGTTTGTCAAGTTGAGTGAGGATAGTATGTAGCAAATTATTCAACTCTTCAACAAGAAGCAGTACATTTATTTTAACTGGTTTAGAGAATATTTTAGTTCAATATTTAGGTTACAACTAATTATTTAAAGTATTCAATTCAACTTGTCAAACTTGTCTTAAAATGCAGCCAATATTCCTTTGATGAGAAGGAGAAATTTCAGGCCAGAAATATCTTTTTTTTTTTTTTTGTCGGTCGTGGGGCTTGAACTCTGGGCCTGGGCACTGTCCTTCAGCTCTTCAGCTCAAGGCTAGCGCTCTACCACTTGAGCTACAGCGCCACTTCCGGTTTTCGGGTGGTTTATTGGAGATAGTCTTTACTGCCCTGCCCGGGCTGGCTTTGAACCGTGATCCTCAGATCTCAGCCTCCTGAGTAGCTAGGATTACAGGCGTGAGCCACCAGCGCCCGGCTCAGGCCAGAAATATCTTCATCACATATTTAAGGCAACATTCTCAAATTGCAGGGTAAAGTTTTAAATAAAATAATTTAACATGTCTCTGTTTAAGGAACTCCTCATAAAAACAATTATGTAATCAATATGTCTTTTTCTCAGAAGTATGGCTTATCTTTCTTTTATCTTTACTGATCTAGTAGGAAAAGTGTTCTAAAGATTAAATTAATTATTTTTATAAATAAAAAATAATCTTATAGCCTGGCACTGGTGGCTCACGCTTGTAATCCTGGCTACTCAGAAAGTTCAGATCTGAGGGTCGTGGTTCAAAGCCAGTCCTGGCAGGAAAGTCCATGGTACTCTTATCTCCAATAAACCACCAGAAAAAAAAAAAAAAAAACTGGAAGTGGTGCTATGACTCAAGTGGTAGAATGTTCTCCTTGAGCGGAAGAGCTGAGTAACTTCACCCAGGCCCAGAGTTCAAGCCCCATGACTGGAAAAAAGAAAGAAAGAAAGAAAGAAAGAAAATTCTTCTAGAGAGAGCAACTGAAAGGAAAGAGACAATTAATCAATAAGTATAATTCTATAGAATAATAAGCCTTTTGCTCTCTTGTAAATATGCTTTAGATTTTACTCAATTAACCAATTGTTGTGATGGACTGAATTAAATAATTGCATAACTGAAGCTAAAAGAACTTGTAGCATAATGACTGAACATAAATGTGATGCATTGTTAGCCTGACATATATTTGACATTATCTTTAGGCCTTAATTATAGCCATAGAGTTGCTCAATTTTTATGTGTTGACTATAATTTCCAGTAATTAGCAGAAAAATAAGAATAAAGGCCATCAAAAATAGATCTCTCAGATTGTTTATTTGTCTAATACACGGTATGCACCTATTAATTCTTCACTGTGTTCTTGCAACTTTATTTAATGTTTTGTAGAAAATAAAAAAATATCCTTCAGTCAAAAATTAGGAAAGTGAATTATGAGAATATAATGCAAATAATAGTAATACATACAAGTTATCTTTAAGATGAAAATTCCAAGTCCAGAGCAAGAGCTAATGATGCACACTAGCTGGAAAGGAAAACAGGGGAAGGATTTTAGAAATTTTGCAAGAAGAAACTTCCATGAGTGACACATGCTTTTACACAGAGCTTGGCATTTGCTGTTTCTCCTAGTCCATGCATGTATTTGACCAAGAACCTGCATGGCTCATTTCCTCATATCATCGGACCTCTTCAAAAATCTTCCCCTAGGTGAAGAATTATACTGGATCCACTTGTGTCAGATCCTGGCAAAATGGAACTGGGGACTGGCATAAAGAAAAGGTTTTCACATGTGCATTCCCTGATAACAGAAACTGTAACAGAAATGTTTCCAATGCACAGAATTCTGAGCTCAAGGACCACCTAGAATGTATTAAAAAAAAATCCTAGCCATACTTACAGTCTTGAAAGGTCAATCCAACAAAGCAATCTGTGATGTCTTCAACTGTAACCACTTGTGAAACAAGCTCTCATATAATGCTACAATGATCAGTTAGCCATCTTTCATAACACCATGTTTAATATTTCACATTCACCAGAGAAACCTTAAATTTTCGATTGTTGGTTAAATATACCAGTGGTCACCTCCTCAGCCTGTGTCGTCTCAGATTTTAACCCTTTCTTAAGAAATTTTATTTCTTAATAAGATTTCCTATGATAAAGGACTATCTATGTATTTTTTCTTGGATATTGGCATATAAAAGGAGCATAGTTCCCAATTTTCATTAGCTCTTCTCTTACTTCATTTTCTTTCATAACTCTTTAAATTACCAGCAAACACAGGTGAGCTATAAATTTGGGGGGCCTGCTTCAAAGCAGAATATTGCAGACATGAGGTAATGATGTGTGTGTTCCATTCATCTCTATCCTTCCTGCAGCAGCTAAGTTATGATGAACCTGTCATAGCCATTAAACAACTGTGTGAATGAGCATGGTCTAAAGAGATAAAAATATATTTAATTTCCTAACAGTTTACCTCACCGTCTTATTCAGTGTTAAAAGTATTTTCTAATTGAGTCTTAAAATAAAATATTCACACTTTTGTGGATGCTCAAAAGATTGAACTCTGTGGGAGATAATAGATTTGACTTTATTTAACAAAAGAATCCAAACACAAGAAGAAGAAATGAAATCATGATTGAAAATGACTCAAATAAGTGCTAAATGAAGGAAGAAAAATGTCAGGACTGTGACCTAAAGTGAAAGTTTTACACATAACAAATAATTTATCATGGTAATAGCACAACAAAAATTAAGTCAATTTGCTAGAAAAACAATTCTGCTTAAATACAATTAACATTTTTCTTTCTCTTCTCTATGTATGTATGTATATATGTATGTATGTATGTATGTGTATGGGTGTGTTGTATACATGTAAAATAGGAAGAAAAATAGAAAATCTTCATGACACTGTAGTAGATGATAATAGATTGTTTTGGTGTAAAAGTGAAAGGGATATTGGAGGTGTAGCTCAGTGATAAACTGCCTAGAATGTACAAATATCTGAAACTGATCACAGTATAGCAAAAACAAAATCAAAAAGAGAAAAGTAGGAAAAATAGCGTTCAAAAAATCTTCACTAGCCAGTGGCTCATGCTGTAAACTGGAGAAATCAGAGGTATGCAGGAGGCTGAGATCTGAGGAGCACAACTTGAGCCAGCATAGGTGGGAATATTAAGATATTCTTTGTTCCTTCTATTTTTAAATATATATTTTTATTTATTGTCAGGTAGTTGTCCAAAGGAGTTGCAATTCAACACAGCAATTTATGAATACAGTGTCTTATAAAAAGAGAATTAGTGTCACCCTTTTTAACATTCTCACCCTTGGATCTGGGAAGGTGGCTTGCCTTGGATACATGAGGCCCTGGGTTTTATTACTAAGCACCACAAAAGCAGAGAAAGCCAAAATGGTGCTGTGGCTCAGGTGATAGATTTCTAGCCTGGAGCTGAAGAGCTCAGGGACAGCACCTAGGCCCAGAGTTCAGGCCCATGAACAAAATAAAATAAAATAAAGTTAACATTCTCAACCACCTCTCACACTATCCCTTCCTTCACTTTTCTTAATTTTGTAGGTTTTATTTGATTTTTTCATTTAACAAAGAAAATTATGTACATAATGCATCTTGTTTGAGTCATCCCTTCAAGATCTTCATCCACACACTCCTCTTATTTTTCTCAGTTCTGTGACATATATATTGCATTCTTGTCTACATTCTACTTATTTCCCCCATTCATTCTTCTGCCCCCCTCTTCTTGATCCACTCTGTCTCTTGCAAGTACATATTTTCTAGTATTCATTTTGATAGGCTTTGCCTTAGTCTTTCTAAATAATTATATTATTTATATTTCCCATAGATTCTATTATACTTCACTTAATTCATCTATACCTGCTTGGTGCCACCCAGTGTTTTTACCTATATTTATAGGCACATTCTAATTTCTACTCAGGAGGGAAAGCATGTGTTTCTCAGGGTCTAGTGTAGTTCACCTAATGTAATCCTTTTCAAGTCTTTCCATTTCCTTATGTATGGTTCAATATCATTATTTCTAATGGATAAGTAGAATTCCATTGTAGAGACACCATAACCAAGATAGGTCAACCCAGATGCTCCTCAATGGATGAATGGAACAAGGAAATATGAGATTCTACTCTCCATTAATCCACCAAAGTTTGGAAGTGGAGCTGTGCCTCAAGAGGTATATAGTACTAGCCTTGAGAAAAAGAAGCTCAGGGACAGCACTGAGAACCCTGAGTACAAGCTCCAGGACAAACAGAAATAGAAAAAGAAAGACAGAAAGACAGAAAGACAGAAAGAAAGGAAGGAAGGAAGGAAGGAAGGAAGGAAGGAAGGAAGGAAGGAAGGGAACAAAAATTTTCTAACAAATTTGGTATCAGAACAAAATTAGAAAGCACAATACAATTGATAGAGATAAAATATTTATCTGAACATGCAATACTACATTTGAGTGTATATGGACTATTTAATTAAATAAAAATCAAGAAATTCTAAAATATTGAAGTCAAAACATTGAGCACATTCTACAACTGTAATGGTTATGAGATAGGAAAAGGTAAGGTTAAGAATAACTCTATAAGCAATTATATAAATATCTACCAAGAATAAGTCAAAAGAGTTGAAAACTAAAGATTGTCCAGCAGAAAAAAATTGAGCATTGTGGCTAAAATGGTTAATCAAGACAAATAGTAATAAATTAATTTCTTAGAAAAAAGATGAAAACCAAGGATATAAAGCCAATCTTTAATATTTTTGAAAAAAATCACAAGAAGAAAACATAAAGGAATATATATTGAAAAAAGTTACACATAAAACAAAAAAAACAATAAATACAAAACCCCGCTAAAATGCAAAATGTTAATTATTGGTTCTTTCATGAGATTAATATAGTTACAAAACACTATAATTACTGTAACTATAAAAAGACAACTTGTGCATATTGCAAATCATAAGGAATGTGTTATATTAAGATTTTATAAATTATACTATGAAAATTATATAAGAAAATATGATGACACATTTGGAATAGAAAAATTTCTAATAAAACAATTCCATTGACAGTAGCCTCAGAAATCTGAGTATAAAGTTCACCACGGACATGAAAAAATTCTACAATGGGGAAGAAAAGATAAAAAAGAAAGAAAAAAGTAGGAAGGAAATAGAGAGTTAAGGAAGGAAGGAAGAAGGAAAGAAAGGAAAAAGGAGGGAAGAGGGAGGGAAGAGGGGAAGGAGGGATAGAGGGAGGAAGACACCAGAAGATATAAAGATATTTTAGGATCATGGACTAGAGGAATTTGATTGTTTTGCTTTGTTTTGTTTTGCTAGTCCTAGGGCTAAAACTCAGGCCCTGGGTACTGTCCCTGAGCTTCTTCTTTTGCTCAAGGCTAGCACTCTACCACTTGAGCCACAGCACCACTTCTAGATTTAAAAAAAAAATTTATGTGTACTGAGTAACCGAACCCAGAGCTTCATGCATGCTAGGCAAGCACTCTACCACCAGCCACATTCCCAACCTGGACGAGAGGGTCTATTCTATCAAAACAACCTACAAATTCAATACAGCACCCACCAGAAGCTCAACACCATTCCCTACTTAATTGAACAATCAGCTCTAAGATGTATATGAAAGCATAAAACATCATGGATAGTGACAGCATTTCTGGTCAAAAGAGCAATTCTGTGAGTATCACAATACCAGAGTTCAAACTGCATTACAGAATCATAACAACATATAGCAAATACTTAACTGGGGGAAACTCAGTGTTGGCATGCCAGTTTACAGCTGTCAGTTTTAGTTATGAACTTCACACTTCCTCTCAGTTTCGGTTCAGCTTACATTCTTTTCCATTTTCCTTTCTTTTTTTAATTTTTGTGAATTTCAGGTTATCATTTCATCTAGAGTTATTCTAATTCATTTTTAACTTGATGCAATGACTTTGTTTTCCAGCTCAATTCCATTTTATTAATTGCAACTAGCAGATTTACTTAGCCTTCCAGTTTTCTATTATGTTATTTTGTTTGAGAACAAGTTGGATTTTCATGCTTTTGATTTTTCTCAGAGTGACTTTACATTAGTTTTTCTTCTTTTTTAATCTTTTTTATTTACATTTTGTTCTTTTTCATCAAAACGTTTAAACTGTTTTCTTCTGTCTTGCATGTTTTAAATGCTAGTGAGATTGCATTCTAAGTATAGTGGACTTTGTGTATTTTTGGCATCTTAATGTGTAAATAAACAAGTACAGGAATTATGTTATTGCATTTGGCATACATATGGAGAAAACAGAACACAGCCCACAGAACTTACTTGAGGTTTAACTGAAGGTTTCTAGATGATATTCACAAATGATTATAATTACAATTTTCTTCCAGAGGAAAGTGAATTATAACATTCATTTTCTGATTGTCTCTTGCACTCACAAGTAGTGTAAATTTGTTCATATAGGGTAGGTTTTTATGTGTCATCCAGTTTTACTCCATCAGAGAAAGATTGGATATAAATTATAGATACTACAAACAGTAATGATTCTGAATTCACCTAGCTTGCTAGTATTTGGACAAAGCCCTACTGAATATATGTGAGAAAGGATGACATTCATGTACCCAAGTCATACCTGAAGGAAAAGCTACACTGTTTAAAAAAATAAGGAAAAATGTATAAATTAATTTTCAGTTTAAATTAACTCTAAACTAACCAAAGATATTTGATCATTTAAAGGAGAATAATTTTATTGCTTTATTTCAACATTATTAGGATTAAGGTAGCTAGTATTGTTGATGAATTTCTTTTCTAAAACATGGTACTATATGGAAAGGACTCTTTGAGGTCATCTAAAATGCTATGAGAATCTCAGATTCTCATAGACTTCCTACCTAGGCTGCTTTCAAACCATGATCCTCAGATCTCAGGTTTCTAATTAGCTATGATTAAAGTATGAGCCATCAGTATAGAAGGTTTTTTTTTCTTTTTTCTTTTTTCTTTTTTTTTGTCTGTCATGGGGCTTGAACTCTGGGCCTGAGTGCTGTCCTTGTGCTCTTCAGCTCAAGGCAAATGCTCTACTGCTTGAGCTATAGCGCCACTTCTGGTTTTCTAGTGGTTTATTGGAGATGAGAGTCTCATGGACTTTACTGCCTGGGCTGGCTTTGAACCACGATTCTCAGATCTCAGCCTCTTGAGTAGCTAGGATTATAGGTGTGAGCCACTGGCGCCCACAGAGGCATAGAAGATTTTATATATGCATCTTTGATTTCTATCTATATATGCATCTTTGATTTCTAGCTATCCCCTCTACTCTGGGAACTTTATGTCAAATAGTTTGAGTATCATACAGGCTATCACATAGCCTTGGGAAACATTAATTTACTTTCCCAAGATAGTATACTATTTTTAATGAACTAAAAAATAAAAAGTAAAGTTTTTATTAATATATTTAATATGAGATTGAGTCTAGACATATTTTAAATAATTGCAAAACTTTCAACATATAAATTTCATATTAACTTATTATTATAATTTTTTTTGTCAGTCATGGAGCTTGAACTCTGGGCCTGGGTGCTGTCCCTCAGCTCTTCAGCACAAGGCTAATGCTATACCACTTGAGCTACAGTGTCACTTGCGGTTTTCTGGTGGTTTATTGGAGATAAGAATTTCTCGGACTGTCCTGCCTGGGATGGCTTTGACCCATGATGCTCAGATCTCAGCCTCCTGAGTAGCTAAGATTACAGGTGTGGGCCATGGGCACCCATCTTTTTATTATTTATTTAATTTTTTCTGCCTATAACAATGCTTGTATTCAAGGCGTTGAGCTCTTGATTGGATTTTTCACTCAAAGCTGATGCTTTATCACTTGAGCCACAACTCCACTTCTGGCTTTTGGCTGGTTAATTGGTGATAAGAGTCTAATGGACTTTTCAGCCTTGGCTGGGTTTGAAAAATGACCTTTAGATCTCATCAGCTAGGGTTGCAGACTTGAGCCATGAGCAAACAGCTAAATACATTAAAAGTTTACATGCATGACTAACAATTTCTAAATGTGCTAGTAAAATAATTTGTTCCTAAAACGGTATTTATGTTGAATAATATTTTTGTTGATTTAAATAGCAGTCACTAATGCCTGAAATAAATTAGATGTATATGTGTTAACCTTTAATAATTACAAAATGAAATAGGTATTTTGTATAAATAGTTCAGTCTGAAAAGTCCTCTACCATGGATTAGTAACTGTGGCTTCCCTGAAATCAGTTAATATCTACCAATATATTTCAACAAATTAAAAATTAACCTTGACCTGAATAATTACATTTCAATGATTTTAAAAAGTTTTGTTTCTATCCACAATTTTGTTTTAGTATTTAGTATTTGTATAAGTACTTAGCAGATAATATGCAGTATTAAAGTTACCTATATGGGTTAATAAAAATTATATTTTTACTAAGTATACCTATCATATTAAGAAAAGAAGCAGGTGTATAGGAACTCTGTCACACTTCAAATATCTTAAAGTTATCAGTTTATAGAAATTCTACAAAGTATAATTTGAATTATCTAATTGAAAATTTCAAGCTGATCATGATTAACATTTTTTCAAGAATTTGTGATTAGGACCACAAAGAAGAACACTAAATAATTCATTAATGACATTCAACAAATAAAAATCCCATGTATTTGGATTCTTATGTGTATGATCTTAGCTCCTTAGGAAGCTGGGATAGAAGAACTCTGTTTTGAGACCAGTCTGTGCAGGAAACTTGTCAAGACCCTTTCTCCACCTGTACCTGGACACAGCGATGAGCACCAGTCATTACACACTCCATGCAACCAGGAGAATTGGAAAATCATGGTTCCAGACTATCCCAGGAAGAAATATTTGAGAGACTCCATCTTAATATAGGGAAGCTAGACAATATGGAAATCTTCTGATAGCTCAGCATTATGGGAGGACTAAAGTAGACCAATAATAGTCCAGGAGGTTGCCCAGGATGGAATCAAATTCCTATCTAAAAAATAATCAACGAAGAGCAGAGTGGAGGCATGACTGAGAGGTGAAGTGCCAGCCTAGCAAGCACAAGTCCCTGAGATCAAATCTCATTGTGATAAAAAAGAAAAATAAATAAAATGCAAGAGTAGTAAATCCTAACATTTTCTTTCAAACAGTATCATATTAGTCCGTTGCAATGGTGGCCTTATGTTGGCTAGACCTGATGAACCAACATAAGCAAAGTCTCTGTAGTTTCCATTGATACATTTGTAGTGTCCAGCAGGAAATGAAATGTAGCAAATTTAAGACCCTTCAACCTTTATGGGCTGGGGTAGGGTGTTAGAGGAGTCAAGATGTTCATCTTTAGGCACAAGTTGATCTGGCCTCTCTCAACAAAAAGGGGATATGTAATGGAATGTACAAATACATACCATCTTTATAACCTAAAATATCCTCGTTTAGACTGTGGCCCAGAAGAGAAGGCTTTGCGACAGGCCCAGACTCATGTGTTCTGACATTGAGTTCCATTATCCTACACATCCAACGATGTTTGGCAATGGCAAAGAAGAGGAATGCTAGTTAGAGCCTTTACTATGTGTATGAACACTGTGCAAGTACTTAAAGTTTGGTAAAAGTCCTGATACTATTTAAGGAAAAAAATGAACCTACTCATTTTTTTTATTTCCGGTCCTGGGGCCTGAACTCTGGGCCTGGAAGCTGTCCCTCAGCTCTTCAGCTCAAGGCTAGTGCTCTGCCACTTGAGCCACAGTACCATTTCCAGCTTTTTTCTTTTTGCTTATGTGGTGCTTAGGAATCAAACTCAGGGCCTCAGGCATGCAAGGCAAGTGCTCTACCACTAAGTCACCTTCCCAGCCCCGACCCTACCCTAAATTTCTTAGCTTACTACAGGGCCTTGAGTGGAGATTGATCATTTATTTATAGGTCACAGTCATGATGAGCTTGTGCTATCCATCTTGAATTGAGTATTATCTGATTCACCAAGCCATAAAGTGGTATGTTAGTATAAACATTTCATTTTCACAAAGAAGTGGAATAAAAGCAGGCCTTAAACACAGAAAATTATTTATATGGAAAAAGTTCCTTGAAAAGTCCATTATCCATGCTGCTGTCAGGATATCGCTACACAAGTCGACATCAATGAGTATTTGAGATGTTTTTTGGGCAGCTGACTGAAGAATGGAATATTTAGGTATGGTTTACAGATGGTTTTGCATAACCCACAGCTAACACACACATGAAAGTAGTCAACTGTGATTCTACATTCAACCTTCTGTTTCTCTCTGAACAAAAAGGTAAATGACAGTTCTTTTGATGGTCAGGACCTCAAATAGAGTCACTAATTGTTCTCTTTACTAAGGAGAAATGGCCAGATATATGATGATGTACTGATACATGGGACAATGACAAGATTTTACTTAGTAGAATAGTTTAGAACTTGAAAATATTAGATGGACTCACTGGATGATTGGAATTTTTTAACAAGGTAAGTTATTAATGAGGTATCTGCATGGACTTCTCTAGGTGAAAAGAGCCACAAGTAAGTGTGTATACTTCTCATATGGATGAAGACATCTGTGAATTCCCACGGGAATGCTCACCTGAAAGTGACCTCAGCAAAGGAGGAAGATAGATGATGAGAATCATACCTTTTCTCCCAAGAACAGACATCTATACCTGTTTAGAGAATCCAATCATCTACTCAGTCTATCAATCTGTTGTTTCTCAATGGGTTCATGGGCAATGTAGTCAGAGATACAAGACAGTGGTTATATAGAAGTTCAGCATCATGGATTTTCCTTGCCAATGTTGACCTGCCAATAACTCCTGCTAAACAGCTAGGCTTCAATAGCAGACACTAACACTGTGCTCCCAGTAGTCCACCATTCCCTGAGGAGGACCATCTCCATTGTGGAAAGGTTGATGCAATTTCATTTGAATATGTACATACTTTAAATACAGATTTACTTTCTTGTGCAAAAAGCTTTTGCTCAAAGTAGAATAAAAATGTCCACATGATGGAGATCCCATATAGCATTGCTTTTGACCCCGAAACTCACTTCACAGAAAATGAAGTATAACAACAGTTGCATGCTCATGGAATTCCCTGTCATGTGATGGCATGAATTCTTGCCATGTGACATACTATCCCAATTCAATGAATAAGGGAACAGAGGATCAGCTGTTTGAAGGCCCAATTATAGTAGCTACTAGTTAGCAATACCATACAGGACTGAGGGATGGTCCTATATACCATTTTGGAATCAGCCTTTACAGCATTTTTCTTCCATAGCTAAGAGTCACAGGTGTAGAGGTAAAAGATACAAATGGAAGAACTATTGCTCATTAACCCTCAGAACCTACTAGAAAGTTTTTGCTAGTGAGCTTATGTTTTGATAGTGTAGAGGTCTTTCTGAAGAGGAAAATGATTTCACAGTAATACCATTGAACTGGAAGTTAACCATGCTGCAGGCCATTTTGGATTCCTCCTGCATCTGTATTAACAGGAAAAGAAAGGGCTGTGCTACTGGGGAGGGTGATTTTGAATATCATAGGAAATTTGACTTCTACTCTACCATGGAGGGAAGGAAGAATTTTTTATGAATCCAGGTCATCACAGGGTATCTTACTATTATCATACCTGAGAATGACATCGATGGAAAGTATAAGAACTCAACAAAGTCAACACTGGCTTCTAAACCTGTAATCCAAACTGCCCAAGTGGCTGCAGTCTGAGTATCACAATGCTAAGCCAAATTGGGCAGGAAAGACTATGAGACTCTTACTTTCAATTAACTGCCAAAGACATGGAAATGGAGCAGTGGCCTAAGAGGTAGAGTTCTAGACTTAAGTGGAATTATTCAGAGGTAGTACTCAGGTCCTGAGTTGAAGCCCTTTGACCAGAACACCAAACAACAATTATCAATGTCAAAGAGATTCATTAAAGGTTTTATTTCTTCATTTATACTTACTCTGATTTTATCTTAAGTCCAATTTTAATAGATCATTTTGATTTTAGAATTTATTACTTCCTAATATAAGCATTTAGTGGTATAAATGAAATGGCCCTCTGGACATTGACTAAGGTGTTTCCACCAGTTTTATGTTCTTTTTAGAATCCAACTCACAGAGTTTTATTGTCTTTTGTAATTGATTCATAGAGGAATGGTTATCTTACAGTTTATTAAGACTTCTCAAATAGTCCTGATTAAATTCTATGCTAAGGGTTTGAACACAGGTTCTTTTATATTTACAAACGTTCTTTACCCTTGGTGTACACCACAGACCCTTCATTCATTTATTATTTATTTATTTATCTATTTATTTATTTATTTTTCCAATAGGGTCCTCTGTTTTTTACCTAGGCCAGGATCACAATTTTTCTATATAGGCGATAGATCTCCTTCATAGCTGGGATTGCATTTGCATACCAGTACACTAGTTAAGTGTGAATTAAGTTGAGAGGAGAGCTTGCTAACTTGTTTTTATTTTTTTTTCATCCAACTTGGCCCTCAAAAATGCAATCCTTGCCTCTGAAATTACAGGAATGTTTAGGTACAAAGGTAGAAAGACCTTAACTCAAGGAACAAAACAAAACAAAACAGTTGAGCCTGAGAATACATGCTTGTAGTCTTCACAATGAGAGGTTCAGGTAGAAGAATTAAGGTCCAGGGGGGAGGAGGATTGGGTGGGAGGGGGGGGGAGGATGGGAAGGGATGGGAAAGGAAAACAAAGGAAGAGGCTACAATGCTTGATAAGAAATGTACTCATTATCTTGCCCATGTAATTGTAACCCCTCTGTACAGTATTTTCACAATAAAAAAGAGGAATTAAGGTCCATTCTGACCTGTGCAAAAGTTTTGAATCCCTAAGTGAAGAATACTTAAACATTAGAAATTACTTGATATAGCTCAGTAGTGGAGCACTGCCTAGCAAGCAAAAGACCATGAATTCTAATCAGTTATTTGTTAAAGTGGTGGTAGGAAGAAGAGGAGGAGGAAGAAGAGGAAGAAGGAGAGGAAAAAGAAGAAGAAGAAGAGGAGGAGGAGGAGGAGGAGGAGGAGGAGGAGGAGGAGGAGGAGGAGGAGGAGGAGGAGGAGGAGGAGGAGGAGGAGGAGGAGGAACAGGAGGAGGAGGAACAGGAGGAACAGGAGGAGGACGATGGCGAGGAGGAGGAAGGAGAAGGATGAGGACGAGGAAGATGAGGAGAAATGAAACTTGTCATTAAATTTCCAAGACAGGGTCCATTATTTTAGATGTCTTCAAGAAGAAGAAAAGAATGGAAGCAGGGGGAGAGGGATAGGTGTGGAGAGAGAGACAGAGAGAGACAGAGAGAGACAGAGAGAGACAGAGAGAGAGAGACAGCAAAGAGGGAGGAAGGGAAAGAGGGAGGAAGTAAGGGGTGGAGAAAGAGAAATGGTAATCAATGAATGAAAGACTAGATGAGAAAAATATCTGAACACACACACATGAAGTAAGACTCGTATGATATCTATAAAGATGCTTCCTCTATTTCTGTTTCCTTCCTGAATCTCACCCACCTGGATACATGGATTTATTACTGTTGCTTTCATAGATGTGAATGCAAGTGGTTTCAGACCTTTGGTTGTCTCACTTACTTTATTTTTGTAAATTATAACTTATTAATTGAGCAAAAATACTTATGAAACACATTTTAAAATAGTCATTGGTTCTGAGAAGAGTTATTTGCCATGCAAAAAAATGTGTGTAAAGATTTGATTTAAGTTTTACTCACATCTTTAAACAGTGATGATGTCATTGGCGTGGACTCTCATGCAAAGGAGGGACTATTTACCATAAAGGGGATTTGAAGACCAAGGATTGTAAATATCCAGGCTAAGGTCAGTCATAAGCACACATAAGATATAAAACCAGCACTGCATTCCACAAAGGAGCTCCATATTCACCTAGTTGTTTCACTTCAGAATTCCTAGATGAAAGCCTACAGAGGGTGCAAGGTGTAGCACAGAGTGTTTTGTATTCACATTCTGGGTTCATTCTGGGTGCTCATGGAGAAGCTCTTCTAGTGCACCCAGCTTCCCTACCAAACAGGACACTTCTAGCCATCTCCAGTCACCTGCAAACTCACAGCAATGTCCAGCCAGACAGTATGTTTCCACAAGCCCAGCCATAACAACTCCTTTGTCATTCTGTGAGCCCACAATGCTTTGCTCTGTCTCCTACATTTCTGTGTCTATATTCTTTGCAGTTATTCTTATTTTATTAGCCAACACTGTAGTACCCCAATACTTTCCTATAGTTCATAGTTCTTTCTATTGAACTTCCCTCTTGTTTAAATTACTGTGTGGATTTTCCCCCTGATTAATCTGTGACAGATACATCATCCAAAGCCATCTGTCTTCTAAGGATTATTAAGACTGACTCTTAGCTTTACATTTCCTTATAGAATGGAGGTCCATGTCTTATATCTTTGCAGCCAGGACACTTTTAGCCAAGGATCAGTACTATGAAGATTAACGACTGCTTTAGTGCACAGAAGTATTTAATAGGATATTTTAAAACATAATTCTAAGGCATTTCTCTTCTGGTCTATTTTCCAGAAGACAAATTCTTTAGTATTAGGTCATTTAGAACCTGCTTGAAGAGTGTACAGAATGGAAGTTGGTGCCTGTTCATGATATACTAAATATATTGCAAGAACCCATATATATATATATATATATAGTACATTTATACAATGCATATATGTATATATACATATATATATATATATATAGTGATATGTATAGTGATATAGTGCAAGTGCAAGTGCAAGCCAGGAGATCTAAGCAGTGTTGTGACCAGGACAGAGACTAGAACACAGTTGGTCAAGAAAATTTACAAGTTTTACATAAACTTATTATATTTTAAAGCTTTCTTTTCCTTTTTTTAACTTTTGTTAAGTGTTAAAGATGTTGTTTTAAGAGTGTCAGAATTTAGGGACTGTTTTAGAATGTGACAACGTTTACCATAGTTTAAAACACTAGAGGATGTTCGTTTATTTGTTGTTCTTCTGGTATTAGGGCTTGAACTCAGTGTCTCAAAATCTCCCTTAGCCTTTTCACTTAAGGCTGGCACTCTAATGCTTGAGCTATATATCCACTTCTGGATTTTTAAAGTAGCTATTTGGGGATAAAAATGTCACAAACTTTTCTGCCTTAGCTAGCTTCAAATCACAATCCTAAGATCTCGGCCTCCAATCTTGCTGCAGTCAGAAACATAGTTATTTGAGGAAAACCTTCAGTCCAGAAAGTTAATAACAACAACAACAACAACAACAACAACAACAAACTTTCCAAACTATTAGCAGGTATAGGTCTATAGCTAGCAAATCCATTTGTCAATGTCATATTCGTCACCAAGGCCTGGACTCTTGTCCAAGATCATATATAGATTCTATCACCTTTGATTTTCCACTCAAAGTTGTAGCTCTACCACTTGAATCACACCGCTACGTCTTGGCTTTTGTGTTGGTTAACTGGAGATGAGTCTCTTGAGCTTTTCTGTTAGACTTTGTGGAATATTATGGTCATCAGAATGTAAATGAAGTAGAGATGCTAGGATTAATACTGAACATATTTTCTGCATGTTCCATGTTCTTTTTCTATGAAATTTGGACATTGGAATCCTCCAGTGGTTTTAAATAGAGACCATTTTCAAGTTCGTAAAAGTCATGATAATTCCCATTTTGGACACACAATAAGTGTAAGTTGATACAGATGTAGAAGAAATACTTCACCTTTTCAAATAAAGCATATCTGGTTAACTCAGTAAGTTTTGATATCATGGTAGTATCACCTGTAGTCAGAGATGACAGATATCATGGTAGTATCACCTGTAGTCAGAGATCACATTTCAAGGGTAAAGTAAGAACACATGGTGTATTCTGTCTGGTATGACTTCTTGTGGTGGTGGTGGTGATAATGGATGTGTTTGAGTTCAGGGACTTAATTTCTGACTCAGCTTTCTTTTTTTATTTTTTTATTGTGAAAATACTGTACAGAGGAGTTACAATTACATGGGCAAGGTAATGAGTACATTTCTTATCAAGCATTGCAGCCTCCTCCTTTGTTTCCCCTTCCCATCCCTTCCCATCCTCCGCCCTGCCCCCCCATCCTCCCCACCTAACTCCCCCCCGAAAGTTGTAAAGTTCATTTTCAACATAATGACTTGTACATCTCATTGTTGCAATGGGTCCACCTGTATCCCTATTTAAACGATTTGTTTTCCCCTTCCCCTCCACAAATTATACCTACATCAAATACAGTGAAAGCAGGGATTATACTGTGGGGGAGGGACATAAAAAGCAACAAAGAAATAATCTTATAAATGGGTTAGAAACAATCGCATTGACTTAGCTTTATTGTTCATGGCTAATGCTCATAGCTAGAACCATCACAAGCATTTTGCTAATTCATCAGAGATGGAGTCTCATGCAGTCTTATTCCTATATGGGCTTTGAACTTTCCTCCTCCAGATATCTGCCTTTGAGTACCTAGCATTATAAAAGCATGACCCACTGTTGCCTAGTTTTAGTTTAATTTTATAATGCACCAATCAATAATGATGAAGTCTGGGTTCAGAAAAGGGGAACAAAATTTGATAAGTATATTTTATTGTGTTTATCCACAAATGACTTTCTTCTGCACTGGGTAATGGGAATCACAGCAAGATATCAATTATAACAAAGAATAGAAAACTTTGGCAGAGAAATTTGTAAAATGTCACATCAGGTAGGTCTGCTTGCTAATAATTTTTCTACTTTTAGTAATGTAGATCCACAACTTAAAACATCATCAAGTTTAAGGGAAATTTTAAATTTATCAGTTAATAAAAAAGACTTTTCTGGGCTGGGAAGGTGGCTCAGTGGTAGAGCGCTTGCCTTGCATGCCTGAGGCCCTGGGTTTGATTCCTCAGCACCACATAAGCAAAAAAAAAAAAAAAAGACTTTCCTAATGAAGTTCCTCTGATATTGTTATTAGAATATGTGGGTAGATAGCTACCACAGGTTTCATTGTATAATTTGGATAATATGATGATATTTTCTCATTCCCGTGAGCTTGAGTCTACTTCAATATTGCCTCCACGTCACTCATACATGTATCGTGAGTATGTAGAATGCTTCATTTGTTTATGATGTTTAAGAACATGCACAGGTTTAATATGCTAGTAATTGCCTTTAAATCCAAAAATCATATTCATTTTCAGATTTTCAATGCCTTTGCAGTTAATCCTTATAAATTTCATATGTTATTATGCACTCCAGTGCATGATAATACATTTGGGATGGATTGTTAACTCAAAGATAGGTTGGGGTAACCCATGTTCAAATCAACTCAGTTTCCTCTCACACACAATAACATCTTTAAGTTGCTAGACACTGGGTGAGAAGTAGGTTCAGTTACAACTTGGTGAGAACCTTCTTTAGTGGGAGTAATGAGGATATATTTCTATGAAATTTACCTGTAAGAGTTTTGACAAATTCCCATCACAATGCTCAGAGTTTAATAATTTCTGACATCCGAGGAAAAGAGATGGTCCCAAAATATCTTGTTCTTGGCAACAATGGGCTTCTGGTTAAGAAAAACAGTGTCACCATCGTGTGACATGAAATAAGGGAAGGATTGTTTGAAACCCCACCCTCTTCTTGCCTTTCTGTCATGTATTAGGAAAGTCAAAGCCCAAAAATTTTGGAGAGGGAGAAAGAAGACAGAGAGGAAGAGAGAGAAAGAGAAAGAGAGAGACTGGGTGATGGTCCCAAGACGGAGAAAACACAGGGAACTGGAAAGCAAGAGAAACTTAGGTATAAAATACAAAGCAAATATCTTCACAGATACCTTTCAAACCTACCACAGGGTTTGGGTATAAGTGATTGATGGTGATATAACAAAGGCTATATAAGAGCAAGTATTTTATTGTCCCCAAATACAGCAGGGGGGAATAAATAAAAGAAGAATATTAAAAGTAAAGAACTTTTAATACCTGCAAGTACATCAAAGATGAAATAGATCTTAATGCCCAGCCAGATAAATATAAAACCTCATACTACTGGCATTTTTTACTTGTATTCTATGTACTTGGTGTATTTGTCTTTTCACAAAAATTTAAGAGACACTAAGAGCCAGGTTCAGAAAATATGTATGAATTTTTAATCCAATATAACAATTATCAGACTGACAATTTCAAAGAATTATATAATCATAATTACTACATGGAGTGCTGTAGTGAACAACTTGGACATCATGAATTAAACATACAGGTAAGGAGAGAGACAGTAACATTAGAAAGAAGTTTTAAAATATCACTGACGATATTAGTATAAAACAGAAAACAAAAGACTTTGATGAACTCATCAGTGTAGTGGGAAAAAATACATATGAACAAACAGTGAGCTTAAAGCCCTTTCAATAGACAGTTACCAACCTGAAATTGAGATAGAAAAAGGAATGAATTAGAAGAAATAAAATATACACCATCTATGTGATAATTATTGAAGGTATAATATATGTATAATGAATACCAGAGAAGCAAGATTACAAAGGCCAGAAAAGCTGTTCAAATGATAATAGTTGAAAATTAAACAAAATTTATATGAAATTCCAGAAGCTAACAAAAGAAAGCAAATGTTTTAAAAAATCATATTTTAATGGCAGAACATCAACAGCAGAAATAAAAAAGTCACCCACCACACAGTGAGACCATAGGGAGATATTCATAGCAGCAGATCAAAAAGGAAAAATCGCTGTGTGCACATGATCCTATAAAAATGATATTTAAAGAAATGAACTCCAAGAGATGGAAATCAGATTTTTGTTGTTGTTGCTGCTGTTTTTGTTATTTTCCTTTATTTGTCATTAGAAGGATGGGGGGCACAGAAAAGGTGGGACAAAGGGAGAACAAATGCAGCAGTGGTATTCATTAGACAGTATGTAGAAAATGAACTGCCCCTCAATACATAAATAGATGAATAGATCAAGAAAATGTGATAGATGCTGGGTGCTGGTGGCTCATGCCTATAATCCTAGCTACTCAGGAGGCTGAGATCTGAGGATTGTGTTCAAAGCCAGCCTGGGCAGGAAAATTCTTGACACTCATCTCCAATAAACCACCAGAAAAACCAGAAGTGGCATGTAGTTCAAGTGGTAGAGCTCTAGCCTTGAGCTGAAGAGCTAAGGGACAGTGCTCAAGCCAAGAGTTCAAGCCCCATGACCGACCAAATAAAAGATATATATGAATTCTATACTTCTATCAGAAAGACAATGTCCCATTTGGAAGGACTTGGAAAAAAATCATATTAAGTGAAGTAAGCCAGACCCAAAGAAACATAGGTCCCATGGTTTCCCTTATGTGTAGTAAATAGTATACTTCTAGGATAATCTTAGCAGATGAGCAGAATAGCTCAATAGCTATGTACATATGATCATATAAGATGATGCTAAGAAAAATGAATCCCAAGATATGGACACAAGAGGTTTTTCTTTGTTGGTGGTGTTTTTTAATGTACTATGTGGGTTTTTTTATTTCTTTTACATGTTCTTTGCCCTATGGTATATCCCTTGTTGTCACTGTATTTGATTTTGGTACCCTGGGTATTGTATAAATATTTATCTCAATTAGGCGAAGGGTAACAAAAAATGGTGAGTCAAAGGACAAAGGTGAGAACCAATGCAACAGCGATACTCACAAAACCATATGTTGGAAATGTTCTGAACAACTTTTGGGGAGGCCTTGGGGGAAGGGAAAGCAGGAGAAAAATGAAGGCAGGGGTATAAAGTTAGTAAGAAATGTACTCACTACCTTACTTATGTGACTGTAACTCCGAGGTACAACACCTGGACAATAAAAATTAAATTTAAATTAAACTAAAAGCTGTGAGTAGGGATGGGAAAGAAAAACTGAGAGAGAGCCAAGGAAAGGGTGGCAGAGTTCAAAAGGAATACATTTATTATCTGACTTATGTAATCATAACATTACCTGTACAATACATCTGTGTATTAGCTGAACAGTATAATAAAATATATTTTCAGAGAAAAAGAAAGACTGTCTGGTTCTAACACAATGTCTCTTAGTTGGGGAGAGTCAGAGGGAAAGTGGAAGAAAAAATGAGGGAGGGGTAAACAATGTTTGAGAAGAAATGAACTCACTACCTTACTTATGGAATTATAAAGCCTCTGTGCATCACCTTTACAATTAAATTAAATTAAATTTTAAAAAAGAAAGAAAATCACAAACAGTGGAGCCTTACTTCAGAGGGACAAATATAAAGATTTTATCAAAATTTTCTAAATTTTTGCAAGCAACAATTAAATGGAGGAGAATATTTAAAGTATGGAAGAAAAACATAACAAAATAGAGCAAAACTAAAACAGAAACAGAGAAGTTTAGAATCTCTTATTCAACAAAATTATTATGAGAAGAAAACATTGTCCGACATACAAGAACAATAACAAAAAAAGGTCATTTTTTTTTTCTTTGTCAGTCGTGGGGCTTGAACTCTAGGCCTGGTTACTGTCACTGAGCTCTTCAGCTCTAGGCTAGAACACTACCACTAGTGGCACAGCGCCATTTCTGGCCTTTTTTTTTTCTTACTGTTTATGTGATGCTGAGGAATCCAACACAGGGCCTCATGTATTGGAGACAAGTACTCTACCACTCTGAGCCACCTTCCCAGCCTCAAAAGTTAGTGAATTCTGTCCTTCATCTTCCCAGATTCATCCATCAAAGTTCTTCAGAAGGAACAAAGAAAGGAATCATCTGAAATGTCTTCCAAATTGATCTTGGTAATTCCAAATCACTTTTGATGAAATGGCATTATTTAGTGTGACACAATTCAATGAATGGACAGTCATGGTGTTAGTGACCTCTTCTAAAGAGATCATCTGTAAATAAATCTCAATCCCTATTAGGTTGGAAAAGCTCATGACTAACAACTTTCACCTCCAGAATCCCACTCCCAGCTAATCTTTTAGATGAGGCTGATTGTCCATTGCTCCCCTTAGAGTCTCATTATCAAATTTGAACCATGAAGCCTTGTATTTGCCCTGGTTACTAGCCTCGAATTCACTGGTTAGAATCCTAGCTTAGGCCATTCTTGATCATCCTTGTCTATAGTTTTCATGAGTTCACAGCTGGAGAGTATTCACTATGTTTAGTCCTGCAAATTAGACTCTGCCTTTCCAATATAAAATTACAAATTTGTTTCTTTTCACATGTTGTCATAAATTTCTTATAAGGACCCATATAATAGTCATCCCTGGACAAAAGAGTCCATCAACAATGAGGAGAGGACTCTGGAGGTAGGATCTTAAAATATTAAAAACAGCATTTTTGTTTAGATGCCTTTCTGAGTAAATATAATTTAAAATAAAGTAAGTATGAAACTGGGCACTGGTGGCCCATACATGTAGTCCTAGCTACTCAGGAGCCTGACATCTCAGATCATGACTCGATTCCCACACAGGCAAGTATATCTGTGAGACTCTTACGTGGCTGCAATGGTAAAGCACTAGCCGTGAGCATAAAATCTAAGGAACAATAACACTGAGTCCCTGAGTTCAAGCCCTATTACTGAAATAAATAGATTAGTAAATAAAATAATTTATTAATCAACTAAATATAGCTACTCTGTGGCTATACATTTAAGAGACAATTTTCTAAACATTCCAGAGCGAACATGAGATGAAATAAAGTCATATATGTTGATGCTTGGTTTTGTTATCAATGCCATGAGAATGTATCAAAGAGTTTGATCTAGAATAAATGAGTATATAGAATGAACTTTATTATTCCTGACAACTGAGATGACAGTTTGAATATCTAGTGAATGCAATCATGGATTGACTCTTATCTAAATGACAGGTGTTCACTTTTCAAAAAGGAAGATGAAGATGAGAATTTTTTAGTTGGATATGAGAACAGAACATATTTTGGGAATTTGACACACAAAATATCAATCAATAGACTATCTGCTGAAGAGTTTCCATAAGACAATAAAATATATGTAGGGGTATCAGAGTAACATATAAAATATATCATTCAGTTTAGAGGACTTGTGAAAGGATTAAAAAGATGGTTACATTTCATTTCCATAGAGCTATTTTTTAATATTATTTGTGGCTTGGACAGTTTTATTTATTTTTATTAATGAGTTTTATTATTGTGAAAATATGTACAGAGGGATTACAATTACATGAGCAAGGTAATAAAGACATATTTTTGAATTTTTAAATTTATTATAGGTATATTAAAAGTTACTTTGAGATGGCACATTGGCAGGTTTGATATTTTCTGATATTATGGATATTTAAAAACAAATTACCTTTCAAAGTTTTATCCAAAAAGAAGGAAAAAGGGAGGGTGTGGGTATCTTTCCATAGCTGAAAGTACTTAAAAAAAACTGAGAGGAAAAAAATCTAAATAAGATATCATTCTTGATAAAGAAATGAGGCAGTTTCAAATTAAAAGTACAAGTTTAAGTAGTTTTCATAAAATATTAAAACTAAAATTACATGCATAAGGTATTTAATTATAAGAATAGCAGTGAAATTTAAACAGAACAGGATTTATCAATGATAAATAGGCATTTTTAGTGCAAATACTGCAGAAAAATTTTCAAAGCAAAGATCATAATCATTCTAATCTATATAAAATCAATCTCAGTTCTTTAAACAATGTAGAGTACATCTGAATGCAGCCATTGCAATGAAATGCCAACTTAAAAATCTTAAATAATGTACTAAGTTTTATGTCCCATTTCTCTCTTGGCAGTCCATGTTTTCAGGAAAATCTATAATGGAGCAGGAGATTGGCTGTGTATTGCTATCTCTTGTTGAAGTTTTTCTTCCTTGGCTCTTCTACAATGGCAAATTGTTCTTTTTTCCATGAAGCTACTGAGAAAAATCATCTATTTCAGTTTTTCCCTCCAAGAAATCTTCAGCAATATTATCAGATTCTTCCTCAGCTTCATGTGCAGCGACTTTCAATCTTGCCTTTAGGCCAACTGCACTACAACTCTCACTCAGTTCATGTTGTCTCTGCATCTTCTTTTCAAACTTAGATTTCATTTGTGTAAGTAACTCATACTTATCTAAGACAGTTTGCCTTTTGGCTTCCAAACTGGGCTCCAAGAGGAGATTTTTCTTGCTAATTCCTCAATACTTTTTACTAAATCATCCTTGTCATTAATAATTTGTTTTAGCTGAGGTAAACTCAGAAACTGTTCTAGTAATACTTCCTCTTGTTCATTCATATCTGTGAGTTGTGACACACTTAATTCTGAGAGTTCTGGAAATGCATCAGGGACATTTGACATCATGTACCCAAAACCATTTTGGCTTATCGGTGTTGAAGTTTCCACTGTGGGAACAGGCAATGGCAGACTTGAAAGGACACCAAATGTAGGAGAGCAGAGTTGGCTGTTGTATAACTTGTTGTTGAAGAAGAAACAGTGTCAGTAACAAAGAAGTGATGTTCTGTTAGCTTCTTGAGGAGGATATGCAGGAAGAAACGGAAAACACTGAGAAGCATAAGGAGGCAGTCCACCTGGGTTACTATACAGGTATGGAAATGCTGTTGAAGTGGGAGTTAAAACAGGAGAATTCTTCCAAAACTCATCCAACAGACTCTGGCTAATCTTTCCAAGATCTGAGTGCATTGTAAAATTGCTTACTAATGGAGAGGTAACATATATTCCTTGTTTATCCATTAAAGGATGTCGGATTGGTGGATAAACACTGATCACTGTTTTTTCCTGAGGAAACTGTGGAGGAAGTAGTATATTAATGTTAATTGTCAAGTTGTTTACAGTGAAGGGCAATCTGTATTCCACATCTTTCTGAATTTCAGCTATACTGGAGTGGGAGTTCTGGAGGGACTCGATCAGGCGCTGCTTCTGCTGTTGGAGGCTGGTGAGGCCACCACCGGGGACCCTGCTGTGGAGAAGGAGGTGCTCTTGGTCAGGGGAAAGAGCCAGCTCATCCTCCTTGGGTCCCCGGGCCCAAGGCCCTAGAGGTTTGGGCCTGCTTCTCCCAGAGGCTGCCCGGCAGGTCTCCAGCAGGTCTCCAGCTACAGAGGAGTGGCCTGAAATACCCAAGGTCCGAGTCCGGGGGTGGGGGTGGGGGTGGCGGAGGGGCAGGTGGTGGGGCAAGCCAGAGGCGTCTTTTACCAAGCAAGCCAGGTTCCTGTTCCCCGGGTTTGGGGCCATGACATAACTGGAGAGAGCTGGAGAGGAGCAACTTGTTGGGCAGGACACAAGCAACCAGGATCCTACCCTTGGAGGCCCAGGTGCCCCAGACTGGCTAGCCAGTCAGATTGTAACCCGGCTGCGCTCTGCGTGCCTGGCCTCCTCCTACTATGAGGACATTTCTTATCAAGCATTGTTGCCTCCTCCTTTGTTTCTCCTTACCATCCCTGCTGCAACACCCCCTCTCCCCCATCTAGTCCCCCGACTCCTCCCCAAAGTTGTAAAGTTCATATTTCAACTTAATGTCTTGTACATTTCATTGTTGCAATGGGTCCACATGTATCCCTATTTAAACAATTTGTTTTTCCCTTCCCCTCCACAAATTATACCAACATTAACTACAGTGAAAACAGGAGTTATACCATGGGGGAAGGACACACAAAGCAACAACAACAACAACAAATCACCCTGGGCTGGGAAGGTGGCTCAGTGGTAGAGTTCTTGCCATGCATGCAGGAGGCCCTGGGTTCAATTCCTCAGTACCACATAAACAGAAAAAGCTGGAAGTGGCACTGTGGCTCAATAAGTAGAGCACTGGCCTTGAGCTGAAGAGCTCAGAGACAATGCCCAGGCCCAGAGTTCAGGCCCCACAACCGAAAAAAAATCACTTTATAAAACGTTAGAAGCAATAGCAAGAAAGAAAAAACACTTGAGTGCTTATCTTGAGGTCTATTTTGCCTAACTCCAACTTATCTGACTTTTTCTGCTTGACTCAATACATACACTGGTTATTGCAAATAAGGGAAACCATGGGACCTATGTTTCTTTGGGCCTGGCTTACTTCACTTAATATAATTTTTTCCAAGTCTGTCCATTTCCTCACAAATGGGGCAATGCCATTCTTTCTGATGGAGGCATAGAATTCCATTGTGTATATATACCACATTTTCTTGATCCATTCATCTACTGAGGAGCATCTGTGTTGGTTCCATATCTTAGCTATGGTAAATAATGCTGCAATAAACAGTTGTGTTGGTAGCTTTAGTATGGTCTTGTTTGTGATCATTTGGGTAAATGTCCCAAATTGAGTCACAGGGGAGCTCTATGTGGAGTCTTTTGAGGAACCTCCATACTACTTTCCAATGTGCTTGAACAAATTTACACACCCACAAACAATGCAGTAAGCTTGGACAGTTTTAAATTAGCTACCAACATATTCTTTTTATATATTTTTATTGTAAAAATACTGTACGGAGGGGTTACAGTTACATGAATAAGGTAGTGAGTACATTTCCTATCCAGAATTGTTACCCCCTCCTTTGTTTTTTCCCCTACCATCCCTTCTCTCCCCAATTCCACAACTCCTCCCACCCCCTTCCAAAGTTGTAAAGTTCATTTTTAACATAGTGTCTTGTACATCTCATTGTTACAATGGGTCAAGCTCTTTCCTTACTTTAGCATTTTGTTATTTCCCTTCCCCTTCCCAAATTACAAAAAATGTATATACAAGATGCAGGGCACTGGAATCAAATACAGATATTTTTTCTGCATAAAATACTATTGGATGAGAGCAAAAACATACCTTGAACAAAGGTTCCATTGGCTTTCTCTGCAGAATATGTGTAAAGCCTGCAAATGAATCCAAGATACCCTCTATCCACAGACTCACAAATCATGTAAAATTTGACTCATATTCTATATTACATTGTTTAGAGATGTGTGTGTGTGTGTTTGTGTGTGTGTGTTTGTGTGTGTGTGTGTGTGTGTGTGTGTGTGTGTGTGCAGGTATTGGGGATTGAATTAGGACCTAGGCACTGCACTTTTGCTTCTTTATTCAAGAGTGATACTCTTTCACTTGAGACACTGGTCCACTTCTGGCTTTTTTAAAAATAAGTTTTGTTTTTAATTGTGAGAATACTGTACAGAGGAGGGGTTACAGTTACATGAGCAAGGTAATGAGTATATTGCTTATCAAGCATTGTTGTTTCCTCCTTTGTTTTTCCCCTATCATCCCTTCCCTCCCACTTCCACAACTACACTCTCCTGTTCCCCCCACCTAAGTTATAAAGTTTGTTTTTCCACCTAAATTGTAAAGTTTGTTTTTCCCTCCCACTTCCACAACTACACTCTCCGGTTTCCACCACCTAAATTGTAAAGTTTGTTTTCCCTGTTTTCTTGTACATCTCATTGTTGCAATGGGTCAACCTATATCCCTGTTTCAACAATTTGTTTTTGCCCTCCCCTATACAAATTATACCAACATCAAATACAGTGAAAACAGGGGTTATACCACGGGGAGGGACATACAAAGCAACAAAGAAATCACATGGTACCTTATAAATACATTAGAAGCAATAGCAAGCAAGAAAAAAAACACAATTGTGTCCTTATCTTGGCATTCATTTTGCTTAACATAATCTTATCTGACCTTTTCTGCTTGTCTCAGACATATACTAGTTGTTGCAAATAAGGGAAACCACTTGTGGCTTTTTGCTGGTTAATTGGAGATGAGTCTCATAGACATTTCTGTACAGGTTGGCTTTGAGCTGAAATCCTCACATCTCCACCTCCTGACAGGTATTATAGACATGTGTACTTTACTGTTGCTCACATTTGCTACTGATAAATTTAATCCCAAGCACTGTATTTTTGCTATGAACTTCAGAAACAAAATTTTCTGGCTTTATTAAAATTTAAAATGAAATGTGCCTGCTTTTTTCTTTCTAAATAAATGTGCCTGCTTTTATTTCTTTTAAGAAATCCTTTATGGGGCTGGGAAGGTGGCTCAGTGGTAGAGCTCTTGCATTACATGCATGAGGCCCTGGGTTGGATTCCTCAGCACCACATAAGCAAAAAGAAAAAAGCCGGAATTGGCACTGTGGCTCAAGTGGTTGAGCCCAGGCTCAGAATTCAGGCCCCACAACAGGACCCCCCCCCCAAAAAAAAAGAAATCCTTTATATGCTTTACTTCTTATTTAGAAAGAACTTGGCTTCAGAAAGATAAATGAGATTTTTAAATTTACCACCAAGCTTAAGAAATGAAGCTTGCATGAACAGAGTCTTAGACTTCTTAAATCTAAAAGTATTCTTCAACTTGAATTTTTTCTGTCAGCATTTACAACATTGAAAGGAAATAGTTCCAAAGAATTATGACACTTGATACTTATTTGGCAAAAGTAGAGCATGACAATAGTAAAATACGGTTATTTTAAGGGGTTTGAAGCAATGGAATACTTGGAACCTCCATAGTCTATTCAGATAGAATTTTAGAGACTTGGCATGGTCTTGGAGACACAGCATTTGCAGGCATCCTTGAGGGATATATGTTCATGTCCGAAGTTTTGGATTCTTAAGGAGGTCCAAGACAAAATTTAGTATCAAAAATCTGTGAACACAGACAAAATAAGGAAATAACAAGGAGCACAAATCTGGAGATGAAATCTCTTACAGGACTTTGAATATATTAGAGAAAGTACAGAGAAAGACTAAGGTAGGCTGGGCAGCTTCCCTCTGTGTTTGATAAGAATGATTTTGTCTTAATATCACCTTCTTCAAGAGGTATTTATTATTGCTGTTGTTGTAATTGTTATTATTATTTGTGACATGGCTAAACTGCATGTTTTGCATGTATTTAGATTTTAATCTCATGGAAATTTCTTTGGTAGTGGAATCTTCATAGTTAATTGGCTCAAAATTATATCATTAAGAAGGAGCCTAGTTATAGGAAATGTACTCATTACCATATTCATGTAACTGTAAACCCTCTATACAGTATCTTTGCAATAAAAATATATATCAAATAAAAAAAGAAGGAGCCTAATATAATATGCCTAATTTCCTTAAAACATAAGAAAGTTTGGACAAGGAGATAATCATTGAAAATAATTCAGAACAGAAAGATGATAGTCATCTAGAATTCAAGGAAAAGGAAGGCCACAACAGACCCTTTTAATACAGCCCAGAGCAAGAAGTAATAACTTCAAAATCTTTACTTTTGTAGCCCCCAAAATTGTGAAAAAAAATCTATCATCCATCTATCTGACTGTCTGTCTGTCCTTCTCTATCTGCTTTTCTATATAACATCTATCTGATTTAGTTTAGGAAGTAGAATCATTAGCTTTATGCATGTTAAGTACACTGAGCTACAGTCCCAGCCCAATTTCTGTAATCAGAGTTTCTGTTTGACTTCCTTACTGCACCTTTAGGGAATAGATACATGTGTGGGTCTTTCCCTTAGTACTAACTAGCAATAAGCAATAAGCAATAATAAGCCATAAGCAATATAACACTATATATTACTAGAAATAATAGAGTTTTCTTAGAATGCATAAATTTTATGCTTATATAAGTGTAATATGTTATAAAAATAACTGTATAAGCATAATAAGCAGATATTTTATTATATATATAATATATATAAAGATATATTATATCTTTATTAAGATATAAGATATATTATATCTTTATTAGTACATGTTTCCGGAGGGAATATTTCCTGAAACCAGGCTGCATTGCCAGCTATACCTGACAAAATTTAGCTGGAGATCACAACAGATTATCTTCTTATCCCTCTACTTGCTTATCAATATATGGTTGTTATAGTCTAAACAATAATTAGATGGCTAAATGCAAGATTCTTCATTGCTGAGTGCACTCGGTAAATTTTCCTCTGATATACTGTAAACATTCAGTATGCATTTATATATCTTTTATAAATTCAGGAGATTTTTTGTTCTACTGTTTTCATTTTCTTTATGCTTTCTAAAACCAAGGTGAAACTTTGTCTTTCATTACTTTACCATTATCTTTTTCCTCAATATGCAAGTGTGTTAGATTGTTATCTTTCTCTTTCCTGGTTTGGGCTTTATTTCTGAAATTTTCACTAATATCTGTCATTTTCTAAGTCATCTAACTATGCTTTCTGTTTGCCCATCCCTTTTCTTTCATGTGCCTTTCTCAGTAGGCTTGCACTTTGCCCACAGTGGCAAAATATTCCAATGCTTGTTTCATGTATGTTGTAAGATTTTCTCAGTTTTCATCCCATTATCAGCTGTTACTTGTTTTGCAGGAATCTCTAGCACTTTAAAATATTATCGCTGTATGAATCCTATAATTTTTGTTTCTTTTAAAAATATCCACTGAGGAGAAAGTGCTTTACTCAGATTTTGTAATTATAGTCTAGTTGACTAAGGACAAGGGAAAGAATTTTCAAAAGGTTGTTTATATTTCTCTTTTGGTCGGTATTTTCGTTTCTGAATATTTATTTTTTATTTTTCCCGAAAAACTGGGATACTTAAAAACGGAGATAAAAGCTGAGACTTTTAACAAGTGGAAAATCCTTCCCTTCCATCTCTCTCTGGTGCTCTCTCTTTGTTCACATTTCTCTCTCTCTCTCTCTCTGTCTGTCTCTGTCTGTCTGTCTGCCTGTCTCTCTCTCTCTTTCTCTCTCACTCATTCTTTTCTCTTATTCGTTGTTCCCCTTGTCTCCTTCCTGAAAACATGTGTTGTCTCCAAATATTCACTTTTTTCTCATTTCATAAATGCTTTTGATGCAGTGTGGCTACTTATTCAGTACATATGGCTCAGCTTGAGTCTGGATTTCTATACAATTTCCTCATTACATATTTGTTAATTTTAATTGACAAATAAAAAATATGTATATTAAGTGATATATGCATATGTTGTAGAAAGATTCAATCAAGATCATTATTTAACCATCTATCATCTATCTTATTTATTTGTTGCCTGATAAACACATACTCTGGTTCTTTTGTTGGGCTATTCTGAATATTACTAATATAAACATGAGTGTGCAGGTGTGTCTCTATTGAATGCTTACTTATATTCCTTTGGATACATACCGGGGAGTTTTCTCGCAAGATATATGGCAGTTTCAGTCTTTTGAAGACGCTTCATACTGTTTTTCACAATGGCTGCACTGATTTATATTTAATTCACCTCACATTAGTGCTGCTTGTTTTCTTAATGATTGTCATTCTGATTGTAGTGAGATGGAATATCTTTATCATTTCAATTTTTTATGACAAAGGATGTTGAGTTTTTTTCTGTTTATTGGCCACATATGCTTCATTGAGAATTGTCTGATCATTTATTTTGTCCAGCTACAAACTGGATTCTTTTCTTCAGTTTTCAGTTGTTTTAAAATTTTTTTAAATAATAGTCCTTTACTTGACAAATAGCTAGAAAACATTTTCTTCCATTTTATAGATTTTCCTTAGATTTGAATACTTATTTGCTTTGATGCCCAGAAGTTGTTTAATTTGATGCAAAAGCATTTTCAATTTTTGCTCTTATTTCTTGAGCAATTTGCATTCCTTTCAGAAAGGAGTCTCAAATTTAACTACCTATTTACACATTTTTAAATAGCCATGCATAGTAATACATGTCTGTAATGACAACTACTCAGAAGGGAAAATGAGGATGATTGTGACTGGAGACTGACTATTTCAAAGTTAGTGATACTATCTAATAGACAAAATTAAACAAAAGTACTGCTGACTTGTTTCAAGTGGTAGAGTGCCAGAGAAAGACATTATCACAATGAAAGAAAAGGAGAGAGTGGAGGAGGAGGAAGTAGAGGAGGAAGAGGAGGAGGTGAAAGAAGGAAAAACCACAATAGTCTACTATAACTAGAATTGTCTTATTCTTCAATTAAGCGAATTCCCTTATTTTTGAATTCTGTATATCATCATGTGTCCAATAGTATCTTCAATAAAAATTTCTTTCCCTAAACTTCAAGATTTTTGTGGAATCCAGTGTTCTTTCTCTTTTTAAATAAATCCTCCATTGTCTCTTCAAATAATTTACCACATATATAGTTTTCATTGCTCTAAACATATAAATATGTCTCTCTCATTTACATATCTGTACACCTTTATGTTTAAATATAGTTTATCTTATTGTATTTTAAGAATAATATTTAATAATAATTAATTTATTTGTTTTTTCTTTCACTCAATCCATACTCCATTCTTCAAATATGGAAGCCAGTCATCTATCTGGTTACTTTTTATGAACTTCATGTACAGATTCAGAAGACAATCAGTCTTTCTTCATTAGTAGGTCATTTTGAGATTAGTGGTATCACTCTCTATGAATCAACTATTAATAATCAAAAATATATTGCTTATATTGATAAAATAGTAACCTGAAGAGATTCATCAGGGCCCATGCATTCGAAGAGCCAACGTTGAATATTCTAATAATGTCAAAAGATCGAAAATGAGAAATGAAAACTAAGGAATGTTTGGAATGCTAATATCTGAGTTTTAAAATGAAAAAAATGTACATGAATTGTGATAGTAATATTGTAGAAACTTTGTGAAATATTTGGCCAGGTTCTTATGAAATTTAATGTAAATCTATTAGAGAACCCAGGAAAGATTTAAAGAAATACAACTTGTGCATACAATATGAGTGTGTAATTAAGCATTTATAAATATATGTATAATTACATTTGTGTAGATATTTGTAGAAATGTTTCCTATAATAGGTAATCACTATAATAAATTGTTATAAATTTATTTTAACTATTGGAACCAATATTTTGATTTCAGAGGTTTGTATTATTATAATAATGCTTGCTTCACTATCAAGGTTTTATCATTTCATTGTCATTCTTAAATACTTTATTACATCTTTTTAATATTGCTAAGTGTGAAGGCCTTGAAAATCTAATATTTCATGTTTTTGTTACTGTCTGTCATGATGGTTGAATTCTTATTAGTGGGAAATCCTTTGAAAAAGTTTGTTTTCAGTTGTGTTGAAGGAAACTTTAAGACATGGCTGTAAACATCCATCTTCTATCACGGCCTTCTAATGGTCATGTTCTAACAGGACCAATATATGTCAAAACTTCAATAAAGCAAAGGATGTATAGATATTTAGAATGTAAATTATATATATATATATATATATATATATATATATATATATATATAATTTGCTTGTGGCTAGGTCAGTGATTCTACATCCTACATTCTTTGCTTAATATTTTACATTTTTTAACCCAGAGCTCAAATTTTAAAAAAAGACAAAATACTCAAAACCAACTACTCCTTTCTTATTTTCCTGGTGGCAAGAATGTTCTATACCCATGTGTTGTTTCAGTGTGCATGACTTATTTGATCAAATTTTAATGTGGGGTCTGAATTGGTGCTCTTTCCTACACTTCAACATGTGCTTGATTTTCAGCTCAGTCTGTTTTGCTGGGCTTGGAATTTGCCCTGTCTTGATGGTATAATTCATTCAGTGCATGAAAGTATGTTTTATGAATAAATCAAGAATGTAGAATAGTTTTACATTTCAATTCTTTAGAAAGATTATTTATATCATCAATGTAAAACACAAAATGCAGCAGTCTGCCATTTTCTAATCTGGATTTTAGGAGGGTCTTATTATTCACATCATATTCTCCCAAATTGCCCTTGCCGTCAGTAGAGTGTGCTTGGCAGCTGTAGTCGGTCTGGGCATGAGCACCAATCTGATTTGGCTAATAGACTGTGAACAAGCTTATACACTAGATCCAAGCAAAAACTTTAAATGTATGGGAAAGGTTTGGCTATTCCTTCATCTTGAGTCCTAGAATGAGATAATATGTAGAAAAACTAGAGCTGTTTCAGCTGACCAGTGAAGCTTCTGTAAATAAAATCAAAAAGTAATTTTTTGCTGTTAGCTGCAATCAATTTGGGTTTCCTTGTTGCCATAGCAATGAATGACAGACCAAGCAGAGTGATTTTCATTTCCCTTTGGTTCTTATTCCTCTTGTATTGATAAGATTGATACTCTGTTTTCATGACAGTTTCCATTTTTTTAAGCAGCCTTCTAATTTTTCAAATAATTTTCTGTGCTCCTAAATGGGAGACTTCTGGCACTTGCCAAACTACATTGCCCATAATTATCATAATGGTCTCTTTTAATTAAAAATGACTTAATTGTATTTCATTTTTGCATGATCTCCTATTTTTTATCCACTGAAGGAAAGGTATAATATACTCTTATGTCATTCATATGGTACATGGTAAAAATATGGAAGGTTTTCCCTAACATTTAAATCTAAAATGAAAACAAAATCCAGTAGGTAAATTCACCCAAGATATTTCAAATACTCTGGCTGCTCCAGTAGCCAATGAGGGCAAAGGATTATCTTTGTTTTTCTTTGTTTAGTTCAGCTTAACATTTGTCAGCCTTGCTGATCTTTTAGAAGATAGACTGTTTTGTTGATTGATTCATTCTTACTTGATCTCCATTTAATTGATTTCTGCCCTAATATTTAATTATTTCTTTCTGACTACTAATTTGGGGATTGGCATGTTTATTTTTTATTGTGTTTAGCTAGTTATACGATAAGTATTCAATTAACATGCCAGTTTAAGACTACAATATCTCTTGACTAATGTTATCCTTCAATAGTTCAACCCTATCTCTCTTAGTTCCATTTTCACATATGAACAGACCAATGCCCAAATAGCTTCAAATAAACTATTAGGTTGAGTTCTCTATTTATTTCAGGTGCATGTGTGGTTGTTTGTGGTTGGTGATTTTCTTATGTAGGTATTTATAGGCATAAACATTTTTTTTAAATTACTGGCTTTTACATTCCCAAAGGTTCCGGGATTTTTAAAGATTTTTATGGCCTAATACATGATCTGTTTTGTAGAAAGTTCCATCCATGACTAGAAAAATGTGTAATCTTCTACAGTTGGGTGAAATACTCTAGAGGTGTCTGTTTAGGGCATTTTATCCATTGCATTGTTTAGTTCTGAGATAAATTTGTTGACCCTTGGTCTGGATCCTTCTTTATTGATAATATGTAAGTTAGCATGTATTAAACACACTTGAACAACTCATGATTAGTATAGTGCTTTTCATCGTAGCTAAGCTACAGAAGCAGCCTAGATGCCCTACAACTAATGAATGATTAATGAAAGGAATATAAGATGAGCTCTGTTGGTTGGTGGGTGCCAATGGATGGGGAAAGAAGGATGTAGGCAAGAGTAGGTGAAGAGGGGTGAATATAGTCAAAATACTTTACATACTTGTATGCAAACAGTACATTGAAAGTTGTTAAAATGGGTTTAATGAGCAAATTATGAACGACAATTATAGAGGAGGTGGATTTGATCAGGTTACACTGGACACATGAGAGAAAGTAGCATAATTAAGCCCATTTGCATCCATAATATATGCTAATAAACAGGGAAACAATATACAATAGAGTATCATTCAGCTCTAAAGAAGGAAATTATGTGATTTTCAGGAAAATGAATGAAACTGGAGATCATTATATTAATCAAAGGACGCCAGCTTCAGAGGGGCAAATATGATATGCTTTGTCTTATATGTATAGAAATGATATATATTTAAAGAGATATATACATACACACATTATACATTCATATATAGATACACACCCATAACAGAGAGAGGACAGAGAGAAAGAGGGAGAATTTGATTTTAATATTGGGATTCTTTGTGGAGACAAGTGGAGAGAAGGAAAGAGAATGAAGAAGGCTGAAAGATATTGAAATACATGTTTATGTATAGTTATGAGTAGAATTAAAAATAAACAATAAAGTGAAGGAATATACATTATCATTATATCAAGAAAAATAAAAATATCCTGAAGTGAGGACCACATCTCCTGTGATCTTTCTGAGCTAGAGAGACCCAGATATAATCCATTTTCAATCAAACTGAATGAAGCAAACACATAACTAAATGTGGAAATAAAAAAGGGACTGTGTTACAGGCACACTGAGAACAAGCCCTCAACCATCTTCCCCCAAGTGACTGATATAGCCGTAGCTGGTATAGCCTCACTACTAGTAACCTCTCATTAAAAATAATGCCATATGGAATTTTTCAGTTTGCTTTTTTCAGAACCTAATCAATAATCTTAAGTTTGTACCAAGATTCTATATCCTGAAATCAATGGGAAAAAAAGTAGTAAGAATCAGTGGCTTTTGTGACTCTCCAGTCTTATTCTGGAATTGAATATCTACATAATGAAGTTTGGTCATCATGAGCAAGATCTATATTTCATTCAGGAATATAACACTAGGTGTAAGAATTCAAAGCCAACTAACAATTCATCAAATTTAAGAACTGGAAAATATCAGTTCCTGTGAATTTAACAAGTTATTTGGGGGGGGGGTTAACTCAACAGAAAGGTGGCATACAGGAGCTGCTGCATTACTAGTGGAGGTATATTTATTGATTTAGGACTTTCTTAAACATCTGTACTAACTTGGTGAGACAAAGTCAGAGTTTTAGAGTTATGGTATATGCATTTCATTAGATAAAGTATTGCAATAAATTTTATACAAACCATTAAGGTATACAAATACCTTGGATAAATAAAAATTACACAAAACTATGGAAAATTTTCCCCAGTTTTCAATGCATAATTATAAAGTGAACGAAATTTTCATTTATTTTTGCTTGTGATCTTCTACCCTACTTTAGTAATACATAATTTCATTGTTATTATTAAGGTGTGCACAGAGGAGTTACCATTTCATAAGTCAGGATATGCCTTTTCCTCTAGTTTAAAAAAATGTTTCTAATAAATCAAAATAACTTTGAGTATTCGGTTTACTATATGGTGATGACATGAACCTTCAGAGAACATAATATCCCAAATTCAGAACAATTAGAAAGTAGATATTATAGTGGAATGAATAATTTGAAACAGAAAAATGAATTTACTGTAGTATATGTTCTCTGAGTCTTCACTTGGGCTAAAATAGGAATAATGTGCCAATGGAAGCTAGTGAAAAAAAAGAATAGTTAAAAACTGCTCATCTGGAGGTGATTGATGAAGATTAAAAATGAAACCAAATGATAGCTCTGACAGTATTAATAACCGCAGTTTCCGTCTCAAAAAGAAAAACGGGAAAAGAATGAGCAATATATGAAGCATGAATAGAAACCACCCAAAACAAATGTTCAACAAGAGAACAAATGGAACATGAAACACCCCATCCTTAGTCTATGAAAAATAAGAATTGAGAAGGTGTGTTCTAAGATGCACTGTGATAAATCCTGCATATACAATAGGATCATCATGCAACAGAAATAAAACCCAGTATTCTGGAATCAGGAATGCTTTAGACATGATGATAAAACCAAATAATTTATTTATAACTTGAACAAGCAAAATATTCCTGAATTCATTCATGCATTACAACCAAAATGAAAACCATCATAGATTTTAGGTTTATCAATATATATTATTGAATAGTATGCAGAAAAAATTTACACACATCTTATGAATTCTATAATATGTGAATTTTTACAACATACAATTGATACAGACTTTAATTGTGATTCATGATTTTATACTTAATATATAATATTTTTTAATGTTAAGAGACAAAGTTCTGATTATCAGTATCTGAAGAACTGATTTTTTTATTCCTTTCTCTACGTTTTACTTTTGCAAGTGCTTACACATTTGAGTTAACTGAATAAAGTGTTAATTCAACTGAATAGAATGCTAGAAGGAAGAAGAGGATACATTCTCAGAGGACAAGAATGTCAGCATAAGTACGCTGTGGTTAGAGGTGAAATAGGGATGTGTGGGCTGATTGAGTCTAGTAGGTGTATTGAGTAAAAGTGTGAGATAGGTACTATAGTTGGATGCTTGCTTGTCTTCAAAAGAAAATTGAAACCCAAATTCATATTTCTTAAAATTAAAGACCCAGAAAAAAGTATTTTTCAAGACATGGGCCATATATATATATAATGGTTTGAAAGAATATTCCTTAGCAGATCCTTTCATGTAATTTTAGGAGAATAATTATAATTTCAATAAATTATTAAGTATTATACATCTATAATTTATCATTACAATTGTTTAAAATTGGAGCATGATGGTACATAACCTTTCATACAAGATGCTAAGACATGAGAATTATAATGAGGTCAGCTTGGACTACATAACAACTTTCTGTTTCAAAATTACCAAAATGATGATGATAATGATGATGATGATGATTACGATGATGATGATATTGATAAAACATTAGCAACAATAACACTTCCATATACATTATAATTTTATATTATTTTAAAAGACTAAGGCAGAAAGTTTTGTTTTAGTGTCAAAAGATATACCCATTTATATTAAATACAGTTATGCTCTAATATTCTCAATGGCATACTACACATATTATAAATTATGGAAATAATTGTAATGTTAGTAACACTGTTGTTGGTCCAAGGCCCAGGCTGACTTTAGACTTTGTATCTTCCTGCCTCAACTTCTAGAGTGCATTATTTCAGTCATATACCACAATGCTCAGTGTTTCTCACCTTAAAATTTTAATAGTGAGAAGAGCAGAACACAAATAACCAATGACTAAAGATATGCTTATGATTTCATCCTCTCACCTATATATTAAACAGTTCTTTGGTTATTGTCAAAAATTTATTTTATAGCTTGATTTTTGTTTATTTTTATTTTCTCCTGACTTAAAGCCTACCATAGGACAACCAGTATTATGTTGAATTGAAGCTACATCAGTGGAGATCTTTATCTTGTTCCTGTTCTCAGAAAAAAGAAAAGAAGAGAAAAGAAGAGAAGAGAAGAGAAAAAAAACTTAAAGAAAAAGCTTTCAGCCTCCTTAAGTTAGCTCTGACCTTGTTCAATATTGACTTTTTCTCATTGAACTGTATTCCCTTTATATCTATTTTGAGATATTATCATAAAAATATAATTATTTTTGTCCAATGCTCTGTCTCTATTGTGACAACTACGTGATTTTTGTCCTTCACTCTCTCCATGGAGTTTATAACACTTTTTTGTGTCTATTGAAAGCTCCCCACATCTCTGACAAATCTAAGTTGACCATATTGAATGACCTGTTACTACGGTATTGTGACACTTATTTTGTTAGTATTTTGCTGAGGTTTTCCTCTTTTTAAAGAAAAAAATATCTAGGATATTCATCTGTCTCTTGTTTGACTAGCTTTGGTATTTGGCTAATACTGATCTTGTAAAATGAGCTTTTACATATTCCTTTCAATTCACTTTATTTTAGAAGAGGGGTGACATTAACCAAGATGCATTATTCTCATAACTTAATTTCTGGAATTGAAATCCCTTATGGACAACTACTTAATAATAACAAATAGGGTTTTTTAATGTTGACTTTTGCTAGATGCAGTTGGCTCCTTCCTGTAATCCTACCTACTCATTAAGCTGTCATTTGATGATCATTATTAAAATCTATCTTGGGCAGGAAAATAAGTGAAATTTTCATCTCAAATTAACCACAATAATGCCAAGTGGAGCTGTGACTCAAGTAGTAGAATGCTGGCATTGAGTATCAGAGTTAAGAAATATCATCAAGGCTCTAAATTCAAGCATCAGAACTGGCAAAATTAAACAAAAAAAAACAAAAGTTCTTAATTTTAAAAATTACTCTCATATGATTCTTTGCATGCTTATGCTATCACAGTGCTCCTCACTTTCTGCTTTTATCTTATGAATCTTTTCTGTTTTTTTCTAGATTAGCCAAGGATTTGTAACAAAATATTACATTCATTAATGCATTCTATCGCTTTTTCTTTTTATTTCAAGGATTTAAATTTTGATTTTTATTATGTACATCTTCCTACTAAAGTTAATGCTACTATTTTAAACTATAGTTCCACTCCTCTCTCCAGTTTTGAAACTGAGAACACAAATACTTTTGTAAAAGAGTTAATAGAATATGTTAAAATATTCTAAAATTTATAGTACAGAGTGCTCTCCACCACAATTTTAATAAAAGTCAAGAAATATGTTGACTAATAATACATAAATGTCTGTATTTGTTTTATATGTAAATTTGCATATTGAATTGCTAGAATCAACAAATGAAAAATAATACAAAACAAAAAATAAACCAATATTTTCTGCAGAAATAAAAGGATAGTGAAAATAGAACAGAGTGGCAAGACATAGGAAAGTTTCACTTAATTTAGAAGATGTTAGAGAAAAAACAAGTCTAAAGATGAATGTTTTCTGAACATTGTGTGTGTCCATGTGTGTGTGCAAATTTGTGTGCATGCACATGAACACACACACACACACCAGTACTGAGACTATCACTCATGCTGTGGGCACTGTCCCTTAGCTTTTCCTCTCAAGAGGATGCCTGCCACTTTAGCATCACTTTTACCTCTGGCTTTTCAGTGGGTGATTGGAGGTAATGGTTTCATCGACTTTGCTGCCTAGGGTGTCTTCAAACCTTGATCTTCAGATCCCAGCCTCTTGCAATTTATTATATATATTATATACAATATGCATTATGTAATATATACATAATATATTATATAATTTACAATGTCTTTCTATATATAGTCTCTGTGTGTGTTTAGAACTTTCTATCAGTGTCACATCTTCCACTCTTCTTCCACATGTACCCTGTCTTCCCTTCCCCAGTACCATCAAGTCTGCCACTCCCTTTTCACATATGTGTTTATTATTATGACTATATATGTTAGCCTTACACTTTTCCATTCATCCACTACTCAAACTATGTTTCAGCTACATTACATATTTTTACTTTTATTATTTTTATTTATTTATTTATTTATTTTTGGGTCCGGTCATGGGGCCTGAACTCTGGGCCTAGGCAAAGTCCCTTAGCTCTTCATTTCAAGGCTAGCACTCTACCACGTGAGCCATAGTGCCACTTCCGTTTTTTTCTTTTTGCTTACGTGGTGCTGAGGATTCGAACCCAGGGCCTTGAGCATGCAAGGCAAGCGTTCTACCACTGAGCCACCTTCCCAGCCCGATATTTTTACTTTTAGCGTGTAGTTTGTAATTTGCCATATTAATTCTAGAAGGGTTCTGTGAAAAAAGTAGATAATTATGTTGTTCAAAAACAATAACATCAGAATATATATACACACGTATGGAAATGATTGTATATGAATAAATATATCCTATAGTTTTTAATAAAATTTAATTTTAAGTTTTTTTTTGACAAATTGACTACATGACCATCTCCTATTATTTACCTTGTTGAATTTTACATCTTCTTTATTTTTTTCCGGTCGTGAGGCCTTAACTCTTGGCCTGGGCACTGTCGTTCAGCTCTTTAACTCAAGGCTAGGGCTCTACCACTTGAGCCACAGCATCACTTTGGCTTTTTCTGCTTATGTGTTGCTGAGGAATTGAACCCATGGCCTCATGCATGCAAGGCAAGCACTTTACCACTAAGCCACCTTCCCAGCCCTGAATTTTACTTCTTCATGCTTATGATTCATATTTATTGGACATTAGGTGATATTTTTATACAGGAGGTATTGTGTAAAGTTCAATTTAAGGCAAATCTTTCTCCAAATCTTGCTGGCACAGTCCCATGATCTCAGTCTACTCTGGAGGCTGACTTCTGAGGATCATGTTTCAAAATCAGAACATCTAGGAAAGTGTGTAAGACTTTAATCTCCAATGAACCAGCAAAAAGCCAGAAATGGAGCCATGATTCAAGTGCTAAAGTGCTAGACAAAGCCAAATGAGAATTCAAGACCTAATTTCACGTGTTAGTACCTTCTTCCACAAATCTACAAGAAAAAACTGAAAACAACAAAGAAATCCATCTTCTTTCATCATTTGTTTGATATATGTAATCTACAAGTGAAATATATAATACACTGTCACTGTATCTTATAAACTTGAAATACACACACACACACACACACACATGCCTTTTCCCCTCTATTTCCACAGCACTGACATGCTGAAAATTTTTGCATTTGTTCTCAAAACTTGCTGCAAACATTAAATCTACTTTGCTAAGAAATGATTGAGCAAGAAGGCATGCTACATTCCAATGCAAGCAACCTTCTCTACAGTAGTGTAGTGACCGTCTACTCGACCAGCGAGGAAAAACGACCACCACACCAGGAGTCTTCTCAGATCACGCTTTATTGGAGAGCCTTTTAGTTGTAGGAGAGCTTGGGCGCGAGAGAGCGTGCACCCAAAACACAGCCGCTTATATAGGGAATTCGAACACGGGTCTTTTCTATTGTTGGTCGCCTGCCTTTTACCGTCACCAGGTGTCATGGGATTGGCTGGGGACACTACCGGGCTCGCGCACGCGCACAGCCCAGGCGTCCCGCCAAGCACCGTCTGGAGTGGTAATCCTCAAAACTGCAAGGGAGTGGGCGGAGTCTCGCCTCGGCTCCCTACAGTTCCCCCTTCTTTGTTTTATGGCAACAGGTAAGAGTAGAGGTTGGGCCTCTGTCTAAGACATTAATGAGAGGACCTTGCACTGGCCTTCGCCTGAGGGGCGCCTTCCCCAGTGATGACCAGGCCCGTCCGATGCCTTTTTTGCAGAGGTGGGATCTTGGGCATCAACCCACTTGCTACCCAGCATGCTCTTCTTGAGGAGATGGTACCCTCAAGTGCAGTGCACTTGCCTGGCACCCTGTCCCAAATTGCAAATTGCATACCTGTCCCGGTGCAATGGGATCCCCTGATCCCTCGGGGTGCTAAGGCTATGCAGAATGGTAAGGCTTAACTGCCTCTTAGGGCCGACAGCCAGATCTGGGGTGAGGATCCACTCTCCAAAGCGGCTAATGCTTGCGAGATAACAACCTTGTCCCTTCTGGTTTGGGCTCGAAGGCGACAGACCAACCATAGGCAGAGCACGCATCCTCCCAAGCAGCAGGCTAAAAACATTCCGACTCCCACCCGCTCTTTGGAAAAGGACACCGCAGAGGCAATCCAGTCAGTAAATTGTAACAGCCCACAGCATCATTGGTTTAGCTATCACAGGGATTGCTATTAGCACTGTTGCTAACAGCAGGAAGATCAGCTGAGTGGATGGCATCTTCAAGATGGGGTTCTTCTGCAGTCTCCACTGGCCTGGTCAGTCTCGTTGGCACCCAGTGAGGTAATTCTTGACTCTGTGGAAAAACACAAACAGCTCCCCTGGATCTCGTTATTACCGGATCCGGTCCATACCATTTATTATTAATAACATCCTTCCACATAACCATGTCTTTAGTATCCATGGAGTCTCTTGTCATATGCCGATCTGCGGCAGACTGATCGTTGTCATTTAGAATTAAAAAATTAAGGGTAAAGAGCGCAAGAGAAAGTCTTTCCCTGGGGGACGCGGACTCAGCAACTCCCCCTTTTTGTTTTTGAAGCATTTCTTTTATGCTTCTATTAGCTCTTTCCATTATACCTTGTCCTTGAGGATTGTAGGGCAATCCGGTGGTGTGGGCAACCTGCATTTGTGCACAAAAGGCGCGAAAACCATGGGAAGTATAAGCAGGGCCATTATCCGTCTTAAGTCTAAGGGGCTTTCCCCAAGCTGCCCAAGCTTCTAAGCAGTGTATTCTGACGTGAGACACCTTTTCTCCTGCCAAAGGTGTGGCATGAATGACACCGGAAAAGGTGTCCACAGACACATGTAAATATTTCAACTTACCAAATTCCGTCAGATGAGTAACATCCATTTGCCATAGGGCGTTTGGTCTCAACCCCCTGGGGTTTACCCCCACATGGGGAGGATGAAGAAAGGTAACACAAGATTTACAGGCTTTAACAATATCTCTTGCCACATGCCTGGACAAATTATATCTTTTCCTAAGGGTATTAGCAGGTACATGATACAATCTATGAAAGTCTTTTGCCAATTCTACAGGATCAGCAGCGACCAGAGCCACAGCCCGAGTTGCCTGGTCCACCAAATCATTACACTTTGCCATTGGGCCCGGTAACATAGAGTGGGCGTGAATATGTCCAATATAAAAAGGATGTTTTCTGTTTAAGATAAGGGATTGAATCTGTAACAAAACATTAGAAATTGTACTGGCCTGCTTAACTGAAGCAGCAACTTCAAGAGAAGCAACGGCATTTACAACATATAATGAATCAGAAAATAAGTTAAAAGGTTGATCAAATCTTTTAAAAACTTCAAGCACAATTAAACATTCAACAGCCTGTGGGACATTCGGCCGAAAATTAAAAACTACCGGCTGTTTGTGTCCTTGAACAAAAAAGGCACCTTGTCCAGATTTTGATCCATCCGTAAAGATGGTTAGAGCATCAACCAAGGGCTCCTTTGAAGTGACAACAGGAAAATACACTAAATTTTTGTTAACTATGGCAAGCAGAGGATGCTTAGGATAATGATTATCAATTACATTTGGAAATGAGCAAACAAGAATTGCCCACATATCCATTGTGACTGCTAAAATTTCAACTTGCTCACAGGTGTATGGAATAATTAATTTATCTGGAATTTTTGCAAAGTGCATTAAACAACACTTTATACCCAAAATTGCCTTTTTTTTATTTTTATTTTTATTTTATTTTATTTTGTTTTTATTTTTTTTATTTTTATTTTTTTTTTCAGATCAAAATTGCCTGTTTAGCCACTAATTCAGGAAAATATTGAACAGTTTTTGCTCCCACAGAATCATAGCATTAATAGTTAGCCTTTGAAGCAAGGCAGTGGTATAATTGGCCGTCACTCCATAAGTCCTGACTGCCTCAACTAAATCTTTTAACTGGGAGTAGGAAACCGGCTCAAAATTTCTTTCAGCAATAATGGGATTCTCAAAAACTGGAAAGGCGGCCGCTAAAGGCGACCAGGTGCTGCCTTTTATAAAGTGACTCTTCCCTGCCGGCGGGCACGGCGGGGGGGCCGACGGGTGAGGGGCAGCTCCGTTTCCTCTTCCTGGCTGCTGCAGTACTCCCACCCCTAGGGGGCGCCACCCTCCATATCTGTCTGCCACGTGCTCCGCCGCAGCCTCTTCTAACTCTTCACTATCAGCTGGATCGAGCTGTTCTCCCTCCTCCTCTAACATTTCTTCCTCTGAGTCACTCACAAGATTACTATATTCTTGGTCCCGCCCTTCCACATGTAGGGCTGAGAACCGGTTTGCTTTTAAAGAAGGGCGCGGGAGTCTCCTTGAGACCCCCTCCTCTCTGAAACCCTTCTCCTTTTGTGAGGGCTGCAGCCCCTCTCGCTTTAATTCTTTAGGATCCTTCTGTCTTTTTTCCCTTTTTCTTTTAGGCCTCTTTTCCTCCCCATTACTGTATACTGACTCTGATAGACTATCCTGATGCTGCGTTAGTACTTTGCGTCCTTCCTGGATTAAATCAAACCCTCCCTCCTCGAGGCAACTGCGCACCATCAAAAAGACAAGCCACAAGGGAAGAAGCAATGCAAGCAACCAATAAATATCTAAATCTACAGTGAACAGCATACCGGGGGATATTTACCAACGTCTCCTCTCCGCGTGTTGAGTTCTGGCTCCGATTCGGCCTCTCGCGCGGGTCCCGTCCCAGGTTCGTTCCCGGGTTTCGGCACCAGTTGTAGTGACCGTCTACTCGACCAGCGAGGAAAAACGACCACCACACCAGGAGTCTTCTCAGATCACGCTTTATTGGAGAGCCTTTTAGTTGTAGGAGAGCTTGGGCGCGAGAGAGCGTGCACCCGAAATACAGCCGCTTATATAGGGAATTGGAACACGGGTCTTTCTATTGTTGGTCGCCTGCCTTTTACCGTCACCAGGTGTCATGGGATTGGCTGGGGACACTACCGAGCTCGCCCAGGCGTCCCGCCAAGCACCGTCTGGAGTGGTAATCCTCAAAACTGCAAGGGAGTGGGCGGAGTCTCGCCTCGGCTCCCTACACAGTAGCACCAAAATATTTGGAGTGCCAGTTGCAGAAGCTGTTTGGCAATTATGAAATGAGAGCTGGATTCATGCCGTGTCATTTTTTCCACTTTCTTCTATTGTGCCACTTTAGAAAATAGCACTGTGGGCTGGGAAGGTGGCTCAGTGGTAGAGTGCTTCCCTTGCATGCCTGTGGCCCTGGGTTCAATTCCCCAGCACCACATAAGCAAAAAGAAAAAAAGCCAGAAGTGGCGCTGTGGCTCAAGTGGTAGAGTGCTAGTCTTGAGCTGAAGAGCTCAAGAAGAGCACCCAGGCCCAGAGTTCAAGCCCCATGACTGACAAAAAGAAAATAGCACTGTAACATCGGTTATGAAAATATTTCCTTCATCATCTAACAACACCTGGACCCAATGGGGAAGATTCGATGATTTCCCAATGCAGAGATTATGTGCACACAGAAATAAAAGGTGTGTGTGTGTTTGTGTGTGTGTGTATGTCTGTGTATATGTGTCTGTGTGTGTATTCTATTTTAATAACCTTTTAAAATGTTTGCTTTTTAGTGTTTCATTATGATAGTTCTAGTCATATATACAATTTATCATAATTAACTTATCCCTTCTAGGATTCTGCTTCTTCTTCAAATGATTTCTGCACCTTACAATGTTCTGTTTTCATATAGGCATATGAAGTACATATATGCATTTTCATCCTCCACCATATCTCTAGGTTTTCTCCTCCTTCTGTGCCTGCCTTCCCTCAATAGAGGATGTTTTACTTTTCTTTTGTTTTTTTTTTCATTTCATTTTTTAATTTAATGTTATTGTTAGGGTGATGGACAGAGGGGTATCAGTCACATTTGTCAGGTATGTCGAACATTGTTACCCCCAATTTCATTTTAATGTATATTAATTGTACAAAGTATTTTCACCATGGTATTTTACATATTTAGAGATTAAATTTAGTCAGATTAACCTCCCTTATTCACTATCCTTGATTCTTCTGTCTCTTCTAAACTCCTATTGTTCAATAATCAATAGCATTTTAAAAATGTATTTTCTGATACTTATTTTGTGACTTCTTGACATTCTTAGAAATGCACAATGGCTTTTTCACCCTATATGATATTATCCTGAAGACATTTTCAAACATTATGCACATCTCAAATTGCTCACCTTTCTGCATCAGTGGTGAGGAGTGAGAGTCAAGAGAGACTGCCACAGGAAGTCTATGCCTCTGTGCAGAGGGCAGACATGAGGCTCATTATTGCCACTGTGATTTCAAAGAAGGTTCATCTAACTCACATTATTTCTGTATCCATTTGAAATAACATTTCATGATGCAGGGCACCGATAACAAATACAGTGAAAACAGGGATTTTACCATGGGTGAAGAACATGCAAGAGAAACAAAAAAAATCACATAGTACATTTTAGATATATTAAACAATAGCAAGAAAGAAAAAACAAGTTGTGTCCTTATCTTGGAGTTCATTTCACTTAACATCATCTTCTATGGTCATATATACATAGCTTTTGACCTTTTCTGCTAGTCCTCGACTTATACGACTTATTACAAATAAGGGAAAACAAGGATACAAGATGATCCATTGGAACAATGAGAGGTAAAGACACTATGCAGTAAAGGAACTTTACAACTTGGAGGGGGAGGTGGGAGGTGGGGAGGTGGGGCAGGAAGGGATGTTAGGGGAAAAACAAAGGAGGAGGTAACAATGTTCTATAGGAAATGTACTCATCACCCTACTCGTGTAACTGTAACCCCTCTGTACAATATTTTTACAATAAAAAACATAAAAAAGCAATAGCATTTCACTGTTGGGTTTCCCTGAGTCACTGTTAATTTCTCCTGTTTCAATAAAGGAACAAAAAAAAAAACCAAAACTGGTCATAAATGGGGATTATTGTACACACCTGTAATTTCAGACCTCAGAAGGCAAAGGCAGGTTTGTGAGTTCATGGTCAGTCTATTCTACACAGGAAGACTTCACTGCCTGAGGAAAATAAAAAAATATAAATAAAACAGAGAAAGAGAAAAACAAAATAAGAAGGAGAAAATATTGCAAGTGAGAAAATATTGCTTTGGCTCAGGCTATGAATCACCTATGTGATACTCTAAATTCTTTTTTTTTTTTTTTTTTTTTTGTCGGTTGTGGGGCTTGAACTCTGGGCCTGGGCGCTGTCCCTCAGCTCTTCAGCTCAAGGCGAGCGCTCTACCACTTGAGCTAGAGCACCACTTCCGGTTTTCTGGTGGTTTATTGGAAATAGGATTCTCACGGTTTCTCCTGCCCGGGCTGGCTTTGAACCGCGATTCTTAGATCTCAGCCTCCTGAGTAGCTAGGATTACAGGCATGAGCCACCAGCGCCCGGCTGATACTCTAAATTCTTATTCTAGAACTACAACCAATCTATATCTATATCTATATCTGTATCTATATCTCTCTATATATTCTAGAACCCCCAACCACCATATATATATATGAAAGAAAAAAGTGAAAAGAAAATTATGAATTAAAAGGAAACAGATGTTTAATAAATAATCATGCTAAACAATGCTTATATCAGACCACTGATTTAGATTTTGAAATTGTTTTAAATGTGCTATCACATTAATTCTTATGAAAATTTTGAACAAAATGAACCCAAGATAGGGACACGAGTGTTTTTTTCTTTCTTTCTATTGTTCCTAAAGTATTTAAGATGTACCATATGATTTTTTTGTTACTTTGTATGTTCCTCCCCCAGGGTATAACCCCTGTTTTCACTGTATTTGATGGAGGTGCCCTGCATTTTGTATATACACTTCTCTAGCTTGGGGAGGGGAAGGGAAAAAACAAAATGTTTAAATAGGGATATAGGTTGACCCATTGTAACAATGAGATGTATAAGACACTCTGTTGAAAAACGAACTTTACAATTTAGGCGGTGGGGGGGGGGATTGGAAGTTGTGTCGTTGTGGAGGTGGGAGGGAAGGGAGGATAGGGGAAAAACAAAGGAGGAGGTAACTATACTTGATTGGAAATGTACCTTATTCATATAACTGTAACCCTTCTGCACAATATTTTCACAATAAAAAAGCTTATTAAAAACAAGAAAATTTGTATTGAATGGGTATTTTCTTACTGCAGAAGAGATAGGAAACATTTAAATATCACTATAATTTTACTAAAAGAAAAAAACTTTTTACAGTAATTTCTTTGATTATAGATGATATCCAAAGCTGCCAGGCTTATCAGTTCTGATAAAATACAGGAGGAAGATTTTTTTTTGCTAAAAACATCTTTATATCTTTTCCTTAAAAAAATAAAAACTGTTTGTGTTGAGTTTGCTTTGCACCAACCTTGTATATTTTTATTTACAGTGGCTAGTAAAACAAATGGTGAATGGAAAGACTTGTTTATTTAATACAAGTATTAAGAAGAGGTTTTCTCTATAACTTCTAGGCACACTTGGGATTTTTGCCCCGGTTTTAAAGAATGACAGCAAAAGCACCTTTATCTGACATTTAGGATGATTAAGTTTTGAAAAATCACTTGGCATATTCTGCCGGACTCCAGAGGGTACTTAAGTTCTAGAAAGTAATGGATCATTTTAGCTTAACTTATATTTAAGGTTTGTTGGCCTGCTATTACTGTGTTAGGCAGTCTCACTGAAATGGAACCATAAAATTTTGCTGTCTGGAGATCAAATCTGTGCCTGCCCTGCACTATAAATTAGCTGCATAATGCTGTAAAGTGTGGTGTTTATCCTGGTTCTAGTAACATTGGGAAAATAGCAAAATACATAAAATTAAGTCTACTTTGTGTGAAAACAATGCTCTTTTATCATTGACATTTAGGAATAAAGGACATTTGACTACAAAGAAGGTTTCATAAATAATGCTAAAAAAGTTATTTGTGTCAGAAAGCTCATTTTAAAAAGCAGTATATCTATTGGTTCATAATCCCTACATATTACATATAATATTTATATAATATGTTGAAGAAAACATCTAAGAAAATATAATAGTGAATCTAATTAACAGTTAGCTTTGTTATATTGGTAGTACTGGGTATGAATTCAAACCCTTGTGCTTGCTAGTTAATACCTAAACCAGTTGAACCAAACATCCAGCCCTTTGTTTTTAGTTATTTTTCACACAGGGTCTCATGCTTTCTGGATGTCCTAGCCTAAGATTCATGATAACATGTGTTTACAATTATACCCATCTTTTTCTTTGAAATAAGAGCCTAACTAATTTTGACCAGGACTCACCTCAATCATTGACTCTCCCAATCTTTACCTCCTGAGTAGTTAACTCAGTTTTGAAAATGTACCCTTTTTTGGTGATATGTATTTATTAAACCATCCAAGTAATTTTTTAAAGTATATGATAAAACTTTTATCTTTAGAAAATTATCTTGAGCAAAATTATTTGACCTTTACAATAAAATTAGGACCATAATCATTATCACCCATGGGGTTCTTCTAGTCTCCAAATTTCAAGGCAAGAAGCATAGCTATTCATAAAAATAAAGGAAAGCTTTACACTAGAGGACTGTCACTTTCTATGTACAAAATGATTTCTTAAACACAAACAGAAGAATAATATCCATGCAAAGTTTAATAAAACCTACAAACCTTCTATAATTTTATATAACCTTGTGTAAGTTGATGGAAGTATTTTCTGTGATGCTGAGTGGTATGCTTTCAAGTATTTATTGTATTTTTCTTATTTTGTTTTATTTTGGTGTGAGTGTGTGTGTGTGTGTGTGTGTGTGTGTGTGTGTGTGTGTGTATACCAGGGCTTGAACTAAGTGACTGAGTGCTGTCCCTTATCTTTTTTGCTCAAGACTGAAGCTCTATCATTTGAGTCACACTTCCACTTCTAACTTTTCATTGAAGATAAGAGTTTCTGGGATGTTTCTGCCTGAAATGCTTTAGAACCTTGATCTCTGATGTCTGCCTCTTGAATAGGATTAGATGTGAACTGCTAAGCCCTAGCCAGCAAATGCTAAATTTAATGTATCCTGACATGTTGACAAATCTTAAGATAATTTTTATGACTTAAGATTCCTTTATGAATCTCAAAATGATATGCTGTTCTCCCAAGTCCTCACAAATCTTTTCTTTATAAAGTTCTAGTTTTGAAATAAAGTTGGGAAGACGTGACTTTTGCTATGTTCTTATACCTCACAGGCACATATTTATATAAATTATCAAAAGCTTAACAAATCTTGTCTGTCTTCCTGCAATCTTGACAAAGAACATAACTTTACTGTTCCATGTATGAGTGATCGAATAGAAAATAATATGAGGTGGGGGAGGAAAAGTGGGAGAAAAATGAGGGAGTAACAAGTTTGACAAGAAATGTACGTAATTCTTATGTAATTGTAACACCTTTGTGTATCACCTTGGCAATAAACATAATAAAATTTTACTGCTGAGAGAAAATATTCTTGCAGATTTTTTTTGTTAATGTGATAATACATTAATCTACTTGTGATTTTGTTGAAAATAGTCTCCCAATATTGGTGGATATGTCCTCTCTTTTTTTCTTTTTTGTTTGATTTTGGAGCTTGAACTCTGGGTCTGGGTGCTGTACCTGAGGTCTTCTGCTCAAGGCTAATGCTCTACCACTTGAGCCAAAGCACCATTTCCAGTTTTCCGGTGGTTAAATGTAGATAAGCATCTCATGGGATTTCCTGTCTGGGCTGACTTTGATTTGTGATCCTCAGATCTCAGCCTCCTATGTAGCTAGGAATACAGGCATGAGCCACAGGGGACCCCGGCTTGATAGAGTATTTGCAATCTGCATGTCCAAGTTTCAACCATCTCTTTGCTTATTCACTGACACAGCATGTTTTCTATCACCTAGCATATGTTTGTCATTCTTGTTTTAAAACACGTTTCTGTGATACATAGAAAATATTAAAAGCTTTTAGGAGCATAAATAAGACTGTATGTCAAGTTCTTTAATTCCAATATGTAAATGGTGATGTAGACTTATGCAGCAAATAATTACCAATTATGAATTTCTAAACTCTTCAACTCTTCAGTGAAATTCTAATAGTGTCCTAATTATGAATGGTATTACTTCTACTTGATATTATGGCAGTTATATATTTCTAAATGTTACCTAATGCGAAATATATAAAAAGTTTAATTATTCTACCTAGCTTCTGTATTTCTGCATTTTCATTTTGAGACTTAATGAATATAAATTCCTTCCCCTTATGCATAATTTATTCCTAATCAAGGTTGCTTATGTCACTCACAGTGTTAAAATCCATAATGGATATTTATACATTCTTCACATTAATTTTAGGATTCATGATTAAATAGATGAACTCTTTTTAAACTTGTTGGTTTTATTATTTAAAATGTATATCTAATTCATCTTCCTCCAGTTTGAAGAATAGAAATAGTACTATATGTTCAAAACACTAGTTGATTTGCAACAGGCATGATTTTTATGTTCCTTTTGCATGAGCTCTATGAACTTCAATTCAACTAATAAATCAATTAGACATTTTAAGTCTCACACAGAATATTGGAACTACATAGTAGTTTCCATGTAACCTTATAATCATTTAGTGAACTTAGTTATAATCATAATTAATATACTATTATTTTATATAAGAATATTGTGTTCATAATGTGTTCTCTTCAAATATACTTTATTCATAAAACAGTAGAGTCAAAGACTCTACTGACTTTGAGTCAAAGACTCAATAAATTTTTCCAGGATTTATCAATAAGAAAACTGAATAAAATACTATGAAACAACAGATACTTACAAATTCTGAAATACAAGTCAGATTCTATACCCTGTTGTTTTTCATTGTGCCATAATTAGGGAATCATATCTTAAGTGAGAAGGAAAATGCATTCTAGATTCTTCCTCTGAATTGATACTATTTACTTCCACCAGTTCTTGAAAGCAATGCCTTCAAAGTACTTATTCTGCCAGGTGCCAGTGGCTCGTGCCTGGAATCCTAGCTACTCAGGAAGCTGAGATCTAAGGATCACAGTTCAAAGCCAGCCCAGGCAGGAAAGTCCGTGAGACTCTAATCAAATTAACCACCAAAAAACCAGAAGAGGTGTTGTGGCTCAAGTGGTAGAGCACTAACCTTGTGCTGAAGAGCTGAGTGACAGTGCCCTGGCCCAGAGTTCAAGCCCCATGACTAGCCAAATATATATACTGATTTTAAGAAAAATTAGACATAGTGGGTAATTTCAAAGTATTTTGTATATATAAATATCTGATATATAAATATATAAATGTATATCATATGTATATTATAAATTACATTTCAAATATATATAATAAACACACACATATATAAAGAAAATGTATTTATATAAATATATAAAATATGTAAGAACACAAATGTGTATATGTATTTATATATATATATATATATTAAATTCACCAATGATTATTTGAAAAAGCAGAGGGAAATGGGCACTGAGCAGTAAGAATATGGAAGATTGGGTGAATTTGTTCAAAGTACACTGTGTGCATGTATGGAAATATCTCAATATAATTCCTAGTTTTACAAGTTTTTGTTTATCAAAAATTAAACAGAAATGCTTACATAAGTTTAAAAATGTTAGTAAACTATAAGGTATGAACTCCTTAATACACATAACATGCTACATAGCAAAGGAGGGAAATATGTGGGCACGAGCAATAGTTGTAACCAGAGTCTATTAGTGAAGGCTCAGTGCTAGTCTTTTACAACTAAGTCTGAATTGACCCACCACAAGCAAGCAGTGTCAATGAATGGAATTGTCTTATAAAGAACATTAGTAATTTTTCTATTGCCTACCCTTAGGGAATTATAATAGAAATTTTGCAAGTTTTCTCTAAATTACTGAATTTTTTCTGTATAGACTGTGTAATGAAATTCTCTTTCTACAATAATTTGAATCAATTTCAAAGTTCATCTCACAAATTTATTTATTTTTTATTTTTTATTATGAAAATACTGTACAGAGGGGTTATAATTACATGAGCAAGGTAATGAGTATATTTCTTACCAAGCATTGTTGCCTTCTCCTTTGTTTCCCCTTCCCATCCCTTCCCATCTCCCCACCTCCCACCACCATCACCCCCCATGCCACTTTTATGTTATTCACGGTAATATTGCACAAAATAGTATAGGTTGAGAGAAAATGAAGATATATGGTTTCCCATTGCTCAAATAAAAATCACCTAATATTAAATGGATGCGTTTTTGTCAATTACATATTCCCTATTACCTGAGCAAAAAGCTTACTTTGGAAAGAAAGGCTTTCATATAAATGGTTTCAAAAATTGTTCTTTGCTCTATCATACTGAAACAACTTTATCAAGTTTTTGATTAAAAGGTAAAGGTCTGTCCTAGAACTTTGATCGATTTAAGTCAAAACTTCAGAATAATGTATTATTATAAATCCTTTCTCTAAAATATAGAGAAGACAGTTCAGAGGGCTTATCTTCATCAGTACTTCATACAGAAATGGTGGTCATTTAAACAACATATATCTAATCATTAGGTGTATTACTCATTTATAGTTTGTGTAACAAGTTACATGGTTTCTTACATGTAAAAGTACTTATTACAAGATATTGTTGTTGCTGGCAAAGTATGTCCAAAATCTTTAAGGTAGGCATCCATGGGAAGGAAAGATTGTGCATAAACTGGAACTCCAAATGTGCAGGCTGCAGAAAGTAATACACAAACTAAAATCTTGGATTTTGAGGAAGTTATAAGCCTTCTTTTAAAGACCTTTTAGCTGACCACATTGGACCTTGAGGAATCACTTAAAGTCAATTTAAAAGTAGACTTTAAGCTCATCTGTAACATTGTTCACAGCTATGTCTAGAAGGCATTTGATAGAATAATAGAAATGTCATAAGCTAACTACCAGAAGTCCAGCTGCCATCCTCCCCGACCACGTATTTCTAGAGGAAATGCTATATGCTTCTATACTTACACTAGCAAAAACACTCTAAAACTATGGCTCAGCTGAACCACGTTCATATATTGAAAGCCAATACTGGCTGATAACCTTATTGATAACTCTTGTACAAGATCTTCCTGTTTGAGAATTGTCTCTTTGACTTAGATATTTGCTTTCAATTAGCTTGTTCAGATAGAACTCAAGAAAAAAAAATTAGCATTCAACTAACAAAAAATTGACCTTCTTTAAACTTTTGTATTAAATTATTCATAGTAATAGGCCAAATATTTGGACAATATAGTGTCAATTCTATGTTTGAAAAGAAAGTTGTAAACACTTAAATAAAAGAACAGTGTTTCAATTAAATCAATTTTATGTTTTCCTGGCCTATATGCTGACTGTATTTTGCTTTGTCTTCCCTCCCAACTCAAATATGAATACTTCTCTTTGTGTTTGTAGAGGCCTGATTAGAAGTCCTATGAATATAGCTAAAGTAAATGGGACTCTATGCCTCTATCAGAAAGAAAAACATTGCCCCATTTGTTAGGAAATGGAAAGACTTGAAAAAAATTATATGAAGTGAAGTAAGGTTGGCCCAAAGAAACATAGGTCCCATGGCTTCCCTTATTTGCAATTACTAGTATATGTCTGAGACAAGTAGAAACAGTCAGGTAAGCTGATGTTAGGCAAAATGAACCCCAAGATAAGGATTCAAATGCTTTTTCTCTCTTGTGATTGTTTCTTTTATTTTTTTTATAATTATTCTTTTCTTTGGGGTCCGGTCATGGGGCCTGAACTCTGGGCCTGGGCACTGTCCCTCAGCTCTACAGCTCAAGTGTAGCACTCTATCACTTGAGCCACAGCACCACTTCCTGCTTTTTTCTGCTTATGTGGTGCTGAGGAATCGAACCTAGGGCCTCATGCATGCAAGGCAAGCGTTCTACCACTGAGCCACCTTCCCAGCCCCTTGCGATTGTTTCTACCATATGTATAAGATGATTTCTTTGTTGCTTTGTATACCGTGGGGAAGCCACGGTAAAGCCCTGTTTCCACTGCATTTGATGTTGGTATCATTTGTGGAGGAGACTGGGGTCCAAAGTTCTTAGGCCTCTTATCTCCAACTAATTCTCAAAAAAAAAAAAAAACAAAAAAAAAACCCAAATACAAAACCTGGAAGCGAAGCTGTGGTTTAACTGGTAGCATGATAGCTTTGAACAAAAATCATTCAGGCCCAAAGCCAAGACCTTGAGTTCAAGACCCAAGACTGACAGGAAAAATTAAGGAAAACAAACAGCAAAAACAACAAAAAACAGATTTCTCTGAAAGAACTTACAATTCTCTTATGATTCTTTAGTAGAGCACATTGTGACATCCAGCAGATATTCAATAAATGAGTTTTGCATTGATTCATAAAGATGTTATTTTTCTTTAAGAAGGTGTCACAATTGTGTATGATTGTTTCCCCTAGTAAAATTTGTATTCTTCATATTGAGGCATTTGTGAAAACATAGGAAACATGCTTGGTGACTTATGTTTCCTTAAATTATTTTTGTAAGCTAAACATTTTAATGGTATTTTGGTCAGAAGAGTTCATATTGAGTGATTTTGGTTCTGATTTTAGCTTCCAAGCATATTAAAAGTCAGCAAACACATGCATTATTTCTGAAAATCTCTGGTTTTGAAAATGAGGGATCTATAGAGAGAGGTAAATTAAACTAATATCTTTCTACTTTATCCAAAATATTTAGGATTCAGTGTTACAGTTATATATTTCTACTCTTTCCTGATATTTTACAATATAGATTGAAACAAATTTAACGTCTCATTATGACTTTTAAAACTTATTTTAGAGAAAGTACATGATTTTCTGAATTAGATATGGCAAAATTGGTTTACTTGGTGTATCAAAACCATAAAATTATTATTATGAACAATAATTGATGGTCTCATATAAAATCATATCCATTGTCAAGCTCCCAGATAAAAGTCATAAGATGAGTCAAAGAATAATGGAAGCAAGTATCAACTATATTACACTTTTAATAAAGGAGGAAAGTAACTTTTCTAGTATTCTTAAAGACAAATGTATTCAAATAGAATCTATAGCTTTATTCATTCTGTACACAGATTCCCAAAACTCATTCATCCTATGACTTGAAGTTTACTTTGAGAAATACCTCACCATCACCTTAACCATGATAACCACAATTATCTCTGTTATTGGGAGAACAAATTTGTTAGCAATCAAATATTGTAATATCATAGAATTTCTCTCATTTTGTCTGAATAACATTCCAGTTATACGCATATAATATACACATGTGTTTATACATACATGTATATGTATACATATATGTAATATATTTTTATTGGTTCAGCAATCAATCAGGACAGTCTATTTCCATTTCTTGGTTTCAAAAAATAGTATAAAAATGGAAGTGAAGGTACACATGGCTCTTCAAAAAGTTGACTTCATTTTCTTGGCAATGTACCCATAGACAAAACTGCTGCATATTGGAATTATGAATAATTTCTTGAAGTCTCCATAATGTTTTCACATGGTGGTACCAATTTATATTCACATGAAGAGTGTACAAAACCTCCATTCTTTTAAACCTTTACCAACATTTGTTATCTGAGTGATTAATTATACTCTCCCTAACGGATGGGAGGCAAAATTGATGTGTATATTTATTTACATTGCTGTAACAGTGATATTGAGTCCTTTGTTGTGTAACTATTGGCCTTTTGTATGTATGAAAAAGATATTTATTACATATAAATATTTGATATTTAACTACTATGCAAATTTGCAGAAAATATCACCATTAATCTTTATAGACTCTAACCCTAATGTTACCCTGATGGCTTTAATGTTGTTTTGAAAAGTATTTCTGGGTGACTTATCTTTTTCTGATTTTGTGTTTTTTCGTGTTATTTTCTATTCATCTAGACAACGTGACTACATATGTTTGTTTCTCCAACTCCTGAATATGTACATTATGCATGCTTTCCAGCTGTAGCATCTCATAATTTCCTAATATTCAGAGGTAATTATACAAAACACACATGCTTTGAAAGTATCCTCATGAATTAGGCCTCATTACAAAATAAGACTGTCTTTTTTAGAATTATTACTTTCACACTTCTGTTCAACTGACAACCTAATATTTCAGGCATCTATTTTTACTTGTAAGCAACAGAGTGTGACAGCATAGGGGTCATTTCAGTGTACAAATGATATATATGAGAAAGAAGGTAAATGATGGGGAGAAATGATAGTATATTCTAGGTTTTGCAAATGAAACAAAACCTCTAGTTGGAGAGACTGGTATTTAATTGTCTACATTTTCTAGCATTGTCCCTACAATCTGTAAGATCTCTGAAGTTAATAAAATAGGCTATAGAATTTCACTCAGTTTAAAACATAGCATAAAAGGTTTTAAAAGAAAAGAAGAACTTTCATAAAAATAAGATATGACACACTGAATCTGACATAGAAAATTTATCAGAGATTAAGCTGTGTAACTGCCTATTCAAACATCAGAATTTGATGGCAGCTTTCACAGGTCAGAAAAATCATGTTTACAAAGATAGTTATTTGGCTGGCAGAACTGTGAAAGATGTTTCAAAAAATGTCCAGGTTCCAAAGTTATAATTTTCACTGCTAATACAATGAAAAAAATGTGCATTTTCAAAACTGAGTTTATGAATGGAAGTTGAGATAGATAAAAATTAGACTAAAAGAACTGTATGCTAGACTAGGTGAATCAACAGCTGCATGATTTCAATATCCTGGCCCCTATTGTTCAGCCATCAACAAAATCTTCTGAATGAAAGTAGAGGTTTTATTAAAAAATTCAGATGTAGCATAAAGGACAAAATAGGTGAAATTATTCAAAATATCAAGGAGGTATGTTCTAGGATTTGCTAGTAGGATTTTTTTAAACTGTATAACTTAATATAAAAGTTTAAATCTAGTCAGGTGCTTGTGGCTCATACCTATAACTTTTTCTACTTAGCAGTCTGAGATCTAAGGATCATGGTTCAAAGCCAGCCTGGGCAGGAAAAGCTGTGAAACTCTTATCTCCAATTAACCACATAAAACCCGAAGTGGCCCTGTGGCTCAAGTGATAGATTGCTCCCTTTGAGCTGAAGAGATGAGGGACAGTGCCCAGGCCCAGAGTTCAAGCCCTACAAAAGGAAAAAAAAAAGTAGCTGCCAGGTCATGGTGTCTCTCATCTATAATTTTGACTACTAAGGAAGATGAGAACCAAGCATGAGGGTACAAACCAGCTCCAGCAGACAAATCCTCACATCCTCAAAATTCTTATCTTCAATAACTACCAAATAGCTGGATGTGGAAGTTTGGATGAGTGGTAAGGCACCAGCCTTGAGTGGAAAAAGCCAAACAATAGTACAAGGCTTTTACTTCAAACCCTAGTACTAGCACCAAAAAAGACATAAAGAAGAGCCTAGTAGATAGTGGAAATCACTGCAAGTCTGCCAAGCCATTGACCATAAAGTATTTCAATTAAAGATAAGCCCTTAGGGTATTCTAAAGGAAAAGAACTTAGAAAACTGCAGAAACTATATGCTAGGAAAATAAAAATTAAAAAAATACTGTACCTACTCTTTTTTATGAAACAAATAAATCAAGGGAGCTAAATACATTTTCTTTTTTTTCCGTTTTTTTTTTTTTTGTTTTGTTTTTTAAATTTCATTTTGTTGCTGGTTCTAGGGCTTGAACTCAGGGCCTGGGAGCCATCCCTGCCTTTTTGTGTTCAAAGTTGGCACTCTACCACTTGAACCACAGCTCCACTTCCAGCTTTTAGGTGGTTAACTAGAGGTAAGAGTCTCATGGAATTTTGACTCAGGCTGGCTATGAACTGTGATCTTCAGAGCTCAGCCTCCTATGTAGGATTACAGGTGTAAGCCGCTGGTGTCATCCAGTAGTTTTTAATTGACATGTTTAAAAGCCACTAAAAGAGTGCCGGCTTTAACTAGGAAATGAGGGCTTTGACCATCAACGCTGGGCCGTGTTTGCCAGGCAGCTGCAGCTCCCCAGGGCTTCTCCACGCAGCCGTCCCCGGACCTCCGCAGTTACAGGTGGATCAGAGACTGACAGCCTGTGCCCAGTGAAACACTTCCTGTGTGGCTCAGTGTCCACCTGGGTCTCAGGATCCACCTTGCCTTTCTGCAAGGTGGCCCAAGGAGATTCCTGGGCACATACTGCAAGTGTTCTCCCAATGGACGGGGAGCGTGGGGGAGGGGTTTCGGCAGTCTCCCTGCCTCACTGGGGAGAGGCTGGCCCGGTGGGAGGAGGTGGAGGGCTTGACCTTGTCCATGGGGGAGGGCAGAGTAGAGGGGAGGGCTCACCCTCAGGCACCGGGGTGGGGGGGAGGGCTCTCCATGGGGGGGCATTCACCCTCACCAAGGGGTTGGAGGTAATAGGGGGTGTAGGGGAGGGCTCCTTCACCAGGGCAGGGGAGGGTGAGGGTGCACCCTGCAGGCATGGTCAGGGCCCTCAGTGCAAGCAGCCAACCCACAACCCAGGCTGGCCCAGCCTCTACCCCAGGAAGCCCTGGGGAGAGACCTGCAGGCACCATCGCATCCTGGGCCTCAGCCTCCTCCACAGCGTCCTCCCTCCACACTGCCCTCCCTCCAGTGTCCTCCCTCCACAGCGTCCGCCCTCCCTCCATAGCACTCTCCAGTGTCCTCCTTCCACACTGTCCTCCCTCCACAGCGTCCTCCCTCCGCACTGCCTTCTCTCCATAGCGTCCTCCCTCCTCACGTCCTCCACAGCGTCCTCCCGAGTCCGCCCCAGACCCGCCCTACCCCGCCCCGCCGCCCTCGCCCCAACCCCGAGCGAGCGAAGCATGGGCCGCCTGACCCCATGGCAGCTCCGACTGAGGCGCGCGCGGCCCCGTCCTCCAGGGCCCGTGCTCCCCGCGGCCCCGTGCTCCCTGGCCCAGCTGAGGCGCCCGCGACCCGTCTTCCCCGCGGCCCCGTGCTCCCCGCGGCCCCATCCTCCCCGCGACCCCGTGCTCCCCGCGACCCCGTCCTCCCTGGCCCCGTCCTCCCCACGGCCCCGTCCTCCCCGCGGCCCCGTGCTTTCCGTCCTCCCCGCGGCCCCGTCCTCCCCGCGACCCCGTGCTCCCCGCGGCCCTGTCCTCCCTGGCCCCGTCCTCTCCGCGGCCCCGTCCTCCCCACGGCCCCGTCCTCCCTGGCCCCGTCCTCCCCACGGCCCCGTCCTCCCCGCGGCCCCGTGCTCCCCGCGGCCCCGTCCTCCCCACGGCCTCGTCCTCCCCGCGGCCCCGTGCTCCCCGCGGCCCCGTGCTCCCCACGGCCCCGTCCTCCCCACGGCCCCGTCCTCCCCGGCCCGTGCTCCCCATGGCCTCGTCCTCCCCGCGGCCCCGTCCTCCCCGCGGCCCCGTGCTCCCCGGCCCAGCTGAGGCGCCCGCGGCCCCGTCCTCCCTGGCGCAGGGTCCAGCTGAGGCGCCGCCTGGAGCGCTCGCGCAGGGTCCGGCCGCGGCGCACAGGCGGCCCCGCATCCCCCGCGCCCCGCATGGCATCCCCGCCTGGACCCACCTCACAGCCGCGGGCTCCCGGGCTCCCGGGCTCCCGCGCTCAAAGCCCCACCGCATGTGCCCGCCGCCGCCCCATGCCTGCGCCGCCCGGCAGTCGCGAACATGTAAAGCCACGCGCTTTAAACGGGCCGCGCGCGCCATCGCGGCGCTGTCCCCGAAGGGGCGGCCAGCCTCCGCCCGCCGCGCGAGCCGCCGGCGGCCCTGGGCCCCGCGAGTGGCGGGCGCAAGGTGCGAGGAGCCCGCAGCGCCCGCCCGCTCCCGGCTGGACCCGCGCTCCGAGGCGGCAGAGGCTCCCCTAAATACATTTTCTTAAGTAGTAGATTGGTACATACTGGAATAAAACATTATGCTAAGAATACTGCTAGTTTAAGACTGCTTTGTTGTCACTTAAACATTTTAAGTAGTTTTATGAAAAAACAAACATGTAGTTTGTTGCATTACTATCTTCTGTAATACCACTGGAATTCGTTAACTTGTTTCATATATTTTTATGTGGAAGTCCTAAACTGCCAATGCCCATGATTGAGATTTTATTTTATTTTTTATTATTAATAAGTTTTTTTATTGTGAAAATATCATACAGAGTATTTACAATTACATGAGCAAGGTAATGAGTATATTTCTTATCAAGCATTGTTGCCTCCTCCTGACAATTCAGTTAAGAGGAAGTGATTCCTAAGTATGGAAGACCCCTAATCCAGTGGGACTAATGTCTTAATATAAATAATATTTGGGCAAAAGTATATACTCAAGGAGAAAGGCGGATGTCATGGTGTTGTCTTTACAAAGCAAAGAATGCAATAGATTATCAGAATACCACCAGAAATGAGTTGAGCAGGATCAATTGGATCCTCTTGAATGGTGTCCAGAAGAAACTAACCCTGCTGATAGGTTTAATTTTGAATGTTCAGGGTTTATATGAGGATATGAATTTGTGTTATAGTTCATTCAGTCTGTGGGAGTTTGTCTGAGTAAGTGAAGATGACTAATAATTATCCACACAATTCTATTGTACTCCCAACAGAAAAAGGTGTATGTATGTGTCTGTGCATATATATATATATGTATATATATATTATACAATTACTAGTAGATCATATGATGTCAAAATGTGTAGCATATACTTAGGTAGAGAGAATTTGTTCATAACTATAATACAGTTTTTATTTAATTATGACTGAGAGATGAGCATTGACATCATCACGTGGAGAGAAGTAGAAAAATCCAGATAGTGGAAACAAAATAGAATTTCAGAAGTATATGAGTTTGAGAATTGAATGAAGTTATAATTCCAGGGCAGACTTTGTGAAGAGAAACAGATATCCTCAGAATAAGCAGCTGTCTATGATAAATGATAAATTCCATCAGTGTTCCAAAAGTGAACAACTGTAACGAATTAAAGAATCATCCATCCAATGAAGTAATATGATGTCTCTTCAAGTTTGTAGCTTTTGATAAAATTAATAAAGTCAGGTATATGATTTAGTATGATAGGAAACACAAAGGCAGTGTTCCTTTCAGGCTAGAACTAACTTAACATACATGGCCAGAAAGTGGATGCAGAAACATTGTATTAAACAAATTTTGCTAATATCTATGGTATCAAATTTTTGGTTGTCAAGTGTGGAAAAAATGTAAGAAGTCTGTAGGACTCTAAGTTATAATACACAAAATCTTGGAAGATACCTAAAAATTGTGCCTTTGATATTGACAGAAAGTCCATTATCCGTAAGCATGAATTCTGGGTCTGTCTCTAGAGGAGTCTTATCTGCTGCATTTACAGAAATGAACAAGAGAAGTGTCCCCAAATCTCCTAAACCCAGTGCTTTAAGAAAAGGAGAGAAAAATGAAATAAGCAGATAGATTTCATTGCAAATGTCCTAAGATATATAAAGCAGAACAGAATGGTATTAAAGTGACCTGGGGCATACAGTAAGTTGAGAAGGATTCTACTAAAAGACAGCAATTATCTGAGGCAAAGTCAGTTATGTGAAGATCTCAGGGTAAAGAGCTCAGTTTGAAAAACTAGAACAAACATACAAGTTAAACAATATTTTAGAGAAGAATAAGAAGAATTGGGAAGCTATATAAATAGCTAAAGAAAATGGGGAAAAAAATATACTTAAATGAAATACCAAGAAATAAAACAGAAAAGCTGAGTACATGGATATTTTAGTACATATTTTCCAAGTGAATATTTTAGTAAACTAGTTCTAGCTACATGAAAGTATTCATGAAAATATGGCTGTGAGTTGTCATAGGTTCTTACAAAACCCTACTTTCTCAGGATCAGAAACTGGATCTACTAATGTAAAGTACTGTGCCTTTTCTGTGTGCTTAAGTAATGTCTGATGATATTTATAAGCTCTTTAAAAGAATACATATTAGCAAGGTGTATTTTTTTCATTTTTATTGTGAAAATACTGTACAGAGGGGTTGCAATTACATGGGTAAGGTAATGAGTACATTTCTTATCAAGCATTGTTGCCTCCTCCTTTGTTTCCCCTTCCTATCCCTTCCCATCTCCCCTCACCTTCCCTCTCCCCACTTCCCCTCTTCCCCTGCTCGCCCCCAGCCAAAGTTGTAAAGTTCCTTTTTTGACATAACATCTTGTACATCTCATTGTTGCAATGGGTTTACCTGTATCCCTATTTAAACTATTTGTTTTTTCCCTTCCCCTCCACAAATTATACCAACATCAAATACAGTGAAAACAGGGGTTATACCGTGGGGGAGGGACATATAAAGCAACAAAGAAATCGTATTATAAATATGTTAGAAACAATCACAAGAAAGAAAAAAAGATGTGAATTCTTATCTTGGGGTTCATTTCGCCTAACATCAACATATCTGATCGTTTCTACTTGTCTCAGACATATACTAGTAATTGCAAATAAGGGAAACCATGGGACCTATGTTTCTTTGGGCCAAGCTTACTTCACTTAATATAATTTTTTTTCAAGTCTTTCCATTTCGAAACATGGGGCAATGTTTTTCTTTCTGATGGAGGCATAGAGTTCCATTTACTTTAGATATATTCATAGGACTTCTTATCGAGCCCCTACAAAGACAAAGAGAAATATTCATATTTGAGTTGGGAGGGAAAACAAAGCAAAATACAGTCTGCATATAGGCCAAGAAAACATAATATTGATTTAATTGAAACACTGTTCTTTTTTTTAAGTGCTTACAACTTTGTTGTCAAACATAGAATTGGCACTATATTTCCCAAATATTTGGCCTATTACTGTGAATAATTTAATACTAAAGTTTAAAGAAGGTAATTTTTTTTGTTAGTTGAATGCTATTTTTTTTTTCTTGAGTTCTATATGAACAATCTAATTGAAAGCAAATATCTAAGTCGAAGAGACAATTCTCAAACAGGAAGATCTTGTACAAGAGTTATCAATAAGGTTATCAGCCAGTATTGGCTTTCAATATATGAATGTGGTTCATCTGAGCCATAGTTTTAGAGTGTTTTTGCTAGTGCACATATAGAAGCATATAACATTTCCTCTAGGAATACATGGTCAGGGAGGATGGCAGCTGGACTTCTGGTAGTTAGCTTATGACATTTCTATTATTCTATCAAATGCCCTCTAGACATAGCTGTGAACAATGTTACAGATGAGCTTAAAGTCTACTTTTAAATTGACTTTAAGTTATTCCTCAAGGTCCAATGTGGTCAGCTAAAAGGTCTTTAAAAGAAGGCTTATAACTTCCTCAAAATCCAAGATTTTAGTTTGTGTATTACTTTCTGCAGCCTGCACATTTGGAGTTCCAGTTTATGCACAATCTTTCCTTCCCATGGATGCCTACCTTAAAGATTTTGGACATACTTTGCCAGCACAACAATATCTTTTTTTTGTTTTTGTTTTTGTTTTAATTTTTATTGTGAAAATACCATATAGAGGGGTTACAATTACATGGGCAAGGTAATGAGTACATTTCTTTTTTTTTAATTTTTATTTATTTTTTATTGTGAAAATACTGTACAGAGGGGTTACAATTACATGGGCAAGATAATGCGTACATTTCTTATTAAGCATTGTAGCCTCCTCCTTTGTTTCCCCTTCCCATCCCTTCCCAGCCTCCCGCTGTCCCCCCACCCAATCCTTCCCCCCCCACCACCAAAGTTGTAAAGTTCGTTTTTGACATGCAACTTGTACTTCTCATTGTTGGAACGGGTCCACTTATATCCTTATTTAAACGACATGTTTTTCCCCTTCACCTCCATAAATTATACCGACATCAAATACAGTGAAAGCAGGGGTTATACTGTGGGGGAGGGAAATACAAAGTAACAAAGAAATAATCTTATAAATGCATTAGAAACAAATGCATGAAAGAAAAAATATTTAAATACATATCTGTTTGTTTTTTGTTTTGCTTTTGGATCCAGTCATAGGGCCTGAACTCTCGGCCTGGGCGCTGTCACTCAGCTCTTCAGCTTAAGGTTAGCACTCTATTGTAATAAGTACTTTTACATGTAAGAAACCATGTAACTTGTTACACAAACTATAAATGATTAATACACCTAATTATTAGATATGTGTTGTTTAAATGACTACCATTTCTGTATTCAGTACTGATCAAGATAAGTCCTCTGAACTGACTTCACTATATTTTTGTTTGTTTGTTTTGTTTTTTTGGGGGGAGGTCCAGTTGTGGGGCCTGAAATCAGGGCCTCGGCACTGTCCCTCAGCTCTTCAGCTCAAGGCTAGCACTCTACCACTGGAGCCACAGCACCACTTCTGGCTTTTTTCTTTTTGCTTATGTGGTGCTGAGGAATTGAACCCAGGGCCTCATGCATGCAAGGCAAGTGCTCTACCACTGAGCCACCTTCCCAGCCCCTGACTTCACTATATTTTAGAGAAAGGATTTATAATAATACATTATTCTGAAGTTTTGACTTAAATCGATCAAAGTTCTAGGACAGACTTTTACCTTTTAATCAAAAACTTGATAAAGCCGTTGCAGTATGATAGAGCAAAGAACAATTTTTGAAACCATTTATACGAAAACCTTTCTTTCCAAAGTAAGCTTTTTGCTCAGGTAATAGGGAATATGTAATTGACAAAAACTCATCCATTCAATATTAGGTGATTATTTGAGCAATGGGAAACCATATATAACTTCTCTCAAAGACAAGTGTCACATTTTCTTTCATGAAAAGGAACATTTTAAGGCCTTATTAATATTCATTACAGATTTTTCATAGTTTGCATTTATCAGCTTATAAAATGTTTCTGTTTGTTTGGTTTTGAGTGTGTGTGTGTGTGTGTCTGCCAGTCCTGGGGCTTAAATTCAGAGTCTCGATGCTGTCTCTGACATATTTGTTTTCTGTTAGTTTTTCTTTTTTTTTTGACTCATAACTAGGGCTTTACCTTTTGCACCAATGTTTCACTCAGAGATTTTTGGTGATCAAGTGGAGAAAAGAGTATCATGAACTTTGCTATTAGGCTGGCTTCAAGCCATGATCCTAAGTTCTCAGCGTCCTGAGTAGCTAGGATCACAAGCCTGATCCAGCAGTCCATGGCTGAAAAGAAGCTTTTTAGAATAAAAAAGATGAAGAAAAATGAATAAATCTTAGGTGAACTTTGGGACAGTAAATAAAACTAAATAGCTGAGCTGGTTTCAAGAGGAATTTCAGACTATCAAAGCATTAGGAAGCCTACTTCAGAAATAATAACAGATTTCCTCCTAAACTACAGAAAGATACAGGCATTCAAGAACCAAAAGTTGAAATGACACCAGTCAGATTGAATTCAGGAAAGTGTCCATATTGCAGTCAGTCAAAGCATGGTAAAAAGAAAATTGTAAAGAAGCAAATAGTTCATAAGCTTTTACCAATTCACCATATAGCAGACTTCCCAGCAGAAATCTTACAGCAGAATTTAATGGGGTTTTACAGTACTGAAGAAAAGTTCAAAAAGAAATTGCCAGTGAAGACTACAGACATTGAAAAACAACTTTTATATATGAATAAGACACAAACTATTCCCAGAACAGCAAAGATGAAAGGATTTATCTCCACTAGTAACATGTTATTTTACTCATATATAGAATCTAAAACAATGTATATTTTGTACAAATTGAGAATATAATGATACTTACAGGAGCCTAAGAATAATAAAGGTGGTGGATGTATGGAACAAAATTGATACATAGATAGGAAGGTATGGTTCATTGTGATAAATTTATTGAGTATTCTACTGCAGGGTAGAGTGATTATAAATAACCATTACATAATCTTCACTTAAAAAGTTAGAAAAAGTATTTTCAAAGTTTTCATCAAAAACAAGTGACAGAAATATCAGGAGAAAGTCTTACCTTAAATTGAACTTTACACAATATCTCCTGGTATAAAAATATCACCTAATGTTCAATAAATATGAATCATTAGCATGAAGAAGTAAAATTCAGGGCTGGGAAAGTGGCTCAATGGTAGAGTGCTTGCTTTGCATGCATGAGGCCCTGGGTTCAATTCCTCATAAGCAGAAAAAGCCAAAGTGATGCTGTGGCTCAAGTGATAGAGCACTAGCCTTTAGCTAAAGAGCTGAAGGGCAGTGCCCAGGCCCAGAGTTAAGGCCACACAATTGGAAAAAAAAGAAGTAAAATTCAACCAGTTAAATAATAGGAGACGGTCATGTAGTCAATTTGTTATAAAAGTATTTTAAATTAAATTTTATTAAAAAGCTATAGGAGATATTTATTCATATACAATCATTTCCATATGTGTGTATAAATATTCTGATGTTATTGTTTATGAACAACAGAATTATCTACTTTTTTCAGAGAATCCTTCTAGAATTAATATGGCAAATTAAAAACTGCACTCTAAAAATAGAAATATGTCATGTAGCTGAAACATAGTTTGAGTAGGGGAGGGCTGGTGAGGGGGTAGTGGATGAATGAAAAAGTATAAGGCTGACATATATAGTCATTATAATAAACACATATCTGAAAAAGGAGTGGCAGACTTGATGGTACTGGGGAAGGGAAGACAAGGTAGATGTGGAAGAAGAATGGAAGATGTGACACTGATAGAAAGTTCTAAACACACAGAGACTATATAGAGAGAGACATTGTAAATTATATATTATATACATGTTATATAATATATATTGCATATAATATATATAATAAATTACAGGAGGCTGGGATCTGAAGATCAAGGTTTGAAGACACCCTAGGCAGCAAGGTCGATGAAACTATTACCTCCAATCAATCACCCACTGAAAAGCCAGAGGTAAAGTGGTGCTCAAGTGGCAAGCGTCATCTTGAGAGGGAAAGCTAATGGACAGTGCCCACACAAGGAGTTATAGTCTCAGTACTGGTATGTGTGTGTGTCTGTGTGTGTGTGTGTGTGCATACACACACATTTGCACACACACAACACGGTGGCTCACACAAGCATAGACACACACAATGTTCAGAAAACATTCATGTTCAGACTTGTTTTTTCTCTACCATCTTCTAAATTAAGTGAAACTTTCCTACTTCTTGTCACTCTGTTCTATCTTCACTTTCCTTTTATTTCTACATAAAATATTGGTTTATTTATTGTTTTGTATTATTTTTCATCTGTTGATTCTAGCAATTCAATACTTAATTTTACATATAAAACAAATACAAACGTTTATGTATTATGAGTCAACACATTTCTTGACTTTTTATTAAAATTGTGGTGGAGAGCACTCTGTACTATAAATTTTAGAATATTTTAACATATTCTATTAACTATTTTACAAAAGTATTTGTGTTCTCAGTTTCAAAACTGGAGAGAGGAGTGGAACTATAGTTTAAAACAGTAGCATTAACTTTAGGAGGAAGATGTAAATAATAAAAGTCAAAATTGAAATCCTTGAAATAAAAGGAAGAAAAAGCGATAGAATACATTAATGCATTAATGAATGTAATAATTTGTCTAAAAATATAAAAGCAACAAATCTTTGGCTAATTTAGAAAAAAGCAGAAAAGACGCATAAGATAAAAGCAGAAAGTGAGGAGCACTGTTATAGCATAAGAATGCAAAGAATCATATGAGAGTAATTTTCCAAAATTAAGAACTTCTGTTTGTTTTTTGTTTGTTAATTTTTTTGCCAGGTCTGATGCTTGAACTTAGAGCCTGGATGATATCCCTTAACTCTGATACTCAATGCCAGCATTCTACTACTTGAGCCACAGCTCCACTTGGCTTTATTGTGGTTAATTTGAGATAAAAATTTCACTTATTTTCCTGCCTAAGATGGATTCTAATAATGATCATCAAATCGCAGCTTAATGAGTAGGTAGGATTACAGGCAGGAGCCAACTGCATCCGGCAAAAGTCAACATTAAAAAAAAAAACTATTTGTTATTATTAAGTAGTTGTCCATAAGGGATTTCAATTCCAGAAATTAAGGTATGAGTATAATGCATCTTGGTTAATGTCACCCCTCTTCTAAAATAAAGTGAATTGAAAGGAATAAGTAAAAACTCATTTTACAAGACCAATATTAGCCAAATACCAAAGCCAGTCAAACAAGAGACAGATGAATATCTTGGGTATTTTTTTTAAAGAGGAAAACCTCAGCAAAATACTAACAAAATAAGTGTCACAATACAGTAGTAGCAGGTCATTCAATATGGTCAACCTAGATTTGTCAGAGATGCGGGGAGCTTTCAATAGACACAAAGAAGTGTTATAAACTCCATGGAGAGAGTGAAGGACAAAAAAAAATCATGTAGTTGTCACAATAGAGACAGAGCATTGGACAAAAATCATCATATTTTTATGATAATATCTCAAAAAATAGATATAGGGAATACAGTTCAATGAGAAAAAGTCTCTATTGGACAAGATCAGAGCTAACTTAAGGAGGCTGAAAGCTTTTACTTTAAGTTTCTTTTCTTTTCTCTTCTTTTCTTTTTTCTGAGAACAGGAACAAGATAAAGATCTCCACTGATGTAGCTTCAATTCAACATAATAGTGGTTGTCCAACCCTAGGCTTTAAGTCAGTAGAAAATAACTAAAAATAAACAAAAATCAAGCTATAAAATAAGTTTTTGACAATAACAAAAGAACTGTTTAATATACAGCTGAGAAGATTAAATCATAAGCATATCTTTAGTCATTGGTTATTTGTGTTGTGCTCTCGTCACTATTAAAATTTTAAGGTGAAAAACACTGAACATTGTGGTATATGACTAAAATAATGCACTCTAGAAATTGAGGCAGGAAGATACAAAGTCTAAAGTCAGCCTAGGCCTTGGACCAACAACAGTGTTACTAACATTACAATTATTTCCATAATATATAGTATGACATTTTGTTTTAGATCATTGAGAATATTATAGCATAAATGTATTTATTATATATGTGTATATCTTTTGACCCTAAAACAAAGCTTTCTGCCTTAGTCTTTTAAAATAATATAAAATTGTAATGTATATGGAAGTGTTATTGTTGTTAATGTTTTATCATCATCATCATCATCGTCATTTTGGTAATTTTGAGACAGAAAGTTGTTAAGTAGTCTAAGCTGACCTCATTATAATTCTCATGTCTTAGCATCTTGTATAAAAGGTTATGTACCACCATGCTCCAATTTTAAACAAATGTAATGATAAATCATAGATGTATAATACTTAATAATTTATTGAAATTATAATTATTCTCCTAAAATTACATGAAAGGATCTGCTAAGGATTATTCTTTCAAAGCATAACATGTATATATATATATATATATATATATATATATATATATATATATATATATAATTTTTTGCCCATGTCTTGACTAAAACTTTTTTCTGGGTCCTTAATTTTAAGAAATACGAATTTGGGTTTCAGTTTTCTTTTGGAGACAAGCAAGCATCCAACTATAGTACCTATCTCACAGTTGCACTCAATGTATTTACTAGACTCAATCAGCCCACACATCCCTATTTCACCTCTAACCACAGGGCACTCTTGCTGACATCCCTGTCCTCTGAGGATGTATCTTCTTCCTTCTAGCATTCTATTTAGTTGAATTAACACTTTATTCAGTTGACGCAAATGTGTAAGCACTTGCAAAAGTAAAAAGTAGAGAAAGAAATTTAAAAGATCAGTTCTTTAGATACTGATAATCAGAACTTTGTCTCTTAACATTAAAAAATATTTTATATTAAGTATAAAATCATGAGTCACAATTAAAGTGTGTACCAAGTGTATGTTGTAAAAATTCACATATTATAGAATTCATAAGGAAGTGGCACTGTAGCTCAAGTGGCAGAGCACTAGTCTTGAGCTGAAGAGCTGAGGAACAGCACCCAGGCCCAGAGTTCAAGCCTCACGACCGACAAAAAAAAAAAAGAATTCATAAGATACGTGTAATTTTTTCCTGCATTCTATTCAATAATATATATTGATAAACCTAAAATACTTGTTCTGAATTTGGGATATTATGTGCTCTGAAGCTTCATGTCATCTCCATATAGTAAAACAAATACTCAAAGTTATTTTGATCTATTAGAAACATTTTTCTAAAACTAGAGGAAAAGGCATATCCTGACTTATGAAATAATAACTCCTCTGTACACAGCTTAATAATAACAATAAAATTATATATTACTAAAGTAGGGTAGAAGGTCACAAGCAAATATAAATGAAAATTTCGTTCACTTTATCTATAATTATGCATTGAAAACTGAGGAAAATTTTCCATAGTTTTGTGAAATTTTTATTTATCCAAGGTATTTGTATACCTTAATGGTTTGGTACAACATTTATTGAAATACTGTATCTATAGAAATGTATATACCATAACTCTAAAACTCTGACTTTGTCTCACCAAGTTAGTACAAGTGTTTAAGAAAGTCCTAAATCAATAAATATACCTCCACTAATAATGCAGCAGCTCCTGTATGCCACCTACCCGTTGAGTTACTTTTCCCTGTCAGTAACTTGTTAAATTCACAGGAACTGATATTTTCCAGTTCTTAAATTTGATGAATTGTTAGTTGGATTTGAATTCTTACACCTAGTGTTATATTCCTGAATGGAATATAGATCTTGTTCATAATGACCAAACTTCACTATGCAGATACTCAAGTCCAGAAGAAACCTAGAGTCACAAAAGCCACTGATTCTTAATACATTTTCCCATTAATTTCAAGATATAGAATCTTGGTACAAACTTAAGATTATTGATTAAGTTCTGAACAAAGCAAACTGAAAAATTCCATGTGGCATTATTTTTAATGAGAGGTTACTAGTAGTGAGGCTATAACAGCTACGGCTATATCAGTCATTTGAGGGAAGATGGTTGAGGGCTTGTTCTCAGTGTGCCTGTAACACAGTCCTTTTTTATTTCTACATTTAGTTATGTGTTTGCTTCATTCAGTTTGATTGAAAATGGATTATTTCTGGGTCTCTCTAGCTCAGAAAGATCACAGGAGATGTGGTCCTCACCAGGATATTTTATTATTTTATTATTTATTTTTAATTCTACTCATGACTATACATAAACACATGTATTTCAATATCTTTCAGCCTTCTTCATTCTCTTTCCTTCTCTCCACTTGTCTCCACAAAGAATCCCAATATTAAAATCAAATTCTCCCTCTTTCTCTCTGTCCTCTCTCTGTTATTGTTGTATATCTATATATGAACATATAAAGTGTGTATGTATATATCTCTTTAAATGTATATTATTTCAATCTGTGTAGATTCTACATATAAGACAAAGCATATCATATTTGCCCCTCTGAAGCTGGTGTCCTTTGATTAATATAATGATCTCCAGTTTCATTCATTTTCCTGAAAATCACATAATTTCCTTCTTTAGAGCTGAATGATACTCCATTGTATATTGTTTCCCTGTTTATTAGCATATATTATGGATGCAAATGGGCTTAATTATGCTACTTTCTCTCATGTGTCCAGTGTAACCTAATCAAATCCACTCCCTCTAACATTGTCCTTCATAATTTGCTCATTAAACCCATTTTAACAAGTTTGAATGTTCTGTTTGCATACATGAATGTAAAGTATTTTGACTATATTCATCCTTCTTCACCTACTCTTGCCCACATCCTTCTTTCCCTATCCTCTGGCACCTACCAACCAAAAGAGCCCATCTTATATTCCTTTCATTCATCCATTCATCAGTTGTAGAGCATCTAGGCTGCTTCTGTAGCTTAGCTATGATGAAAATCACTATACTAATCATGAGTTGTTCAAGTGTGTTTAATGCCTGCTAACTTACATATTATCAATAAAGAAGGATCCAGACCAGAAGTCAACAAATTTATCTCAGAACTAAACAATGCCATGGATAAAATGCCCTAAACACACATCTCTAGAGTATTTCACCCAACTGCAGAAGATTACACATTCTTCTAGTCATCAATGGAACTTTCTACAAAACAGATCATGTATTAGGCCATAAAAATCTTTAAAAATCCCGGAACCTTTGGGACATGTCAAAATCAGTAATTAAAAAAAAAGTTTATGGTTATAAAAACCTAGATAAGAAAATCACCAACCACAAACAATCACACATGCACCTTAAATAAATAGAGAATTCAACCTAATAGTTTATTTGAAGCTATTTGGGCATTGGTCTGTTCATATGTGAAAATGGAACTAAGAGAGATAGGGTTGAACTATTGCAGGATAACATTAGTCAAGAGATATTGTAGTCATAAACTGGCATGTTAATTGAAAACTTATTGTATAACTAGCTAAATACAATACAAAATAAACATGCCAATCCCCAAATGAGTAGTCAGAAAGAAATAATTAAATATTAGGGCAGAAATCAATTAAATAGAGATCAAGTAAGAATGAATCAATCAACAAAACAGTCTATCTTCTAAAAGATCAGCAAGGCTGACAAATGTTAAGCTGAAGTAAACAAAAGAAAAACAAAGAGAATCCTTTGCCTTCGTTGTCTACTGGAGCAGCCAGAGTATTTGAAATATCTTGGGTGAATTCACCTATTAGATTTTTTTTTCATTTTTGATTTAAAAGTTAGGGAAAACCTTCCATATTTTGAACCATGTGCCATATGAATAACATAAGAGTATATCATACCTTTCCTTCAGTGGATAAAAATTAGGAGATCATGTAAAAAATGAAATACTATTAAGTCATTTTTTAATTAAAAGAGACCATTATGATGATTATCGGCAAAGTAATTTGGCAAGTGCCAGAAGTCTCCCATTTAGGAGCACAGAAAATTATTTGAAAAATTAGAAGGCTGCTTAAAAATAAATTGGAAACTGTCATGAAAGCAGAGTATCAATCTTATCAGTACAAGAGGAATAAGAACCAAAGGGAAATGAAAATCATTCTGCTTGGTCTGTCATTCATTTCTATGGCACCAAGGAAACCCAAATTGATTGCAGCTAACAGTAAAAAATTACTTTTTGCTTTTATTTACAGAAGCTTCACTGGTCAGCTGCAATGGGTCTAGTTTTTCTACATATTATCTCATTCTAGGACTCAAGATGAAGGAATAGCCAAACCTCTCCAATACATTTAAAGTGTTTTCTTGGATCTAGTGTATAAGCTTGTTCACAGTCTATTAGCCAAATCAGATTGGTGCTCATTCCCAGACTGACTACAGCTGCCAAGCACACTCTACTGACTTCAAGGGCAATTTGGGAGAATATGATGTGAAGAATAAGACTCTCCTGAATTCCAGATTAAGAAAATGGCAGACTGCTGCATTTTGTGTTTTACATTGATGATATAAATAATCTTTCTAAAGAATTGAAATGTAAAACTATTCTACATTCTTGATTTATTCATAAAACATACTTTCGTGTACTGATTAAATTATACCACAAAGACAGGGCAAATTCCAAGCCCAGCAAAACAGACTGAGCTGAAAATCAAGCACATGTTGAAGTGTAGGAAACAGCAACAATTCAGACCCCACATTAAAATTTGATCAAATAAGTCGAGCACACTGAAAGAACACATGGGTAAAGAATATTCTTCCCATCAGGAAAATAAGAAAGGAGTAATTGGTTTTGAGTTTTTTGTCTTTTTTTTTTAAATTTGAGCTCTGAGTTAAAAATGTAAAATATTAATCAAAGAATGTAGGTTATAGAATCACTGACCTAGCCACAAGCAAATTATATATATATATATGTATATATATACATATATATCATATACATTCTAAATATGTATATATCCTTTGCTTTATTGAAGTTTTAACATAGATTGGTCCTGTTAGAACATGGCCATTGGATGGCCATGATAGAAGGTGAACGTTTACAGCCATGTCTTAAAGTTTCCTTCAACACAACTGAAAACAAACATTTTCAAAAGATTTCCCACTAATAAGAATTCAGTCATCATGACAGACAGTAACAAAAACATGAAATATTAGATTTTCAAGGCCTTCACACTTAGCAATATTAAAAAGATGTAATAAGGTATTTAAGAATGACAATGAAATGATAAAACCTTGATAGTGAAGCAAGTATTAAAATAATACAAACCTCTGAAATCAAAATATTGGTTCCAGTAGTTAAAATAAATTTTTAACAATCTACATATCTACACATATGTAGTTATACATATAATTATAAATGCTTAATTACACATTCATATTGTATGCACAAGTTGTATTTCTTAAAATCTTTCCTGGGTTCTCTAATGGATTTACATTAAATTTCATAAGAAGCTGGCCAACTTTTTCAAAGTTTCTACAATACTACTATCACAATTCATGTACATTTTTTTCATTTTAAAACTCAGGTATTAGCATTCTAAACATTCCTCAGTTTTCATTTCTCAGTTTCGATCTTTTGACATTATTAGAATATCCAACATTGGCTCTTCGAATGCATGGGCCCTGATGAATCTCTTCAGGTTACTATTTTATCACTATAAGCTATAGATTTTTAATTATTAATAGTTGTTTCATAGAGAGTGATACCACTAATCTCAAAATGACCTACTAATGAAGAAAGACTGATTGTCTTCTGAACCTCTACGTTAAGTTTGTAAAAAGTAAACAAATAGATGACTGGCTTCCATATTTGAAGAATGGAGTATAGATTGAGTGATAGAAAAAACAAATCAAATAAATTATTATTAAATATTATTCTTAAAATATAATAAGATATACTATATTAAAAATAAAGGTGTACAGATATGTAAATGTGAGAGACATATTAATATGTTTAGAGCAATGGAAACAATAGATGTGATAAATTATTTGAAGAGACAATGCAGGATTTATTAAAAAAGAGAAAGAACACTGGATTCCATAAAAATCTTGAAGTTTTGGGAAAAATTTTTATTGAAGATACTATTGGACACATGATGATTACAGAATTCAAAAATAAGTGGAATTTGCTTAATTGAAGAATAAGGCAATTCTAGTTATAGTAGACTATTGTGGTTTTTCCTTCTTTCACCTCCTCCTCTTCCTCCTCTACTTCCTCCTCCTCCATTTCTTTCATTGTGATAATGTCTTTCCCTTGCACTCTAACACTTGAAACAAGTCAGCAGTACTTTTGTTTAATTTTGTCTATTAGATAGTATCACTAACTTTGAAATAGTCTCCAGTCATAATCCTCCTCATTTTCCCTTCTGAGTAGTTGTCATTATAGATATGTATGACTATATATGGCTATTTAAAATGTATAAATAGGTAGTTAAATTTGAGACTCCTTTCTGAAAGGAATGCAAATTGGTCAAGAAATAAGAGCAAAAATTGAAAATGCTTTTGCATCAAATTAAACAACTTCTGGATGTCAAAGTAACTAAGTATTCGAATCTAAGGAATATCTATAAAATGGAAGAAAATGTTTTCTAGCTATTTGTCAAGTAAAGGACTATACTTTAAAAAAATTCAAAAAAAACTGAAAACTGAAGAAAAGAATCCAGTTTGTATCTGGACAAAATAAATGACCAGACAATTCTCAATGAAGCATATGTCGCCCATGGATGATTTTTGTTGTCGTTGTTGTTGTTGCTTTGTGTGTCCCTCCCCCTCGGTATAACCCCTGTTTTCACTGTAGTTGATGTTGATATAATTTGTGGAGGGGAAGGGAAAAAACAAATTGTTTAAATAGGAATACTGGTGGACCCATTTCAACAATGAAATGTACAAGACATTAAGTTGAAAAATGATTTTTACAACTTGAGGGTGTGGGGGACTAGATGTGGTGGAGGAGGAATCGCGACAGGGATGGTAATGGGACAGAAAGGAGGAGGCAACACTGCTTGATAAGAAATGTCCTCATTACCTTGCTCATGTAATTGTAACCCTTCTGTACAGTATTTTCACAATAATAAAACTTAATAATAAAAAATAAAACTGTCCAAGCCACAAATAATTTTTAAAATATCTCTATGGAAACCTAACCATCTTTTTAATCCTTTCACAAGTTCTCTAAACTGAATGATGTATTTTAAATGTTACTCTGATACCCCTACATATATTTTATTGTCCTAAGGAAACTGTCTTTAGCACATAGTCTATTGATTGATATTTTGTGTGTCAACTTCCCAAAATATGTTCTGCTCTCATATCCAACTAAAAAACTCTCATCTTCATCTTCCTTTTTGAAAAGTAAACACCTGTCATTTAGATAAGAATCAATACATGATTGCATTCACCAGATATTCAAACTGTCATCTCAGTTGTCAGGAATAATAGAGTTCATTCTATATACTCATTTATTCTAGATCAAACTCTTTGATACATTCTCATGACATTGATAACAAAACCAAGCATCAATATACATGACTTTATTTCATCTCATGTTCACTCTGGAATGTTTAGAAAATTGTCTCTTAAATGTACAGCCACAGAGTAGCTATATTTAGTTGATTAATAAATTATTTTATTTACTAATCTAATTATTCCAGTAATGGGGCTTGAACTCAGGGACTCAGTGCTATTGTTCCTTAGATTTTATGCTCGCAGCCATATCTCTATATGGTAGCCATATCTCTACTTCCTGATTTCATTTTTGTTACTGTTGTGTAACTGAAGATAAGAGTCTTACAGATTTACTTGCCTGTGTGGGAATCTGAGTTCTCAGCCTCCTGAGTAGCTAGGACTATAGGTATGATGCCCAGTTTCATACTTAGTTAATTTTAAATTATATTTACTCAGAAAGGCATCTAAGCAAAAATGCTATTTTTAATATTTTAAGATCCTAACAAACTCTATAGTCCTCTCCTCATTGTTGATGGACTCTTTTGTCCAGAGATGACTATTATATGGGTCCTTATAAGAAATTTATGACAATATGTGAAAAGAAACAAATTTGTAATTGTATACTGGAAAAGCAGAGTCTTATTTGCAGGACTACACCTGGTGAATACTCTCCAGCTGTGAACTCGTGAAAACTATAGACAAGGATGATCAAGAATGGCCTAATTAGGCTAGGATTCTAACCAGTGAATTTGAGGCGAGTAACCAGGGCAAATACAAGGCTTCATGGTTCAAATTTGATCATGAGACTCTAAGGGGAGCAACTGACAATCAGCCTCATCTAAAAGATTAGCTGGGAATGGGATTCTGGAGAAGAAAGTGTTGGTCATGAGTTTTTCCAACCTAATTGGGATTAAGATTTGTTTACACATGATTTCTCCAGGAGAGGTCACCATGACTGTCCATTCATTGAATTGTGTCACACTAAAT